>NW_026521267.1:1200000-1745590 GCF_021234435.1 Artibeus jamaicensis | reverse complement strand
CAGTAAGGGAAGCTGTATTTAGGTTTGGAGAGGAAGCAAACCCCTTGGATCTGTAAGCGGAGCCTGCATGTATGTTGAAGATCAGACAGCAAGACAGGTGGGCACGACCTGCACTTTTCCTCCACATGTGGAACCCTACTTCCTGCAGGAGGAAGGCAGCTTTAGAGTCCTGCAACTGCCAGCAAAGGTGGGCTAAACAGAGGTTGGGGTGCCGCCATTTTGGGTAAAATAGAGGGTGAGCCACGTGAGTGCCCCACCATGGAAAATAGGTCATGCATGGGCATGGATGTCTTGGACGACCCAGCATGCTTGGACCTGGGTCCACTGTCTTGGAAACCCTAGGGTTCTAGGGTATTTCTATCTTGGATGACCAGGCATGCATAGGCACCACCATCTTAGATGACCCCTAGTGCATGGGCACCACCATTTTGGAAGACTGGTGTGCTTGGAGGCTGCCACCTAGGAACTGAGTAAAGTAGTAGACAAAGGGTTCTTTTCAGATTATGAGCTCCATGCTGCTGCTGTGTGGGCACTGCATCAGTCAGGTTCTCTGCATAACTGTTTCTGATAGAAATGGCTCTGGTTCTGAAAGTCACAAACTGGGGTCCAAGGGTGCACATGTGATTTATATGGTGTTTGCAAGGTCTAAGCTTCAAAAAGCTGCTGGATGTTCCTGTGAATCTAGGGACTTTTGGTGGAAGGTACCTGTAGTGCTAGAGGCTTTTGATACCACTGACTGAGTTCAAGTCCTGAGTTTAGTCCTTCCCGTGTGGGAGAGGAACTGTTACAGAAAACAACTCAGCCACTTTTGGGTGTACAGAGTGGAACTTTATTTTATGCATGTGCCCTCGAGAAATCAGTCTCCAAATTCTGGGCCCTGAGCAGCGTGGAAGCTGTT
Organism: Artibeus jamaicensis; assembly: GCF_021234435.1. Lineage (NCBI taxonomy): Eukaryota > Metazoa > Chordata > Mammalia > Chiroptera > Phyllostomidae > Artibeus > Artibeus jamaicensis. The sequence continues at coordinate 1,744,692 of NW_026521267.1, read as the reverse complement.
ATTTTTATAGAGTAAGAAAGGGCCCATCCTTTGGACCATTATTTCTGGTGAGAAAGCATGAGGCCGCTTATAGAAGCAGAAGAAGCAGAGCATTATCTCTGGCAAGCAGAGCATTTATCTCTGGCAAGCAGAGCATTTATATCTGGCACGCAGATGATAAAGCAGTTTTAAAAAGGCTAGAAGAGAAACAAGTCACTGGGCTGTAAAAACGCATCACTCTCTAGTTACGGTGTAGTGTCTTAAAATACTATCAATTTCCCCCAACATTGCCCCCTTTGATGCTTCACAGCACTGTTAGCTGGTCTAGAATCACTATAAGGATGGCCTATAAATCTCAGGGTAACTTCTGTCTCTGGAGGGACAGGATCTTGGCGCTTGTCTTGTGAGTCACTGTGGCCTCTAGACTCTGGACTATGGTCTGCAGTATACAGGGGATAAAACTCAGGCCTAAGAAAATGATGATTAAGGGTCTCAACAAGGGGAGCAACCACTGGAGCCAGGCTTGAGGGTTTATTCCCTAGTTCTCTAATTCTAACTTTCTGTTTCTTTGGTGTGGTGGTTTATATTCTCTCTGATTTCTTTAACTTTCTTTGCTATGATCTCTGACTGATTTACATAGTAGCAACATTTCTCTCCTAGGAATGTACAGGTCCTCCCCTTTCCCTGGATTCAGAGCATTAATGAGTTTTCTTTTCTCATTATTTTTCTTCTCCTGTAATTTACTATTAAAGAGGGGTTCTAAAATTCCTTTCTCCTTCTGGAATCATATTAAGGGCAATGGATGAAGGTCTCATCTTCTTGTAACTACTTCCCACTGGACATGGACATCGCCCTACCTATCCTTGGATCAGGGGTACCCTGAAAGAGGAGGGGGGTTCATTGTGGAGAAAGTTATTCCTGCAAGGAGAAGGAACTTAAAAGGTCCGGGTCAGTTAGCTGTCATCAGGAAGTCACAGGCTTGGTGTGCAAAGGCTGGCATTACTGGACTGTTGGCCTTCTGGTCAGGTCATATTCTGAAGGTGACAGATTAGGCAAGAAATTGGAAGCACAATTAAATTATAACTATTAAATGACAAAGGCAGAGATTTCAGTAAAGAATAGCTTATCTTGAGGAAGGTGTACAAGGCATGCTACATCTATCCAGGACTCTTGTGGCCCACTATACTTCACTCAGGCTGAGGGGAATACTTTAGAATTTCCCTCCTTTCAGATTTCTGAGCCCTTTCTGTCTGAGCTATCAAGACAGAAAAGGGAAAATCAGTTCTAAAGTGAAGCCCACAGACCTCCCCAACCCTTTATCAACCTAACTATTTAGCTCAATCAAACTGTTGAGTCTCAGGGGGGCAATGACGAAGATGGGCTCCTTAAGTGAGGACTATATTGTAACTAATCATCCATAGGCATAAGCAGGTCATAAGCATATGCCCTATGAAAACAGAAGAACACACAGGTTAATTCACACAATAATCCCCAAACCAGTCTCTGAGCCTGTGAGACTGTCTTTTGGGATGACATTCCATTGCAAGGTCCTTCCTGCAATGACATTTAACAGGGGCAATTTGACAGGTCCTTTGCACCTGTAAATTGTACATCTTCAGTGACATTACAAACCTGGTTTCAATTCTTAAATGAAAATAAACTTTTAAGACAGTTAGCTGCGCCATTCTGATATCCAATACTGAGCATAGTGATTTTCCTTGAACCCTAATTTTTCTCCTTAAGATCACCCTTACTGGTTTGTGTTTTGGTTCGCGAAGGATCCCGGGGCTGGCCTGAGGAGAGGAGGCAGTGGAGGAGGCGGCGGAAGAATTAGTGGGAGCTCTAGCGCCAGGGGCGGGGGCAGAGGAGGAGAAAGAAAAAAGGAAGGCGGAGCGGAGAGGCAGAGACCCAGCCCAAGGGGGCGGCACCACGGAGCTAGCCCCCCACCCCCCAGTCTGAGGGGAGCGGCGTGAGAAGGAGACGCCCCGCCGCCAAAGCTACAGCCTTTGCTCGGACTAGGCCTGGGACCTGCTCCCCGGAACCTTCAGCCCTGTGGCTCTGTGTGCTGCAGTCTAAGGTTTCTTTACCTCCAGAAAGAAAAATGGACACCTTGCATCCTGGAAGTTCATTTCAGAGACTGAAATTAGGGACTTCTTTAAAAAGTGGACATGGCTAATCGAGGAGCAACAAGGCCCAACGGGCCAAATACTGGAAATAAAATATGCCAGTTCAAACTAGTACTTCTGGGATAGTCTGCTGTTGGCAAATCAAGCCTAGTGCTTCGTTTTGTGAAAGGCCAATTTCATGAATGTCAAGAGAGTACCATCGGGGCTGCTTTTTTAACCCAAACTGTGTGTCTTGATGACACAACAGTAAAGTTTGAAATATGGGATACAGCTGGTCAAGAGCGATACCATAGCCTAGCACCAATGTACTACAGAGGAGCACAAGCAGCCATAGTTGTATATGATATCGCAAACGAGGAATCCTTTGCCAGAGCCAAAAATTGGGTTAAAGAACTTCAGAGGCAAGCCAGTCCTAACATTGTAATAGCTTTATCTGGAAACAAGACTGACCTTACAAATAAAAGAGCTGTTGATTTCCAGGAAGCACAGTCTTATGCAGATGACAACAGTTTATTGTTCATGGAGACATCAGCTAAAACATCAATGAATGTAAATGAAATATTCATGGCAATAGCTAAGAAGTTGCCAAGGAATGAACCACAGAATCCAGGAGCAAATTCTGCCTGGGGAAGAGGAGTAGACCTTACTGAACCCACGCAGCCAACCAGGAGTCAGTGTTGTAGTAACTAAACCTCCAGTTTGAACCAGCTGGAATATTCTTCTGCTTCTTAAATATTAACGGTGGAATTGGAGCATTTAACAAGCTCAGTATGACTTCCAAAAGAAGAGACTTATAATAGAGTCAAGTTTCTAATACAGAATTATTTTAAGTGTTTTGAACTTAATTTTTAATAACATGCATGCGACCCTCTGACTAATGTTTCAGCAGCAGAAGGGGGAAATGAGAGCTGTGTGTACACTTGTTTCCTTGGAAGGTTAGGGGTAATCATTTCTCGCCACCAGGGATATATATAGACAAACGACTATCTGAACCTACAGTTACCCAGCCAGACCTATGAAAAAGATTTTAAATTTAATTTGAGCTTTTCAGAAATATTCTTTTTTAGAAGAAGGTTCTAAAGATATTTGTGCTTAGCTATGGTATACAGGCAACTGGTAATTTCTCATAGTATCCGTATTTAAAGTGTACATTCCACATTTTAGAAAATTAGCCACAAGAAAACAATTCCACATCTTCAGGACAGGGAGAGAAGTGAGCATTAGTGGCATTGAAATTGTGGACAGTCCTGTTATTTTAAGTGGGGTGTAAAAAAATCAAATGTTAACCCCATCTTGTTTTAGGAATATGAAAACTGATAAATGCATTTTAATGGGTAGTGTTTCCTTCAAACATGTGAGCTCTTCAACAAAAGTGGAACAAACCAGGTGTCTGTAATTTCTGTTTAATCACTGCAGGCCATTATATAGGTTTAGTTGTTTGGGGGTATGGAAGGGGCTTTTGTTCCCTTTGGACATGATATAGTCAATGCACTAACAATTATGTACATTCAAACTTGATTATTTTAAATTCAAGCTGTACTGTAAATAGGGTACTGCATTGTAGTCTCCATCTGTTTACTGCTTTTCTGTAATATTTAAGAATTGCTTAAAAGTATACAAAATGTACAGTTACTAAAACAGCTAATTTTTCCCTTCTCACCCCCTTTCAGTGGAAGGGGCTTCAGTTCCTACATGGCTAGAACCATGATAAACAATGTACCAGTAATTTGTAGCATAAGTATTGCAATATGTTAGTAACAATCTTGCAGCCTTGTTTTCCAAAGTTCATTTTATCTGGATCAGTTCGGTATATTGCACTAATTGTTTTTGGTATTTTCATTATATGAAATCTACCATGTGTCAGAGATGATTTAATCTAAGTGTTGAACTGCTAGCAGAACTTGTATATTTACAGCAATTCAGAATTAGTAAGGAAAATGGTTCGCCAGTGTTTAGTTTTATATTGAGGTGCCTAGGTTGGAATAAAGTGGTATAAAAAGCAAGTATTGGTATTTCCCTCTTTTTTGGCATGGAACAGTGAACATATATAAATGGTATTGTATAACTTAAAATCTTCTTTTATATTTTCATAACCACATTCTTAAAAATGATTTGTGTGGTACTGATGTATTATTATCCTAATATCTGGTTCATTGAATAAATTGTCGTTATATTTTTGTATTCTGGATAATCAGAACTTTTATCTTTTACCTTCAGAAACTGATACTCACTTCCACTGAGAAGTATGACCATAACTGTAATGTTGTCTCTGGAGCCAGCCATTAAAGCAGCATTTACAAGTTCATGGCTGATATACTTAGCTGCATCTTCATAGAAACTATCAGTGCTTATTTTTTCTTCTTCACTTGAATCTTTTGGCACACTGTCTACATGTCTGTCAGTTTCTTCCTCCCTGCAAAGATCACGATTAGTCATTTCTGGTAGAATTTGTGCATTTCTAGGAGCACGAGTAAAAAATTGAGAATATTTTGAATCAGTCATATGTTCTTCGGAGTTTTTACTTGACACACATTCTTCAGATTTACATTGAAACAATACGTGGATATCACTGTCTGATTTGGAAATACTTGGTTTATTGATTGGGGAAAACAGAGGAACTTTGGATGGTGAAGATTTGTTTTGGATGATGGAGTGGTGTGTTTCTTTATACGCTTGAAACATTGTTATTGCCAGTGTGGTGACTTCCTTGTTATCCAGAACTTCCCAGAGTCCATTAGTAGCTACAATAAGGAACTGACATAAATTATCTATAGTGACAGAAATAGTTTGATGTGCTGGAATAATGAACTTTTTCAGTTTGGGATTTCCATGAAATCCAAGTCCTCTTGTAGTTTTTATTTGCCCTTCTAGGAGCCCATATGGTTCATTTGAACTATTGCTCAAATGAACTATCGTTCAAATTAACTATCAATTCATTTGAATTGTCGCTCCATTCTCAAGTACTCTTCTTTCATCGTCTGTGTTTCACATAGTGTGTTCTTTGGTTAGGCGAAACCCTTGCCCATTTCTGCATAAGACTGCTTGCACATTACCTAAAAGATTATTAGAAAAAAATTGATCCTAGAGATTTAATAACCACAATTGTATCAAAGTATGCTGCTAACTTTATTCTATGTTTCATTGCATAAACAAGTATGTGTAATATTGATATCATTAATTGGATAATAGATAGTAATTCAGGCTGGGAAGCCAGTTTATTCCTTATTTTAAAGCAATTCGGTGTTTAAAGTACTGCATTTAATATTAAAATAACAAATTATAGATACTGAAAAGTCAAATTTGTTTATGAAACCACTTCCAAATGTTACTTATTTTGTAGAGCCAAGAGTTTAACTTTTTTATAACCAACATATATTCCATAGAGCAGACATTTTTTTAAAAAATATTTTCTTTATTTATTTTTCGAGAGAGGGGAAGGGAAGGAGAAAGAGTGGGAGAGAAACATCAATGTGTGGTTGCCTCTCATGCGTCCCCTGCCGGGAACTGGCCTGCAACCCAGGCATGTGCCCTGACTGGGAATCGAACCGCGATACTCTGGTTCGCAGGCCCGCGCTCAATCCACTGAGCTACGCCAGCCAGGGCGAGCAGACATTTTTTAATGTTTAAGTAAATACCTTTTCATTTAAAATCATAAACCTTAAATTTTTAAGTGAAATTTGGTGATTTTATAACTGGTAAAAATAAAAACTAAACGTGTATGGGTGATGAAAAAATTAAAATACCGCTGTTAATGTCAGTCTTGCGAGGTTCCTGATGTGTATGGCTAAAAAGAAATCAAGTCACCCCTGTGAAGAAAAAACTATGTATTATTAATGTATTAAATGGTTAATAGTTATCCAACATGAAATTAAACCTTTGATTGAAAACTGAAATCATAAAAGTTGATTATAGTTAATGTTTCGGATGAACCTGTTATGTATGCTTCATTGAAATCTTAAGAAAATAAACAATGCTCTGATCAGAAAAAAAAAAAGATCACCATTACTGTTATTACAGGAACTACTTTGGGTTCCGATTCTGATTTTGACTGTTCATTTGCATAAATACACCAAGAGCAGCCTGGATCACCTATGATCCTTAAGTCCACTTTACTGGAACTCACACCGGGAACCTTCAGATTGACTTCTCAGTCTGCCCCTCAGGGCACAGAAGCAGAGCCACATATCTGCCATCTGGCTTCACCTGTACCAATCCTGTTTCACTCAAATCCTTGAGCCTCCATTGTGCCTACAGGTTCCTTTCTAGCCATCTTTCAGGAAGGCAACCTTCGTTCCTTCCCTGGAAAGGCTGGCTGGAACCGCATAACCAACCAAAGTACCAGGCTTTTCTCGTGGGCTTTCGCTAGCTTCACAGGTCAATCCCAGTTCCTCTGAGCTTTCTGGTAATGACCAGAACCCATACATGCCTCCTTCAGGCATGACATTCCAAAGTCCTCATTAACAAAACCACTATTAATGACTGGCCTCATTGATTTTATGCAAAGAAACCTTATGTCATCATTCATTCCTTCAGAATGCCAAATTCTGGAGAAATCAGGTAGGGAGAAAAACACAAAGCTTGAAGGAAAATCTTTCTCCTTCTAATATCCATCAAGATGCATCTCCATGCCTTATACCTTCTATTATTAACACCACATAATTTCTTTCCAAAACTTTCACGTTTCCATTTATTTTTATAACTTCCCACAGACTTTCTGCAATATTCAAAAACCTTCTATAGCCTTTTTACTAATCCATATTTATCCATAGTTCATTTTTAATCCCTGTTCCTTTCCCACACTGGGAAGGACTGTGGTTAAACTCAGTATCGGGCAGCTAAAAGTCCCTAGCACTATAGGCATTTTCTACTAAAAGTCCCTAAATTCACAAGGACATTTTTCACCTTTCTGAAGCTTAGACCTTGCAAACACCCTATAAATCAGATGGTCAGCCTTGGACCTCAGTTCATGACCTTCAAAACTAGAGCTATTCCTATCAGAACCAGTTAGACAGAGAACCTGACTGCTGCAGTGTCCACACAGCAGCAGCATACAGCTCGTAATCTGTAAAGGAGCCTTAGACAGTTCCAAGATGGTGACACCCATGAATGCTCTGTCCTCAGTGGTGGGGCATTCACGTGGCTCATCCATTTTACCCAAAATGGCAGCACTCCGACTCTGGTTCCCCCCACCTGCATTGGTTGCCCCGAGGCTCTGGTTCCAGTCTCTAGAGCTAAGGAGACGCCAGAGGCCCCCAAGGCCCCTGGTTGCAGCAGGTGAGCAGAGCCCACTTCCAGAGGCTGCAAATCCATGGTGGAGACTTCTCCCACTTGCAGGGTGGGAAAAGTCATAGTGGGTCTCCCCTCCCTAGAAGGCAACGTCACCACAGGAGTTCCTGCTATCTGGGGTACATCCCCCTTATCTATTCTGAGGATGGGAGGAGGTCTCCCAAAGACTAACTCATACGAGGTATAGCCTGAAGGGTTAGGGGTATTCCTAACCCTAAGTAGTGCCAGCAGCAGCAAATCAGTCCAAGGGAGTCCAGTGTATGGAACTCTCCTGGTGGAACTTAGCTAGAGTTTCCTTGAGAGTCCAGTTCATGCGCTCTACTTTTCCCGAGCTCTGGGGTCAGTATGCAGTGTGCCCACTCTGTTTCAATTTGTGCCCCTTCTTTAAGGACACCCAGTACCCTGTCTTGGTTAGCAGTTTGAACAGCTGGCAAGGACCCTTCTAGCACCCATCTCGGGTTGGTTCAGCTGAAAGGAGGTCATCTACACACCACAATAACACTGGGTCAGTCTCCTTCTCAGTGAAATATTTTAGATCTCTGGCCGGGCCTTCTCCGAGAGGAGTGAGAGAGTTTCTGAAGCCCTGTGGCAGTCTGGTCTGGGTCTAAGCCAGCTAGACTGATGACTATAGACACCTGTAACCCTGGTCTTTGTTGCCTGCAAGTGGACTTTTCCTTTTTCCATTTCAGAAAAGATACAGAGCAAAATCCAAAATACAGAGTTCCAAAACAATACACAGGTAGAGGCATTCTCTTGCACCAATGAGTCCACTGGTGCCTCTCAGAGACATGCTCCTTCAGGCCCGGTCTCATGGCAGACACATGCTGCTTTGCCTCAGGCTAAAGCACTCATCAGCCCCAATTGACCCTTCCTGGGTCCCAGATGGCAAAGGCATTCTCCCCAACTGGCTACAGGCAAACTTTCCTAGGTCTTACAATACAGGTTTCTGATCAGAAACAAAACCACATGTGAGAAATTTGCTCTTTTCCTATGAAACCAGAAAACAAGTAGTTGAGGTTTCCTTTTCCAGGTTTAAAAACTTTCACATCCTTTATACATATTTCTACTTATCTAGATTTATCTATCATTGTTTTTACTCTTGGTTCCTCTGCTTAGTCAATCTGGTGGCTCCCTGCTCCCAGGAATTATCTGGTTTCCCAAAGGACCCACTGCAAGGGCCACCAGCATGGGCCCAGGAGGTCTTTACAGCTGGCTCCTGGCTCAGTCAAGGGGGCTTGGCTGGGGTATTTCTGCTTGTCTCCTTGGCAACCTGCTTAGCAGGACCAGGTGCAGGGGTCCATGTGGGCCTCGGCCGCCTCCTCTCCCTCCAGCAGGGCGGGGGTCACTGCCTGCCGCCTCACTGGGTGACTGCTCTGTCATACTGGGGCATAATTTAGAGAGGCTGACCCCTTTGAATAGGGTCTCTACTCTTCTGCCAGAGATCAGCAGGAGCCGAAATCTAGGTTGCAGATGAGGGACTTTGCTTCCCCAGGTCTGGCTGAGAGTTTCCAGAGCATATAGAAGAGGCAGACGGACAAGTAGCTCTTCCTCTGGCTCTCCTTTGAAAATGGGGGGCAGGGGGTGGTGTGTTTCTCTTGACCAGGTGAGTTAAACACGGGATTGTGCCACTTTTTGCCTAATGCCAGCCAGCCATTATGCCATGACAGACTGAGGAACCACAGGTTGGGGCCCACTCTTGCTCCCATGGAGCAAGGCTTTTCACCCATGGAGTCACAAACACAGTCACTCCCACAAACATACAGAAAAACATCCAAGAGTTTATACAGTCCTGCTTGAGTAGGACTACCCAGGTGGGGGTACATTTCCAATTCCTGATGGCCAATTGGCCTCCAGAGGTCTTACAACTAATTGCCTGCCTGAGAGGCGATCAGACTCTCCTTCCACCCCAAGGGGTTGGCTTGGTCTCAGGCTCTGGTCCCCGGTGACTTCTCAGGTCCAGATAGTTCCAGTCTGCACACCCCCGGCCTGGGTCCAAGAGCAGTCTGGAGGATGACTTCCACGGAGTCCGGGGTGTCCGGGACCCAAAATCACCAGGGTGAGCACTTCCCTTCCACTGCCAGGATCCCTCTGGGTCATTACTCTGTCGCCTTCACCAGAGAGGGGAAAAAAAGCCTGCTTGAAGGAGTGGTTTCCCCTTCAGGGAACCAAAATGTTACAGAAAACAACTCAGCCACTTTCGGGTGTATGGAGTGGAACTTCATTTTATGCGTGCAAACCCAGAGAAGTCAATCACCAAATTCTGGGCCCTGAGCAGCGGGAAAGCAGTTATTTTTATGGAGAGAGGGAGGGCACTACCTTCAGACCATTACTTCTGGCTTGAAAGCAGGAGGCCACTTACAGAAGCAGAAGAAGCAGAGCTTTATCTCTGGCATGCAGATGATAAGCAGTTTCAAAAAAGCTAGAAGAGACAAGTCACTGGGCTGTAAAAAAAAAACTGGGCTGTAAAAACAAATCACTCTCTAATCATTGTGTTGTGTCTTAAAATAGCTATAAATTTCCCCCAACAGAACCAGGATTAACAGTGAACAATGGTTAAATCTGGGTGTGTAACATTATGTATCAAAGATGTGAAAGTTTTAAACATAGAATAAAGGAAACCTCAAGTACTTGTTTTCTGTTTTTTTGTTTTTGTTTTTTTGGGGGGTAAAAGAGCATATTTCTCACATTGGTTCTGTTTCGGATCAGAAAACTTCTGTATTGTCAGACCTAAGAAAGTCACACTGCATGACCTAGGTAAGGTTGCCTGTAACCGTTTGGGGAGAATGCCTTTGCCACTCAGGACCCAAGAAAGATCATTTGGAGCCAATGAGACCTTCAGCCTGAGGCAAAGCAGCAAGTCTCTGCCATTGGTTCTGTTTCTGATCAGAACCCCTGTGTATCTGAAGACCTAGGAAAGGTCGCCTGTACCCAGTTCAGGAGCATGCCCTTGCCACTCAGGACCCAGGAAGGGTCATTTGGGGCTGATGAGTGTTTCAGCCTGAGGCAAAGCAGCATATCTCTGCCAGGAGACTGGGCCTGAAGGAGCATATCTCTGCAGGGCACCAATGGACACCTTGGTGCAACAGAATGCCTCTACCTGTCTATTTTTCTGGAACTCCGTGTTTTGGATTTTGCTCTGTATCTACTCTGAAGAGGAAGTTGAGAAATCCAAGGAAGGTTGAAACCTCATACTTTGTAGGAAAGTGAACAAGGAGAGGGATTTTCCTACACGCTTTGTATTTTTCTCCCTACCTAGCCTTACAGAATTTTGCATTCTGAAAGTGTGGATGATGACATAAGGTTACTTTGCATAAATCTAGTAACACCAGTCATTTATAGTGGCTTTGTTAGCTGAAATTTTGACTGGAATGTCACACCTGAAGAAGGCATGTATGGATTCTGGCCCTTACCAGAAGTAGGATTGACTTGCAAAGCTAGTGAAAGCCCACAACAGAAGCCTGGTAATTTGGTTGGTTGTGTTGTTCATGGCGGTCTTTCCAGGGAAACATCTTTCCTGAACAATGACTAAAAAGGAACCTGTAGGTATAATGGAAGCCTCAAGGATTTGTGTGAAACAACTGGTACAAAAGAAGCCAGATAACAGATGTATGGCCCTGCTTCTGTGCCCCAAGAGGCACACTGAGAAGTCAATCTGAAGGTTCTCTGTGTGAGTTCCAGCAAAGTGGATTTAAAGATCAGAGGCGATCAAGGCTGCTATTGTGTTTTTATGCAAACAGTCAAATTTAAAAGTGGGATCCAAAGTAGTCCCTTCAATAACAATGAGGGTGATATTAAGGAGAAAAATTGTGGTTCAAGGAAGATTACAATGCTCAATATAGGACATCAGAATGACGCAGCTAACTGTGTTGAAAGTTTGCTTTCATTTGCATGTTGAAACCGGTTTTGTAATATCACCAAAGATGGACAACTGACAAGTGCAAAGGACCTGTCAAATTGCTATTGTTGGGTGTCATTGCAAGAAGTACCTTGACACTGAATGTCTTCCCCAAAAGACAGTCTCACAGGCAAATAAACTGGATTGGGCATTGTTGTGTGAATTAACTTGTATATTCCACTGTTCCCATAGGGTGTATGTTCTATGAAAACCTGCTTTGTATGAAATGTTTCCATTCCCAGGTAACTTAAAAAAATTCAAACACTTCACTATTGTATGAACAGAGTGCAATGCTCAAGGAGTGCTGAAATTTTGCTTTGGGTTTCATATTCACTTAGACATTCACAAATGGGTTCAAGGTTACAAAATACATTGTACATGCACATCTTCTTTCTTTAGAAAATTAGTTTAGAGGAAACAGTGGTAAAAATTCTAACTGTATTTCATAGATGACATATTCATGTGTGAGAGTTCACTCATCAGCTGACAGAAAGGTCATTAAGCACTTCTTTCGCTATCAAACTTAAAACAAAAGTGACATTCTAGAAAAATACTTCAATCAAAGGGGTAAAAACAGTATGTACTACCAGAGACACCATCTTTACAATGTACTTTCTGAGAGGAGTACATCGACCGAGCGTTATAAACACAGCAGACACACTTGACATAAAACATGCTTCTTACAAAACCGCATTCCTGAGAATTCATATTTAAGAGAGATACTTGAATACAGTGCTGAGAACAGTACATACACTCTGAGACAACACTGTTTTTTTCTTCCAATAATTGAGCCTCGTTTTAAGGCAATAAACAGGGTAGATGTCTATTTTTTTAAAACCCGCTTCATACGAAATGTTTTTATTCCCAGGTAACGTATAAAAGTTCAAACCCTTCACTATTTTAGGATCACAGTGCATGCTCTAGGAGTTTCATAATTTTACTTTGGTGCTCATACTCACTTAGACCTTCACATCAAGACCTTCACATCAAGACCTTCACATCAAGACCTTAGACCTTCTGTTCAAGGTCACAGAGTACATTCTACATGCATGTCTCAGTTAGGGGATGATTTTTCTCCCAGTAAAATACTTTCAGGAAAATTGTGGTATAGTTCCTAACTGTATTTCATTGATGATATGTTCCTTTGTGAAAGTTGACTTATCGGCTGACAGAAAGGTCATTCAGCACCTCGTTTGCTATTAAAGTTAAAGAAAAGGGCCCTGGCTGGTGTGGCTCAGTGGATTGAGCACAGGTCTGCAAACCACAGAATTGCAGTTCGATTCCCAGTCAGGGCACATGCCTGGGTTGCCGGCTGGTTCCCTGCAGGCCAGTTCCCAGTAGAGGATGCATGAAAGGCAACCATACATTTATGTTTCTCTCCTTCCCCTCTAAAGATAAATAAATAAAAATCTTTAAAAAATATTAAAAAAAAGAAAAGAAAAGGGACATTTTACACGAATCCTTCAACTAAAGGGTTATAAACAGTAGGTATTCAAGAGACACCATTTGTTTCCAATCTCCTGAAAGAAGTATATTGACCATGCATTATAAACACAGCTGACAGACTTGGCTCAAAACATGCACATTGCAGACTGCACTCCTGAGAATTTATATTTAAAAGAGATACGTGAACAAAGTGCTGAAAACAATACATACCCTCTGAGCCACCGCTGGTTTCCTCTTCCACTAAAGTGAGCCCCATCGGAAGGCAATGAACAGTGAAGATAGATTTTTTTTTTTGAAAACCCGCTTCAAAAAAATGTTTTCATTTCCAGGTAACTTAGAAAAATTTGAACACTTCACTATTGTACGAACAGAGTTCAATGCTCAAAGAGTTTCAAAATTTCGCTTTGGGATTCATATTCACTGAGACATTCACAACTGCGTTGAAGGTAACAGAGTACATTGTACCCACATATCTTCTTTAGGCACTGCTTTACTTCCAGAAAAATACTTTAAGTAAACTGTGGAATAAATGCTAACTCTATTTCATAGATGACATATTCATCTGTGAGAGCTGACATTTTGGCTGACAGAAAACTCATTCAGCAGCTTTTTTCCCAGAGAAACATAAGACAAAAACAAAACTTTAGGAAGACACTTATCAAAGGGGTCAATACAATATACATTACCAAAGACATCATCCATTTCCACTTTTTATGAGAGGAGTACATGGACCAGCATTATAAACACTGCAGACATACTTGCCTTAAAACACACTTCTTACAGAACAGTAATTCTGAGAATAAATATTTAAGAGAAATACTTCAAAAGGGTGCTAAAAACAGTACATATACTCTGAGACACCCCTGGTTTTCTCTGCCACTAAAGTGAGCACCTTCATAAAGCAATAAACAGGGTAGATAGCTTTTCCTCAAAAAAACAGCTTCATACAAAATGGTTCCATTCCTAGGTAACTTAGAAAAATTTGAACCCTTCACTATTGTAGGATCAGAGAACAATGCTCTAGGAGTACCATAATTGTACTTTGGGGTTCATATTCACTTAGACCTTAATAAATATGTTCAAGGTCACAGATGACATTTACATGCATGTCTCAGGTAGGCAATGGTTTTCTGGTAGAAAAATACTTTTGGGTAAACTGTGGTATAGTTGCTAACTGTATTTCATAGATGATATATTCCTGTGTGTAAGTTGACTCCGTAACTGACAGAAAACTCATTCAGCAGCTCCTTCACTGAGAAACATATGACAAAAGTGATATTTTAGAAAGACACTTCAACCAAAAAGGCAAATAAAGTATATATAACTGGAGAAACCATTTGTGTCCATGATTCCTGAGAGGAGTACATTGACCAGTGTTATAAACACTTCACACAGACTTGCCTTAAAATGTCCTTCTCACAAAACAGTAATCCTGATAATTCATATTTAAGAGAAATACTTCAAAAGAGTGCTGAAAACACTACATACACTCTGAGACACCCCTGGTTTTCTCTGCCACTAAAGTGAGCACCTTGGTCAAGCAATAAACAATATAGATAGATTTTTTTTTCAGTAAATAAGCTTCATAAAAAATGCTTCTAATCCCATGTAACTTAGAAGAGTTTGAACCTGTCACTATTGTAGGATCATAGAAAAATACTTTAGGAGTTTCAAAATTGTACTTTGGGGTTCATATTCGCTTTGACTTTCACCTTTGTGTTCAAGGTCACAGAGCATGTACTACAAGCATGTGTAAGTTAGGTGATGCTGTTCCTCTAGAAAAATACTTTTGGAAAAACTGTGTTACAGTTGCTAATGGTAGTTCATAGATGACATATTCCTATGTGTGAGTTGACTCATCCTCTGCCAGAAAACTCTTTCACCAGCTCTTTCGCTAAGAAACATATGACAAAAGCAACATCTTAGAAACACACTTCAATCAGAGGGGTCAACACAGTATTTATTACCAGAGACAACATTCGTTTCCACTTTTTCTGAGAGGAAAACAGTGACCGAGCATTAAAAACACTGCAGAAAGACTTGGGTTGAAACTTGACTCTTACAAAACACTAATCTTGAGAACTCATATTTAAGACAACTACCTCAAAAGAGTGCTGAAAACACTGCATACACTCTGAGAGATCCCTGCTATTTCCTACCACTAAAATGAGCACATCATAAGGCAATAACCAGGGTAGATAGCTTTTTCTGAGAAAACTAACTTTGTACAAAATATTTCCATTCCCAGGTAACTTAGAAAAATTTGAACTCTGCACTATCGTAGCATCAGAGTACAATGCTCTAAGAGTACCATAATTGTATTTTGGGGTTTATATTCACTTTGACCTTCACCATTGTGTTAGAGGTCACAGAGTATATAGTACAAGCATGTCTAAGTAGGTAATGGTGTTCTCCTAGAAAAATAATTTTGTGTAAACTGTGTTATAGTTGCTAACTGTAGTTCATAGATGACATAGGCCTGTGTGTGAGTTGACTCATTGGCTGACAGAAAATTCATTTAGCATATATTTCACTATGAAACCAATGAGAAAAGTGACATTTTACAAGAATATTTGAACCAAAGGAGGAAAATCCTTAAGCATTATGAGAGAAACCATTCATGTCCACTTTTCCTGAGAGGAGTATATTGACCAAGTGTTATAAAGACTGCAGACAGACTTGGCTTGAAACTGGCTTCTACAAAACAGTAATCCTGAGAGATCATATTTAAGAGAAATACTTCAAAAGAGTGCTGAAAACACTACATACACTCTGAGACATCGCTGTTTTTCCCTTCCAATAAAATGAGTCCCGGCGTAAGGCAATAAACAGTTTAGATAGTTTTTCTCTGAAAACCCACTTGGTACAAAATGTTTCCATTCCCAGGTAACTTAGAAAAATTTGAACCCTTCACTATCATAGGATCAGAGGACAATAATCTAGGAGTACCATAATTTTACTTTGGGATTCATATTCACTTAGAACTTCATAAATGTGTTCATGGTCACAGAGGCATTCTATATGCATGTCTCAGATAGGTGATGGTTTTCTAGTAGGAAAACAACTTTGGGTAAACTGTGGTATACTAGCTAAGTGTATTTCATAGATGGCACATTCCTGTGTGTGAGTTGACTCATTGGCTGACATAAAACTCATTCAGGAGCTCTTTTGCTGAGAAAAATATGATGAAACTGACATTTGAGAAAGACACTTCAACTGAAGGGGTCAATACAGTATATGTTAACAGATACCATCTGTTTCCACTTTTTCTGAGAGGAGTACATTGACTGAGCATTATAAACCCTGCACAGAGACTTGGATTTAAACACACTTCTTAAAAAACAGTAATCCTGAGAATTCATAGTTAACAGAAATATTTCAATAGAGTGCTGAAAACACTAAATACATTCTTAGACACCCCTGGTTTACTCTGCCACTAAAGTGAGCTCCCTCATAAGGCAATAAAAAATATAGCTTTTTCGCTGAAAAACTGCTTCATACAAAATGGTTCCATTCCTAGGTAACTTAGAAAAATTTGAACCCTGCACTATGGTAGGATCAGAGTACAATGCTCTAGGAGTACTATATTGTACTTTGGGGTTCATATTCACATAGACCTTCATAAATGTGTTCAAGGTCTCAGAGTACCTAGTACAAGCATGTCTTAGGCGATGGTTTTCTACTAGAAAAATACTTTTGGATAAACTGTAGTATATTGCTAACTGTATTTCATTGATGCCATAGTCCTATGTGTGACTTATCTCATCGGACAACAAAAAACTCATTCAGCAGCTCTTTCTGTGAGAAACTTATGACAAAAGTGACATATTTGAAAGGGACTTCAACCAAAGAAATCAATACACTATATATTACAAGAGACACCATCTGAGAGCTGTCTCTTTTTTTTTTTCTGAGAGGAGTACATTGACTGAGCATTTTAAACACTGCAGTCAGATTTGTCTTGAAACTTGCTTCTTACAGAACAGTAGTCCTGAGAATTCATATTTAAGATAAATACTTCAAAACAGTGCTGAAAACACTACATACTCTCTGAGAAAGCTCTGGTTGTCTCTGCCACTAAAGTGAGCCTCATCCTAAGGCAATAAACAGTGTAGATAGCTTTCTCTCAGAAAACCTGCTTTGTAGGAAATGGTTCAATTCCCAGGTAACTTTCCTAAGTTCAAACCCATCACTATTGTAGGACCAGAGTAAAATGCTTTAGAAGTTTCAAAATTGTAGTTTGGGGTTCATATTCACTTTGACTTTCACCTTTGTGTTCAAGGTCACAGAGCATATACTACAAGCATGTTTAAATTAGGCAATGGTTTTCTGCTAGAAAAATACTTTCAGGAAAACTGTGTTATAGTTGCTAATTGTATTTCATAGATGACATATTCCTGTGTGTGAGTTGACTCGTCAGCTCCCAGAAAACTCACTCAGTAGGTCCTTCTCTATGAAACTTATGACAAAAGAGACATTTTACAAAAATATTTCAACCAAAGGGGGAAGAAAAAGTTATTAAGAGAGACATTATCCATGTTCACTTTTCCTGAGAGGAATACATTGACCGAGTGTTATAAACACTACAGAGAGACTTGGCTTGAAACATGCTTCTTGGAGAACAGTAATTCTGAGAACTCATATTTAAGAGAAATACTTCCAAAAAGTGCTGAAAACACTACATATACTCTGAGACACCCCTGTTTTTCTCTGCCACTATAGTGAGCAGCGTTGTAAGGCAAAAACCGTATAAATAGCTTTTTCTCAGAAAACCCACTTTATACGAAATGGTTTCGTTTCTTGGTAACAGAAAAATCCTAACCTGGAACTATTGTAGGATCAGAGTACAATGCTCTAGGAGTACCATAAGTGTACTTTGGTGTGCATATTCACTTCGACCTCCATACATGTGTTCAAAGTCACAGAGGACATTCTATATAAATGTCTCAGGTCAGCGATGGTCATCTAGTAGAAAAATACTTTTGGGTAAACTGTGGTATAGTTGCTCACTGTATTTCATTGATGACATATTCCTGTGTGTGAGTTGACTTTTCAGCTGACAGAAAACACATTCAGCACCACTTTCTTTTAGGAACTTATGACAAAAGTGACTTATTAGAAAGACAATTCAAACGAAGAGGTCAATACAGTATATATTACAAGAGACAGCATTCATTTCCTTTTTTTCAGATACCAGTACATTGACTGAGCTTTATAAACACTGCAGATAAACCTGCTTTGAGACACACTGCTTACAGAAAAGTAGTCCTGAAAATTCATATTTAAGAGAAACACTTCAAAAGTGTGCTGAAAAAACTACATACACTCTCAGACACACCTGTTTTTTTCTTCCACTAATGTGAGCACAGACGTATAGAAAAAAAACTGAGTAGATAGCTTTTTCTCAGAAAACCCTCTTTGTATGACATGGTTCCATTCTCAGGTAACTTAGAATAATTTGAACCAGTCACTATTGTAGCATCAGAGTACAATGCTCTAGGAGTACCATAATTGTACCTTGGGATTCATATTAACTTTGACCTTCATAAATGCATTCAAGGTCACAGATTATATAGTACATGCATATCTCAGTTAGGCGATGGTTTTCTAGTAAAGAAATACTTTTGCGTATACCGTGGTATTTGCAAACTTTATTTTATTGATGACATATATCTGTATGTAAGTTAACTTATCGGCTGACAGAAAACATATTCAGCAGCTCTTTTGCTGAGAAACAGAGGACAAAATTAACATTTTACAACAATATTTAAACTGAAAGTGTAAAAACAAAAGCTTTTTCAAGAGAAACCATCCGTGTCCATGCCTCCTGAGAGGAGTACCTTGACCGAGCATTTTTAAAAATATATATTTTATTAAGTATGCCATTACAGTTGTTCTATTTCCCCCCTTCATTCCCCTTCACCCTGCACACCCCCTCCCCTACCATTCCCCCCTTTAGTTTATGACCACGTGTCTCAAGTTCTTTAGATTCTATATTTCCTATGCTATTCTTGCCCTCCCCCTATCTATTTTCTTACCATCTGTGCTACTTATTTTCTGTACTTTCTCCCCCCTTCTCCTTCTCCCACTCCCCTGTTGCTAACCCTCCATGTGACTTTCATTTCTATGGTTCTGCTCCTGATCTAGCTGTCCTCTTAGTTTGCTTTTCTTTTAGGTGTGGTTCTTAATAACTGTGAGTTTGCTGTCCTTTCACTGTTCATCTTTTTTATCTTCTTTTTCTTAGATAATTCCCTTTAACATTTCATATAATAAGGGCTTGGTGATTATGAACTTCTTGAATTTGATCTTATCTGAGAAGCACTTTATCTGTCCTTCCATTCTAAATGAAAGAACACTGCAGACAGACTTGGCTTGAAACACACTTCATACAGTACAGTAACCCCGAGAATTCATATTTAAGAGACAATCATCGAAAGAGTGCTGAAAACTCTACATACAGTTTAAGACATCCCTGGTGTTCTCTGCAATAAAGTGGGCACCTACGTAAAGCAACAAACAATGTAGATAGCTTTTTTTTTTTTAAGAAAACACACTTCGTACAAAATGGTTCAATTCCCAGGTAACTTAGAAAAATTCAAACCCTTCACTATTGTAGGAACAGAGTTCAATGCCCTTGGAGTACCATAATTGTACTTTGTGACTAATATTTACTTCAAACTTAATAAATGAGTTCAAGGTCACAGAGGATATTCTACATTCATGTCTCAGTCAGGCAATGGATTTTAGTAGAAAAACACTTTTGGAAAAATGTGGTATAGTTGCTAACTGTATTTCATAGATGACATATTCCTGGGTGTGAGTTGACTGATCAACTGCCAGACAACTCATTCAGAATTTCTTTCACTGAGAAACATATGACATAAGTAACATTTAAATAAGAGGCTTCAACCAAAGGAGTCAATAAAGTATATAATACCAGAAACTACATCCGTGTTCACTTCTTTTGAGAGGAGTACATTGACCAAGCATTATAAACACAGCAAAGTTGCCTTAAAACACACTTCTCACAGAACAGTGATTCTGAGAATTCATATTTAAGAGAAATACTTCAAGAGAGTGCTGAAAACACTACATACACTATGAAACACACCTGGTCTACTCTACCACAGAAAAGAGCCCCATCTTAAACCGATAGCAGTGTAGATAGCTTTTTCTCAGAAACCCGCTTCATACAAAACGGCTCCATTCCCAGGTAACTTAGAAAAGTTCGAACCCGTAACTATTGTCGGCTCAGAGTAAAATGCTTTAGGAGTTTCAAAATTGTACGTTGGGGTTCATATTCACTTTGCCCTTCACCATTGTGTTCAAAGCCACAGAGTATATAGTACAAGCATGTCTAAGGTTGGCGATGGTGTTCTCCTAAAAAAATACTTTGGGGAAACTGTGTTATAGCTGCTAACTGTAGTTCATAGGTGACATATTCCTGTGTGTGAGTGGACCCATCAGCTGCCAGAAAATACACTCAGTAGCTCTTTCTCTATGAACCTTATGACAAAAGTGACATTATACAAAAATATTTCAACTGAAGGGGTAAAAACAGAAGGTATTACAAGAGAAAGCATCCGTGTTCACTTTCCCTGAGAGAAGAAGTACATTCACTGATTATTTTAAACACTGCAGACAGACTTGGCATGAAACAAACTATTCACAGAACAGTATTCCTGAGAATTCATATTTAACAGAAATGTTTCAAAACAGTGCTGAAAAAACAACATATACTCTGATACACCCCTGACTGTCACTGCCATGAAAGTAAGCCCATCGTAAGGCAATAAACACTGTAGATACCGTGTTCTCAGAAAACCTGCTTCATACAAAATGTTTCCATTTCCAGGTAACTTAGAAAAATTCTAACCCAGCACTATGGTAGGATCAGAGGGCAATGCCCTAGGCATACCATAATTGTACTTTAGGGTTCATATTCACTTAGACCTTCATAAATGTTTTCAAGGTCACAGTGGTCATTTTACATGCATTTGTCAGTTGATGATTTTCCAATAAGAAAATACTTCTTGGGAAACTGTGGTATAGCTGCTAACTGTAGCACATAGATGACATATTCCTGTGGGTGACTTGACTCATCAGCTGCCAGAAAATACACTCAGTAGTTCTTTCTCTATGAACCTTATCACAAAAGTGACATTTTACAAAATATTTCAACCAAATGGGCTAAAACACAAAGTATTAGGAGAGAAAACATTTGTGTTCACTTTCCCTGAGAGGAGTACATTCACTGATCACTTTAAACACTGCAGACAGACTTGGCTTGAAACACGCTTCTCACAAAACAATAATCCTGAGAATTCATATTTAACAGGAATATTTCAAAAGAGTGCAGAAAACACTACATACTCTCTGAGACACACCTTGCTGTCCCTGCCATTAAAGTGAGGCCATCATAAGGCAATAAAGAGTTAGATACCTTGTTCTCTGCAAACCCGCTTCGTATGAGATGTTTCCATTCCCAGATAACTTAGAAAAATGTGAACCCTGCACTATGGTAGGATCAGAATGCAATGCCCTAGGCGTACCATAATTGTACTTTGGGATTCATATTCACGTAGACCTTCATAAACGTGTTCAAGGTCACAGAGGTCATGCTACATGCATTTCTCAGATGATAATTTTGTAGCAGGAAAATACTTTTGGGGAAACTGTGGTATAGCTGCTAACTGTATTTCACAGATAACATATTCCTGTGTGTGAGTTGACCCATCAGCTGCCAGAAAATACACTCAGTAGCTCTTTCTCCATGAAACTTATGGCAAAAGTGACATTTTACAAAATATTTCAACCAAATGGGCTAAAACACAAAGTATTAGGAGAGAAAACATTTGTGTTCACTTTCCCTGAGAGGAGTACATTCATTGATCATTTTAAACACTGCAGACAGACTTGGCCTGAAACGTGCTTCTCACAGAAGCATAATCCTGAGAATTCATATTTAACAGAAATGTTTCAAAAGAGTGCTGAAAACACTACATACACTCTGAGACACCCCTGGCGGTCCCTGCCATTAAAGTTAGCCCATTGTAAGCAATAAACAGTGTAGATATTTTGTTCTCAGAAAACCTGTTTCGTACAAAAAGTTTCCATTCCCAGGTAACTTTAAATTCGAACCCAGCGCTATGGTAGGATCGGAATACAATGCTCTATGCATACCATAATTGTACTTTGGTATTTATATTCACTTAGACCTTTAAAAATGTTTTCAAGTTCACAGATGTCATTTTACATGCATTTGTCAGTTGATGGTTTTCTAGTAGGAAAATATTTTTGGGGAAACTGTGGTATAGCTGCTAACTGTAGTTTATACATGCCATATCCCTGTGTGTGAGTTGACTCATCAGCTGCCAGAAAATACACTCAGTAGCTCTTTCTCCATGAACCTTATGAGAAAAGTGACATTTTACAAAATATTTCAGCCAATAAGGTAAAAACAGAAGTTACTATGAGAGAATTCTTCCATGTTCAGTTTCCCTGAGAGGAGTACATTCACTGATTATTTTAAACACTGCAGACAGACTTAGCTTGAAACACGCTTCTCACAGAACAGTAAACCTGAGAATTCATATTTAACAGAAATATTTCAAAAGAGTGCTGAAAAACCTACATACACTCTGAGACACCCCTGGTTGTCCCTGCCATTAAAGTGACCCCATTGTAAGGCAATAAGCTGTTTAGATACCTTTTTCTCAGAACACCAGCTTCAAATGAAATGTTTCCATTCCCAGGTAACTTAGAAAAATTCGAACCCTGCACTATGGTAGGATCAGAGTACAATTCTCTAGGCGCACCATAATTGTAGTTTGGGATTCATATTCACTTAGACCTTCATAAATGTTTTCAAGGCCACAGACATCCTTCTACATGCATTTCTCAGTTGATGATTTTCTAGTAAGAAAATACTTTTGGGGAAACTGTGGTATAGCTGCTAACTGTAGTTCATAGATGGCATATTCCTGTGTGTGAGTTGACTCATCGGTGGCCATAAAATGCACTCAGTAGCTCTTTCTCCATGAAACTTATGGCAAAAGTGACATTTTACAAAAATATTTCAACCAAAGGTGCAAAAACACAAAGTATTAGGAGAGAAACCATCCGTGTCCACTTTCCCTGAGAGGAGTATATTCACTGATCATTTTAAACACTGCAGACACACTTGGCTTGAAACATGCTTGTTACAGAACAGTAATCCTAAGAATTCATATTTAACAGAAATGTTTCAAAAGGGTGCTGAAAACACTACCTACACTCTGAGACACCCCGGCGGTCCCTGCCATTAAAGTGAGGCCATCATAAGGCAATAAACAGTGTAGATACCTTGTTCTCAGAAAACCCACTTCGTACACTTTGTTTTTATTCCCAGGTAGCTTAGAAATCTTTGAACCCTTCACTATTGTATGATCAGAGTGCAATGCTCTAGGAGTCCCAAATTTGTACTTTATGTTTCATATTCACTTAGACCTTCACAATTGTGTTCAATGTCACAGAGTACATTCCACATGCATGTCTCAGTTAGGCAATGGTTTTTCCCTAGAAAAATACTTTCATGAAAATTACTGTAGCTCACTGATCTGATCTCTGCCTCTCTAGTATGCTTTTGATTCCCTCTACTGTGTTCTTTGATTCAGAAATTTTATTTTTCATTTCCTCCTGGTCCATGATGATTGTTTCTATTTCCTTTTTCTTACTGATATAGTTTGTAGAGAGTTTATTGTAGTTTCCCTGGTGTTTTTGGTAATTCTCAGTGAGCTCATTGAGCTTCCTTATAACCATTGCTTTGAACTCAATATCTGATAGTTGACTTGCCTCTATTTCATTTAGCATTCTTTCTGAGGCTTCCTCCTTTCCTTTCATTTGGGGACGGTTTCTTTGTCTTTCCTTTGTTTGTGACATGCTTGTTACCAGCCTCTGCTTCTTAAATTTATCTGATCCGACTCCTTGGGCTTATGGTATGAAGTTCTATGGTAGGAGACTTGTGAGATTCAGTAGTGCAGTCTCCTTGATATCCTGAGCTTACTGATTTGGGGCTATTATTTGTGTTGGCTCTCTGTATGTCATTGGGTTTTGATTGTTGTTGGATAGTTCTTCGTTGGTTATCCCCTCCAGCTGGTTAACTGAGGGTCACTCTATCCACCATGTCTTGTATTCTTCTGGGTGGGTGTGGACAGGTTGTGTTGAAGCTGGTTCTTCTGTCTGTGAAGTTCTGAGGCTTCTCTCTTGCTATTGTTTAGTTTTTTGTGCTGGATAATTTCTCCACCATTTAGTTATATTTCCTGATCTGTGCTGGGTTGAGGTTAGTTTGTCTTGCACTCATTCCTTCACCTCCTTCCACTCTTATCTGCTGGTGGTTCCTTTGTTGGTGAGTTTCCTCTTCCAGCAGGTGTCCTGGTGTTCACAGCTCCCACCTATTCTTTTTTTGTGTGTGATCAGTTGAAAGGGGAAGACAAAATGGTTTAAGACAATAGGAGTATATCCTATGACATTTAATGTACCAACCCATAGACTAGATATAGGAGATTGTTTGGATATGTATAGTGTTAACCGTGACTTTTCACCCAACAAGTAACTTTTTAAAAAGGGTGGAAAAAAATAAGACTCTTGTTAGGGGAGGGGAAAGATTGTGAGTTGGATCTAGAGAGCAGTGAGCTTGTGGGAGGTCAGATTATGAGGTAAAGTGAGAGTAAAGAATAGAAAATAGGTGTAGTGTGCTAGAGAATAGAGTTAACCACAGTAGTAATAAATTTCAGGAAATAGTGAAGTGAGCTAAGGTCTGGGAGTCGTCCCGTGTAGTATTTACAATTGTATGAAACAGCAATTATTTACATTTACAATAGTAATGGAGCAACAATCATGTGACAGTATGTATGAGATCTGAATAACAAAAATAAGAAGTACATGACCTAGGGTAGTGTGCTATTGGAAGTAAGTGAAGTGAAAGGCAGAAAATTAAAAATATACTATGAAAGAAAGGACGAGGAAAACCTGTTTAACAATGCTATTTAGCAAACCAACTGAAGAAGAGTAAACGGAAGAGAAATAAAAAATACCAATAACATAAAAGGTATAAAAATAATGAAAAAATGATAATAATACAAATATACAATGTGTTGCAAGTGCTCTGGAATAGCAAAGTGAAATTTGTCTGTCTCAGTTATTGGGATAACCCCTCTGGGTCTAACTCTGGTCCTTTCACAGCTCCAGGCTTTATTGTGTCACTGGTGGGGAGGAAGGAAGGAAGGAAGGGAGGAAGGAAGGGAGGGAGGGAAAATAGCCTCCATACTTTGGAAGGCTTCCAGCATGTTTAGTTTTGAAAAAGGGATTTTTCTTTTGTTTACATATCTATACCTAGGATAGGGGGAATTTCTCAGCTCCACAGAAGTATGTAGACTCTTAAATGTTTTGGTCTAAATGGGCAAGTTGGACAAATTCAGCCTTATGTCCTCCCTGTCCCACTTAATATCTGGGGCAGAGACCTCCTCACTCTGGGGAATGTAAATAACCCTGCTCTCAGTGTTAACCCCAAAGGGTTGCAACCTAGAATGATTTGGCAAACAAATGTTAATCCTAGACCTAGGAACTACCTGGTCCTGAGAACAACGAAGTAATTAACTCACTGCTAAGACACATTGCAGCTTGCAAAAACTGCAGGGGGCCTATCTTTCAAGCAGACACTTACTCAGGTGCTCCACATGCCCCTCCCCTCACCAGGGAACCAGCAAAGAATGTTAGACCCCAAGGCCTTCAGCCACTTAGGCCATCCACAAGAAATCAAGACTAATAATCGCCTGGGATATATTATACAAGACTCAGGTGTTCTTCAAAAAACAGGGAATTCAGCATAAAACAGGTATCCCCTATAATCCTAAAGGTCAAACAATAGTTGAAAGAGCTTACCAAACCTTTAAAACATTATTAAACAAACAAAAAAGGGGGAGTCAGGAAACATCCCCCAGGAATTTAATCATGCTAGCAATACATACATTATATTTTTTGAATTGTGATAGTAATTTAAAGCCATCATAGACAAACACTTCGTGCAAAACAGGCCTGCAGTCCCACACCCATTGGTTTTTGTACAAAGACCCATTAGGGGAAGGATAATGGGAAGGCACAGCTGAACTATTAACTTGGGGAAGGGGGTATGCTTGTGTTTACTCTCCAGAATGATCTTTGGAACTTCCAGCAAAGAGGTTGAAGCCATATCATATAAAAGGCTTCCCAGGCAGTGACTCACCTCCACTCCATTGGACTCCCTTGATCCAGGTTTCTCCAAGCTTTGTGTCACACCCCTGAAGTAGAATTTCAGCCAGTACTCCTGGAGTGATATTCAATATCATATAAGAGGGACTTTTTCTACTAACTTGAAGGGATTAGTTGATCAATTGCAGCTATAGCTACATCAGCAGCTGCAGGAAACTCAATGCTTGACCAAGCAGGAGGTTTTTCAGACCCTCTGTGATAATCTCATCTAACTAAACCCCCCAAAATTGGTTTGATGGACTTAACCTGAAAATGTGGGTCTTTGGAGCCTCCGGTTGTTTACTGATGCTAATAATAAACAACAAGTTTCTAACAATGCTTTGTATACTTTGATGCATTTGCAGATTATTTTCCCAGGGTCTTGTAAAAGACCAGCAAGTAGCAAGCTTTGTGGGATCTATAGCGGTCCTAACTAAAAACAAGGGGAGAAATGTAGGGAACCAATCTGCCTGGCAATGGCAATTGTAGCTCAGCCCTATGAGAAAACCCATAAGCATAAGCATTTATTGTTCCTTTGCATTTGCAACATTTTTTCCTTGTTAATCTGTATGAAGTAATCAGTAACATCCTTTCCATTGCTATCTGTAAAAAGTAATTACCTAAAGTAAACCTATGCATAATGAATATGTATAATGAATGAAAATCTTCTTTGATGTGTGCTATTAGAAAGCCAATAAATAAAAGCCTGTCAGGTGAGGGTCGGGACACTCTCCCTTAAGAGACTGGCCATGCTGTCCCTTTTCTTCCACAGGACTTGGTAGTCTCTGTGAATTTGTCTTGCATCATCCATAATGCCAAAGACACTGTGGGCCGGTGTCTACATCAACTACACATTGATGTTTCTCTCCTCCTTGCTCCCTCCCTTCCCCTCTCTCTAAAAATAAATAGGTGAGATCATATGGTATTTCTCTTTTACCACCTGGCTTATTTCACTTAGCATAATGCTTTCCAGTTTTATCCAAGCTGTCTTGAAGTAGAAACTTGTCAACAAAACAAACAAGGAAGCAAAATAAAATCAGAGATACAGAAATAAAGAACAAACTAACAGTTACCAGAGAGGAGGGGGAAGAGGGATAATAGTGGAAGGACCATCAAGGAACATGTATAAAGGACACATGGACAAAGCCAAAGGGGGTAGGTTTGAGGGTGGGAGGCAAGGATGGGTGGGGTCGAGGGGTGTGGTGGGGTAAAAATAGAGACAACTGTACTTGAACAACAATAAAAACACACACAAAAATAATAATATTAAAAATGAAAATAACAAAACAAAAAAATGACTGGGGAATTTTTAAAAGAATTTGCATGAACACAATACAATATACAGATGACGTATTATAGAATTGTATACTTGAAGTGTATATAATTTTATTAACCAATGTAACCCCAATAAATTCAATGAAAACATATTTTAAAACACAAACAAAAAGAATTTGTATAAATAGAGAAAACAAAATCAACCTTCTAAAACCTTAAAAAATAAAAATACATAAATAAAATTAAAATACAAAAATAAAAGGCATACAATTTGGAAAGGAAGAAATTAAACTCTGTTTGCAGATGGTATGATCTTATATATAGAAAACATTAAACATTACATATACACAGACACACACACCCATTGAAACTAATAAATGAATTCAGCAAAGTAGCAGGATATGAGATGTAAAAAGGGAGAATACAAAAAAAACAAAAACAAAAAAACAAGAGACCCTGAACTGGCCAACCTAATTCTCCACAACTACCTAAATAATGACTGGGAATAGAAATGTCCTGATCCAAAAATTTTAAATAATTGTGATCTAAATAATTTAAACTAAATATTTATTGACAATAAAGTTTGACAATTAACATTGGAACTTGCACTAACTATGCAAACCAACCAGAATATACTTTTAAAACCTAAAGATTCAGAGCCACACAGTAATATTTACCCACTTCACTTACATCCCAGCAAATGACTCTTCCCTCCCCCACCATCATGGTACAATTTTCTCCAATGATTTTCCCCCAGTGAGAAAGGAGGAGAAACTGATTAATGGGTAAATATTCCTTTGGGGTGACAGAAATATTTTGGAATTAGGAAAAGGAAGTGGCTGCACAGCACTGTGAATGTACTAAATGCCACTAGATTGTTCACTTTTAAATGGTTACTTTTATGTTATATGAATTGAACTTCAATAAAAAAGAAATCAATCAAAAAATAAAGTAGTGAATATCACCTCAAATCAAGTGATCAGCTCAGAAACTCACTGACTCCACCATTAAGTGGTGTTACCACTCAATTCACTTCCAAGTCGGCATACATACATTTGTTAGTGACAAGCTCAGAAGGATTTGACTGTCTACAGCAAAGAGCCCAGAAAGCCAAATCAGGAACCTCTGCAGCAATCAGCTCAAAACAGTCAGAGCTTGATCAATGACTGTAGATTCCCTAACTTTTGCTCTCACTTCCAACTCAGGACTAACCAGAAAAAAAAAATATTCCCCTAAGCAGTCATGTAGAATGCCTGCTACTCAGGTAACTCTAATGTCACCATATAAACAACCTCTAGTCAGAGCATACCTGAAGCCCTCTCACTCCTCTGCCTAAAACAAGTGGCTGACTCTCATGCTCTAGCAATTTCTGAATTAAAGTCTACTTCTTATTTGGGCTGCCTTTGTTTATTTCCACATAGTTCTTTGTCCTTTACCTTAAATTTTAAAAATCATTGGATGACTCTCAGTGATAAATAAATGTATGTTCATATATCTCAGTACACACATATACTCACAAACACATACATACTTCTACACAATGTTAGGCTGAAAAAACAGTAAACTTCCTGTATACAAATTATAAATTAAAAATCTAATACGATTTACAAATATTCTTTACTGATATTTAACCACAACATAGAATAAAATTTCGAAACAAAGAAGTGCTGGTTCAAACCCACCAAGAAATGGTGACCTGCAGTTTGGTGACTCAAAGGTGTTTCTTAATCCTCAAACATTTAAAAAATTATTTTAAAAATTAAAAAAAAAGATTTTTATTTATTTATGTTTAGATAGAGGGGAAGGAAAGGAAAAAGGAGAGAGAGAAACATCAATGTGTGGTTGGTTCTCATGAGCTTCCCCCCGCCCCCTACACTGGGGACCTGGTCCGCAACCCAGACATATGCCCTGACTGGGAATCAAATCCAGCCAGATTTGCAGGCTGGCACTCAATCCACTAAATCACACCAGCCGGCACAGTCTTTAAACACTTTATTCATAAGAAACATAGTTTCCTAGAAAAGCATACTTTTTTCTAGATTTTTAGTTTTATTCTAATCCGGGGTTATACTGTTTTTCTTTATAATTAAATAATATCCTCCATATACATGTTTCATTTTTATTCTTTATTTTTTCCATTTGTAAGAAGTCAAATATTTTTCTATTTTAATTCTTGATCAGACAACAAGTTTTATTGGGTTTTGCCCATTCATTTAGTTTAATATTTTTCTATTTTGCAAACTCATATTTTATACTTATTTTCTCATCCAGGTTCTTTAAATCTGTTTTGTTTTCCTTTCAAAGCTTCGTATGTTGAAATTAAGTTCACTTATTTTTTTCTTGTTTTTGTCAAAATACCACTGAGATTTTGAACTATCCTCTGAAAATTATTTATTTTCATATGTTGTAACATTTATTTTCATTTCTACTGTAAGTCAAAATTTATTTCAATGAATGTTTTTAAAATCCAGATGGATAGATAGATTTCTTATAACAGTTCTCTCTGCATTTTGGTTAACATAGTGTATGACTTTTGCCTTTTCAAATACAGTTTATTTTTGACATCGAGTACCTCATAAGAATTTAAATATTCTCATAGGTTCTAAAAAAAATGTATTATTTAGGACTTCCACCAAGATGGAGGCATAGGTGGAAACACCTTGAGTCCTTGCATAACCAAATCTAAAAACAATAAAGTTTTAACAACAATAAACGCAACCAAACCACACAGAAAAATCAACAATACGGAGTCTGAAAACAACGAAATGCTCGGCTAAACCAGAGGGGCGAAGAGGGGCGAAGCCAGCAGCAGAGCAGGTTGGCCAAAAAGATCCCCAACAAAGGTGGTGCGCAGGCAGCCGAAGGCATGGATCCCGGGTGCTGGCTAGCTACGGGCAGATGCAGGGAAGAAGCGCAGCTGTCTGAGGTCGGTAGAGCATTTGCTTGCAGATAAACCAGTGAAGAGGTGAGCATTGAGACCTCACCGCACAGGGCAGTGGGCTCGCATATTTCCGCTCAGATAAACAGGTCGGGAGCGAGCAGTTGGAAGGACTGGGTGAGCTGAGAGGACTGCCATTGCTCCCTCTCTGATCCTGCCCCCACATACAGCATCACAAACCAGCAACTTGGGTGGCCCGCCCTGGTAAACACTTAAGGCTCCACTCCTCATATGTAACAGGTACAAACAGATAAAAACATGGCTCAAGAACAACTCAGAGCCCCAGAGCTGATATATCTAAGTGATGAAGAAATAGCCAAACTTTCAGATGCACAGTTCAAAACATTTGTGATCAGGGTCCTCAGAGAACTGGTCGATTTTAGTCATAAATTAGAGAAACATATGAAGTCTAAACTAATTGAAATGAATGATAATGCACAGGAAACCAATAGTAATGGAAATGAAACTGGGACTCAAATCAAGGGAGTGGACCAGAAGGAAGGAAAAAATGACCAACCAGAAAAGAATAAAGAAACAAGAATTCAAAAAAATGAGGAGAGTCTTAGGAACCTCCAGGACATCTTTAAACACTCCAACATCCGACTTATAGGGGTACCAGAAGGGGAAGAGGAACAGTCACGAGTGGAAACCTTATCTGAACAAATAATAAAAGAGAACTTCCCTGTTCTGGCAAAGGAAATAGACTTCCAGGAAATCCAGGAAGCTCAGAGAGTACCAAAGAAGTTGGACCCAAGAAGAAACACACCAAGGCACATCATCATTACATTAGACAAGATTAAAATGGAGAGGATCCTAGAAGCAGCAAGAGATAAGGGGACTGTCACCTACAAAGGAGTTCCCATCAGACTGTCAGCAGATTTCCTAAAAGAGACCTTACAGGCAAGAAGGGGCTGGAAAGAGGTATTCCAAGTCATGAAAACCAAAGACCTACAACCAAGATTGCTCTATCCAGCAAAGTTTTCATTTAGAATGGAAGGACAGATAAAGTGCTTCTCAGATAGGACCAAATTCAAGGAGTTCATCATCACCAAGCCCTTATTATATGAAATGTTAAAGGGACTTATCTAAGAAAAAGAAGATAAAAAGATGAACAGTGAAAGGACAGGAAACTCACAGTTATCAACAACCACACCTAAAACAAAAGCAAATTAAGAGGACAGCTAGATCAGGAGTCAACCATAGAAATTAAGATCATGTGGAGGATTAGCAACAGGGGAGTGAGAGAAGGAGAAGGGGGGAGAAGGTACAGAAAATAAGTAGCATAGACAGTAGATAAAAAATAGATAGGGGAAGAGTAAGAATAGTAGGGGAACTACAGAATCTAAAGAACTTGAGACATGTGTTCATGAACTAAAGGGGGGGAATAGTGGGGGAGGGGGGTGCAGGGTGGAGGGGAATGGAGTAGGGGAATAGAACAAATGTAATGGCATAATCAATAAAAAAGAATGAAAAAAGAAAAGAAAAATGTATAATTTAAATGTTCAAATACACATGTATATCCACAAATATGTTGTTAAGTACTTAATCTTCTTTTCCCATTATTTTTATATTCTTTGTTTATTGATTATGCCATTACAGTTGTTCTATTCCCCCCTTCATTCCCCCTCCACCCTACCCCTCATCCCCACCATTACCCCCCCTTTAGTTTATGACCATGTGTCTCAAGTTCTTTAGATTCTATATTTCCCATACTATTCTTGCCCCCCCCATCTATTTTCTATCTACTGCCTATGCTACTTATTTTCTGTACCTTCTCCCCCCTTCTCCTCCTCCCATTCCCCTGTTGCTAACCTTCTATGTGATCTTCATTTCTATGGTTTGCTACTGATCTAGCTGTCCTCTTAGTTTACTTTTGTTTTAGGTGTGGTTGTTGATAACTGTGAGTTTGCTGTCCTTTCACTGTTCATCTTTTTTATCTTATTTTTCTTAGATAAGTCCCTTTAACATTTCATATAATAAGGGCTTGGTGATGATGAACTCCTTGAATTTGATCTTATCTTAGAAGAACTTTATCTGTCCTTCCATTCTAAATGAAAACTTTGATGGATAGAGCAATCTTGGTTGTAGGTCTTTGGTTTTCATAAGTTGGAATACCTCTTTCCAGCCCCTTCTTGCCTGTAAGGTGTCTTTTGGGAAATCTGCTGACATTCTGATGGGAACTCCTTTGTAGGTGACAGTCCCCTTAGCTCTTGCTGCTTCTAGGATCCTCTCCTTCATTTTAATCTTGTCTAACGTAATGATGATGTGCCTTGGTGTGTTTCTTCTTGGGTCCAACTTCTTTGGGACTCTCTGAGTTTCCTGGATTTCCTGGAAGTCTATTTCCTTTGCCAGACTGGGGAAGTTCTCCTTTATTATTTGTTCAAATAAGTTTTCCACTGGTGGCTGTGCCTTTCCCCCTTCTGGTACCCCTATAATTCGGACGTTGGAGTGTTTAAAGATGTCCTGGAGGTTCCTAAGACTCTCCTCATTTCTTTGAATTCTTGCTTCTTGACTCTTTTCTGTTTGGCTATTATTTGCTTTCTTCTGGTCCACTCCATTGATTTGAGTCCCAGTTTTCTTTTCATCGCTATTGGTTTCCTGTGCAATTCCATTCATTTCAATTAGTTTTACCTTCATATGTTTCTCTAATTTGTGGCTGTAATCAATTAGATGTGTGAGCATCCTGATCACCAGTGTTTTAAAATGTGCGTCTGAGAGTTTTGCTATTTCTTCATCACTTATATTTATAGGCTCTGGGGCTTTGAGATCTTCTTGAGCCATTTTTGGTCTGTTAGCACCCATTAAGTATGAGGAGAGGAGCCTTGGACACCCAGGTAGCTGGGTTGTGACGCTGTATGTGGGGGCGTGGTCAGAGCGGGGAAATGTGGACCCCCTCTGCTGCCTGCTGAGTCCCGTCTAACCGCCCACTCCCTTGCTGGTCTATCTGCGCAGGAATGCGCAACCACAGTCAAATCTCAGCCCTGCTCCCTCGCTGGTTCCCCGCAGTCGCTCGCTGTGTCACTTACTAGGTCCACCCATTGCAACCCTGTGTCCGGGTTCCGTGCACACCTGAGTCCCTCTGACTGAGTTTTCCTGTGCAGCCCTGCTCCACCAGCTGCTGGTTTCACCCCCCTTACTGGTTAGGCTGAAGAATTTGTTGTTATCAGACTTCCGACAAGTTCAATTGTCTGTGTTCTGGCTGTGTTTTCTGTTGCTAATATTTAGTTGACTCTAACTAAACTTGATTGTGTGAGAAAGCAAGGTGTCTCCACCTATGCCTCCATCTTGGCGGAAGTCCCCATTATTTTTCTCTTGTTTAACATTGTCTTGTAATTTTTTCTTTTTTTCTTTATTTTTATTATTGACACTATTAAAGATGTCCCTCTTTCCCCACCCTCCTTTGCCTGCCTTTACCTAGCCTGTGACCCCCTTTCTCTGGCCGTCACCAGCACACTAATGTCTGTATCTATGGTTACGCATATACACTCACATCTATAAAATTACATATAAATGTAAATAAAATATAAGATGTAAACTTAATTTTTAACCATGTAATATTAAATTCATATAAGACATGTGTCAAAAACTACATAATTAGTGATATCAGCAGCATGACTGCATGAGAGGACCTCCAGGTCTCTCCCCTTGAAGTCAGAACATGTGAGATAGCTTTAATTTCACATAGGATTCTCTCTGCTCAACATACAAACATAGCTGAGAGATCCATACATTGAGTCATCTGAAGATTGGCATATCGAGAGAATAGGAGATACAAGATGGGTAAGGAACAGGAACGGGAGCCACAGATGCAATTCTTCACTCTTCACAGTCCCAGAAGATGAAACCCTCATTGTGCAAAGTGGAGGGGAAACTACAGCAATTGGACCTTTGTGGCCAGCACACTTTGAGGCAGAGCTTGATATCAAGTAAGGGGCAAAGAAGGGTTGCAACAAGTGGCAGTGTTCCACAAATTGTGATCACTAAACAAAAAATTTTCAGATACAAGAACTTGCTCCTGCTATTCTTCTCCTGAGGCCCACCCAGCAATAAAATTCTCACTCAGCATATCATGAAGAGGTAGAGAAAAACTTTCCAGCCTAAGTGTTTTATACTAACTGTGGCTAAAACCATTGGAAAATACAGCGCTACAGATACACAACTCCACTTCTTCCCACCCACTCCTCTTCCATTCACTGCAGTGGAAGCTAGTAGACAGCTGGGTCAACTAAGTCATAATTTTTCTGCCTCTGGCTTCTAGCTACAGGAAGGTAATGCCAGGAACACAAAGATCAGGAGGATCATAACATGCAACTTACCACCACAGTGCTGGCACCACAAGACTGAGGCAAAAAACAACAAACTTCTCAGTCAATATGGACAATTTTTTTTTAAGGATGAGCTCTTCCTCCTGTAATATGGACCATTTCCTATGGCTAAGGCAACACTGTCCCACGGAGATCTCAGAGCCCCAATACTGTATGTAAGAAAAAGTAAAAATTTGTGCTTCAGCACTAACTATTGGTAAACAAGAGAAAGACCTCTACATATTGACCCTTAAACAGTGAAGTTAAATCATTTTTATAAATTCTCACTTGAGGACGTGCTTGTTGATTTTAGATAGAGGGGAAATGAAGGAGAAAAAACATCAATCTGAGAGAGGAATTTTGATCAGCTGCCTCTCATATGCACCCCAACTAGAGGCTGAACCCACCACTCAGGCATATGCCCTGACTGAGAATTGAACCCTCAACTCTTCAGTTTATAGGACATTGTTCCAAGCAAATGAGCCATACCAGCCTGGGCTCAAATGCTTTTTTAAAAAAGATTATCCCCACAAGGGCCTAGACAGAGAAATAATCCATCCAGTATGGGATTTCAGAAAGAAAATTTTTAAATCTTCAGAAAATAAACTTAAAGACATGGAAGACTGTAATTTAAATGACATAGAATTCTAAGGTGTAGTTCTGAAAAATCTGAACAGGATACAAGACAACTCAGAAAAGCAATTTAATGAGCCCACAAATAAAATCAATGAACAAAATGAGTACTTCACCAAAATGATTGAAATTATTAAAAGAATCAAACAGAAATTATGGAGCTAAAAGACTTGAGATATGAGATGAAGAATGGACTAGTTAGCTTAGGAAACAGAGTAGACTAGATGGAGGGGAGTCTTAGTGATACTGAAGATAGAAATGAATAATGTGGAAAAAGAGAGAAAATTAATAATAACAAAGTAATAGAGCTCTACAAGAACTATCTGACTTTATTAGAAAAAAAACAATATAAAAGTAATGGATATATCGGCTCTGGCTGGTGTAGCTCAGTGGATTGAGCACAGGCCTGCAAAGCAGATGATCGCAGTTTGATTCCCAGTCAGGGCACATGCCTGGGATGCAGGCCAATTCCCAGCAGGGGACACATAGGAGGCAACCATACATTGATATTTCTCTCCCTCTCTCCTTCCCTTCCCCTCTAAAAATAAATGAATAAAACTTTTTTAAAAAAGTAATGGATATATCAGAAGGGAACAGAAAACCTATTCAAACAAATAATTCATGAGAACTTCACAAACTTCACACACACACACAAAAACAAACAAACCTAGATCCTTGAATTTGAAAGGCTAACAGGACACCTAATAATGGTACTCCAAAATGTCTTCTCCAATGTGCTTTATAACAAACTTGCCAAAAAATTAATGACAAAGAAGTGACGTCAGCAGCATAATAGTGTGAGAGGTCCTCTGGGTCACTACCCTTGAAGTTACTATAAGTTTGGCAACTATAATTCAACAAAGAATTCCCTGCTGAAAACACAAACATATCTGAGATATTTTTGCATTAAAACATCTAATGGTGTTTTACTTAATTTAACAAAAGGGAAGGAAGGAGGATAGGACAGATGCAGCCTGTAGTTAAGTGCAACCCCAGTGTACCCAGTAGTATGAGAGCAGTCAGGTTGCAGAGAACATACTCTGCAGCCCGAAGGAGCAGAGGCATAGAATCTGCATTTCTTCTTGTGTGGTCAGCACATGCTAAGATTAAATTCAAAGACAAGGGCAGAAACGAGACAAAAAATAAGTGGCAGCTGTGATCTAGCAGCCACCATTACCATGTATAAAACAAACCCACGAACATATAGCTGCATCCCCTAAACCTCATAGAACCTGCAGTAGTCCCTACACAAGGGGACTTGTAGCAGTGAAAGTGTCAGGTTACAGAGCAAACTTTCAGCAATCCCAAAATTGGAGGGGTAGAGAGATTACTTATTATGTTAAGTGAAATAAGCTAGTCAGTGAGAGAAAAATACTATATGATCTCACTTACATGGGAAATCTAATTAACAAAATAGAAACACGAGGTATGGACACATGGAACAGGCTGACAGCTGTCAAGAGGGGAGGTTGTAGTGGTGGACTGAATGAAAGAAGGTGAAGGAACTAGCTAAAGAACATATATGAGTAACCCACAGACACAGATAATAGTGAGGTGATGGCCTGAGGGAGGTGGGCAGCAGCTGGGTGGATGTGGGCAAAGGTGGGGGTGGGGGTGGGCAAATGGGGACATTTGTAATAGTGTCTACAATAAAAATAGAGTTTTAAAAAGAGTATTTATAAGAAAAAACTAGATTAAAAACTGTAAGATGTTGGCAAGATAGGTGGAAGCAGAGTCCACTTCCCCCTCCACATGGGTGAAACACCTAGCTGATCTGAGGAACAGAGTGAACAGCCAACAGTATCCCACATATACAAAGATTGGAAGCCAAAAATTGTAGGAGACATTGAAAAATCAGACATGAGATATGAGGGTTTCAGGACAATAAGCTCCCTGGGACCAGTGCAGGGCCCAGGGCAGTTGCAGCCCCAGGGCAGTTGCAGCCCCAGGACTGGCGCTTTACCAGGTCTGCCTCAGGATTCTTGGAAGAGAGCCAAGGTCAACAACTCCCTCCCCTGCCAAACAAGGTTTGAGCAGTACCAGCAGGGACCTGGATGCTTGAAGTCTGGCGGGGGCGGGGGGGGGGGGGCAGGGGTGGGGGAATAAGGATAAAGTGGCAAACACACAGGGGTGATGTGCACCCCCTGAGACTGTGGACGCCAGCTGGGAAGAGTTAGACTGTCAGATACTGACATGCTCAGTCCCCAGTCTGGTTGCAGAAATGGGCTGTGTGAGAAGCGAAGTGCTTGTTTGGAGTGGCAGGCTTGAACAGGAGGAATTTGTTTAAAAGAAAAAGAATTAAAAAGAGGCACTCAGCAGCTGTTTAGGGAATTCTCCTGCAGCAGCTGGCCCTGCCTCCTGCACCCCTCCCCACCCTTGCAGCAGCTATGCTCCTGAAGCCCCTGTAACAGTGCACACCAAAACCCATGGCCCAGCAGCTGCCCATCCAGTGCCAGCAGTGAAGGCTGAGCACTCACACCTACAGCCTGGGGACAGAGAGCACCTGACCCCACGGCCCAGAGGCACCTTACACCCAACCTCAGTGCCTGGCATGCAGCAGCAGAGGAGGCACGTTCCCGAATCTGCACCTGGCAGCCATGGCCATGCCCCTGCCCTGCAGGGCCAACTGGCTCTTTAAGAGGAAGGCAGAAAGGCGCCTTCCCCAGTGAGCTGCAGGGCTCAGGGAGTCAGCAATCCCCAGGAAGGCTTAACTCAGTGGGGAGGGGTGAGGGCTGGATTACCCTGAAGAGACTCTGAAAGTCCCTAACATCTAGGACAGCGAAGAGTGCGGTGGTGTGTGAGTTGCCCCTAATTGGTGCGCCTCAAGGGCAGTGCAACTGAGGGACTGAAGGTGTAGGCTGGGCACCAAAGGGCACTAGGGGCTGGCCATGAACTCAGGAACTGGGCTGGAGGCTGGGCAACAGGGAAGAGTGCAGCTCAGGAAGGGAGAAAAGTTAAACCAATGCCCCCTCAGCCTGCTGCAGCTAGGAGAGACCAGCAGAACTGGCTTGGCCGGTTTAAAGCCAGCAGGAGGCTTTAAAAATTTTTTGTAATTGTCCTCTATTATTTATTTTATTTTTAAAACATATTTTTGTTGTTGTTCAAGGACAGTTTTTTGCCTTTTACCCCCATCCCTCCCCACCACCCCAGCCCTTCCTACCTTGTTCCCATTTCCACCCCCACTCCACCCCCGGTTATTGTCCATGTGTCCTTTATAATAGTTCCTGTAAACCCTTCACCCTTTTCTCCCATTATCCCCTCCCCTCTCTCCTCTGGTCACCCTGTTCTCAATTTCAGTATCTTTGGTTGTAGTTTGCTTGTTTGTTCACTTTGTTGATTAGGTTCCTGTTAAAGGTGAGAACATATGGTATTTGCCTTTCACTGTCTTGCTTATTTCACTTAGCATAAGTTGCATCCATGCTGTGGCAAAGGGTAGGAGCGCCTTCTTTCTTTCTGCTGCATAGAATTCCATTGTGTAAATGTACATAGTTTTATGATCCATTCATTTACTGATGGGTAAATAATCAATTTCAGTAGACAAAAGAATACATAAACTTGGGATTTACCTAAAGAAACACACAAGCCCTGGCTGGTATAGCTCAGTGGATTGAGCGCAGGCCTGTGAACCAGACAATCGCGGTTCGATTCCCAGTCAGGGCACATACCAGGGTTGCAGGCTGGTTCCCTGCAGGACAGTTCCCAGCAGGGGATGCATGAAAGGCAACCATACATTGATGTTTCTCTCCCTCTCTCCTTCCTTTCTCCTCTAAAGATAAATAAATAAAATATTTTAAAAAAAGAAAAGAAACACACAGTGCAAAATACAGATGATGTATCACAGAATTGTATACTTGAAAACTATATAACTTTATGAACAAATATCACCCCAATAATTTAATTTTAAAAAATCAATAAAATCAACTTAGAATCAACCTAAAGAACAAAATAAACAACAGTTTCAGTACTACAACTCCAGGTTTTAAAATTATGTATTTATTATGAGGAAGACGGATACTTTCTTTTATTTTTGTCATTGCCCCCTGAATGACTTAGTAAGATATTTAGGGAGTAGGGGAATCAGGATTATGAAATTTTGAATGTTGAGGTGTTACATTATATACAAGGTCTGTTTGGAAAAAGTCCAGCCACTGTTAACAGAATGAGAATTGTTTGCATAACATCAATGTAAACTAGCAGCCACGAAGAATGGACTGTAATGTGCGTGTGACCAATGATGAGTTCACTGTACTAGTCAGTGGGGGCAGTAGACCCCGTCAAATGAGCATGTATTCTGTGTGGCCATCACATTCAAAATGACTGAGAGAGAACAATGAATGTGCATCGATTTTGTGTTAAGCTTGAACATTGCTACACAGAAACTATTCATAGAATTTAAAGGCTGCAGCCATGAGCTACTGGTGATTGGCAACTTTATCACGACAATGTACCTACTCATAATAATATCTCATGCAGTTTTTTGTGAAATATCAAATCACCCAGGTGACTCAGCCCCCCCTACAGCCTTGATTTAGTGCCCTGCAACTGCTGGCTTTTCCCAAAACTAAAATCACTTTTGAAAGGGAAGAGATGTCATACTGTTGATGAGATTCAGGAAAATACAACAAAGCAGCTGATGGCAATTGGGAGAACTGTGTGAGATCCCAACATGCCTACTTTGAAGGAGACTGGGGCATCATTTTCTTATGTAGAATGTTTCTTGTATCTTGTATTTTTTTTCAATAATGTCTCTATTTTTCATATTACAGGCTGGATACCTTCTAGACAGACTATATATATAAACACATACACACATATATAATTTTATGAACCCCCTGAATATATATATATATATTATATATATATATATTCTCCTGGGTAATGGTTATCAGTATTCTAATAATACTTTGGTAACACTGTTGATGCATTATCAACCTGAGAATGCTCTCTGCTGTTATGACAAGTATGATGAGGCCACAGAATGACTGTGAAGACTGAGCTGACTCCATTTTGAAAAGCAGACTCCATATTGGAGCTAGTTGACCAGCTTAATTCTGAGTGAATGAGTATGAAGAGCAGGACCATTAAAATGACATTGGTCCAGTCAAGATAGTATAAAGTATATAAAACAAAACAGAGTCATTCA
The DNA here is from genome assembly GCF_021234435.1 of Artibeus jamaicensis. Classification (NCBI taxonomy): domain Eukaryota; kingdom Metazoa; phylum Chordata; class Mammalia; order Chiroptera; family Phyllostomidae; genus Artibeus; species Artibeus jamaicensis. The sequence goes on along the minus strand of NW_026521267.1, from coordinate 1,704,401 downwards.
TGTCAACCTAGATGGCTGATAGTCAGCCATGACACTTTGATTCAAGAGGGAAACTACCTAAGTCATGCTAAGACACATCTGGCAAGGAGATACACCTAAGATATCTGCACACATGATCAGAACTGACATATCTGGCAAGCAGACACACCTAAGGTAGCTGCACATGTGATCAGAACAGCCATTTCTGCAGAGCAGGGCCACCCATAGAGAGGTTCCTGGGGAAATTCCCCACTTGCCATCTGGAGTGCCAAGACACTTATCAAGAGACCCAAAGAGAGGAAGATGGCGGTGAAGTAGGTGGGAGTCTGGCCCAATTGCTAGTGTACCCATCTCAGACACTTAGCTTATCTTCTGAAAAACAAAGTGAAGAGTCAACAGAATCTTAGCTGATACGAAGTTTGGAAGCCAAAGGGTACAGAAGACACTTCAAGATGGAAAGGGAGGAGGTTGTATAGGTGGACATAGAAACTCTCCAGACATGGCACCAGAAACCACAGATGCCATGGGGACAGCATCCAAGGACAGCCTGATGAGAGATAGCAGCCTAGTGGCTCCCTCCCCTTCTAGGGCAAGGAATCCACAGAACCAGTGGCCAATAGTGACTTGAATATGCAGAATCACCAGGGAGAAACAGGCAGCTCACATCCTCTCAGCTGGTGGCACACCCTAGCTATGGCAGTGGATACCAACTGGGACAATACCAGAGAGTTGGGGTATTCTGGCTACACCTGGAGCTGAGGGAAGAGGAGAGCCATGACTGGACAGGACTGACATCGGCTTTTCACTTATCAGAGAGTTGGAATGTATAGAAAGCCAGGCAGTAGCTTGGCGCTATGGTGGGAGCTCCCAGAGAGACTTTTTTCAAAAGGGGAACTGAGGTGTGCTGGGCAGAAACCCCACATGTGCATCTGATAGGCTAAGAGAATTGTGGGTACAATCTGCTCCCACTTAGTATACCTGGGTGTTTGATAAAAGGGGTACAAAGTGAAGTGGTTTCTTGGCCTCAGCCTGGAGCCATGGCACCGATTGGAGAGTGCAGACCACAGCATGCTGTGAGGGGTGGGCTGGGAACTGTGCACCTGAGATTAATCGAGGCCAGACAGGTCACTTTCTTGGTGGAATTTCCAGGAATGGAAGAGTGAGCCCAGCCTCCACCTGCAGCAGGGTGGGGGGACATCTGCAAAACCAAATGGGGAGACTTAACAATATGCAGGGGGCATTCCTACAAGAGAAAGACAGTGAGATAAATGCTGAACAAGATCCATTTTGAACTCCCCACAGGGAGACAAAGTACACTGGGTCCTAAGGCCATATTTCACTGAGGGCATCAAAGCAAGAAGTTAAGAAAGGGTACAAAACGGAAGATTCAGGGCACCGCCAAGCTTAGCTCACACAAAGAGCTGCAGTCTACACTACGCAGGAGAGAACTGACACTCTTACATAGAGTGTCCCCACCCCCCATGGAACAGACAACTATTTAATCAGAAACTATACATTATTGATAATAAACAGGGACAGACTAAGACAGGAGGTGTAAGGGCAGGGGGAACAAACCCACAATTTCCCCAGAAGACTGAACGGTGCATCCCAGGGAAGACACAAAGACGTCACCCTCTCAATCACAACAGAAGTTACATCCAGAGACAGGGGAAGGAGATACAGGTGGTGCTGTCAGAAGCTAGAAGACCCATTCTGGGACATTGAGCTGATAGAAAACCAGAGACACCCTGGCTGGTATAGCTCAGTGGATTGAGCATAGGCTGCAAAGCAAAGTGTTGCTGGTTCGATTTTCAGTCAGGGCACAAGCCTGGGTTTCAGGCCGAGTCCTGCACACAAGAGGCAGCACACATTGATGTTTCTCTTTGTCCCTTCCTCTCTCTCTAAATATAGATTAAAAAAAAAACAGAGACAGATCCAGAAAGAAGTCAAAAGGCAAACATCAACAGTTGAGATGAATTTCACCTTGCTCTTCCTCAGAACTTACATGTTTTTTCTCTTTCTTTTTTTTCTTTCACATAGCATGTTAATATTTCTTCTTTCAATTCACTCATATTCCAGCTAACTCACTACTCTTGGTCTTTTTTTTATTCTTTTTACTCAGATTATATATTTTGTCATATTATTGTTATTCCAAATTCCACACAGCACCTTTATCTAGTCTTACTCCATTTTGCCGTCTTCCTGACCTTTCTCACTATTGTTGTAAACTTTATTTTCCCTCACAGTGTGTCATGTTCCTATTCCTTTCTCTTACTAATCTCCTCCATCTAATTTCACTTGAGCGCTTGTCATTGCTTAAAACAGTGCACATTCTTTTCCCCCTCTTATAATAATCTTACTTCCTTTCTACCTTTATAAAGTGTGACTAGTTGGGTGAGGATATTATGATTATTGCTGTTTTCTCCAATGGCACTCCTATTTGTACACTATTAGTTTCTACTTTAAATCCCATAGGATGCTCTGTGCCTGCCCTTGATCAGTGGAATGAGGAATTTTAATCTTTTCCCCTCTCTTAGAGTGGGCTTTACTTCTTACTCTTAGTTATCTTCCCCCATCCTCTCAAAATCATTTGTCTTACTTAGACATCTCATATTCACTTTTCTGTTTTCTATAATATTCTTATTCCCTTTCCACCTTTATTAACCTTCACTCAGCTATTGTTGTTATTGACCTTGCTGTGGTATTTTTGCAATGTCATTCTGGTTGGTCCAATACCTTCCTAATTTAACTTCAAACCTCATAGAATACTATTCCCTTTTCTTACTTTATTTTGGCTATCACCCTACCACGTTTTACTTGCAATTAAAATTTTGTTCTTTCTCTTTCTTTGCCTCAGTTGTATACCTGCCCTTATTAATTCTTCTCCCTATTTCTATTCAAAAAATTTTATATTCATTTAGTAATCTCATATTCCCTTTTTTGTATCTTATAATTGTCTTAATCCCTCTTCAATTTCATTAATCTTTGCTCAATAAGAGTTACTATTGGTAATATGGTGGGGGCATTTCCTTTGCTGGTTGGGGTTTGGTTTTCTGGTAATACTACTTTGTTAACCAACACAAGTACAACAGCATACAAGTCAAGGTGGGAGTTGTGACTACCTGTAGCCAGCTAGAGGGGAGAACACACCAACAGAGAAGCCACAAACAAGCAAAGCCCAATCACAACAAGAATGCCCACCCAAACTGAAGAAAGGGCAACCCTAGAGCATTCAACCAAGCAGATCACAGAGACTGCATCTCACAGAATTCCTACCACAGAAGTTGATGCCATGAAGACAGGCAGGCAAAGCAAGAGATTATCCTGAGATGTAGAAACAAACAAAAAGAGTCTCCTAAAATGAAGGCACAAAGAAAGAACCTTCAAACAAAAAGAAAGGAAGAGTTACCAGAAAAAGAGATAAATGAAATTGAGGCAAGGAACCGAGCAGACATAGAATTTTTTTTAAGTGGTTATAAGGTTGTTCAAGGAACTCAGTGACAAATACAAGAAACTGACTAGAAACTACAACACCATGAAAAAGGAAATAGAAACTATAAACAAGAACCAGATATTCCGGCCAAGATGGAGGCATAGGTAGAAACCCCTTGCTTCCTCGCAAAACCAAAAGGAGGATAACAACCAATCTAAAATCAATAAACAAACAGAAGTGCCAGAAAATCAAACTGCATGGTACTCTTGACAACCAAGGAATTAAACAGTCAACCAGCACAACCGGACTACTAAGAACATGCATTGATAGCAAACTGTGAGGGTAGGGCCAGCTCAGAAAAACCGGGGCAAGCCGGTAGACTGCACAGGTAGGGCCCTGGGAAAATGGCCACTTCTCCTCCCTAAGCACATCATGTCTCAGTCATATTTACTCTCATCTGTGGCACTCAAGGGGACTTGAGAGGAAAGTCGCCCCCACAGCGATCAGGCAAGAAAAAGAAATAAAAGGCATCCAAATTAGAAAAGAGGAATTAAAACTGTCATTGTTTGTAGATAACATGAGAGTGTACATGAAAAGTCTATAAACTTCACCAAAAAACTACTCAACCTAATAAGTGAATTTGTCAAAACAGCAGGATACAAAGTCAATATTCAGAAATTGAAGGCATTTTTGTACACCAACAATAAAATACCAAAACTAGAAATCAAGAGATAAATAGCATTTGCTATAGCAACAAAAAAAATAAAGTATTTAGGAATAAACTTAGCCAAAGAGGTATAAGACCTAAATTTATAAAACTACACAACACTGAAGGAAGGAGTTAAGGAAGACATAAATAAATGGAAGCATATACCACACTCATGGATTGGAAGAGTGAACATCATCAAAATGTCTATATTACCCACAGCAATTACAGATTCAATGCAATCCCTGTTAAAGTACCAATGACATAATTCACAGGTATAGAACAAACATTTGAAAAATGTATATGGAACCATAATGATCCTGAATAGCCTTGGCGATCTTAAGAGAGAAGTAGTAGGGATCACAATACCTGATAAAAAAAACATATTACAAGGTTACTGTAATCAAAACAATATGGCACTGGCATAAGAACAGACACAAAGATCAATGGAACAGAATAGAGAGCCCAGAAATAAACCCATATCTCAATGGTCAATTAATATTTGACAAAGGGTACAGAAATATAAAATGGAGTAAAAATAGCCCCTTCAATATATGGTGTTGGGGGATCTGGACAGCTACATGCAAAAAAAAAAAAAAAATGAAACTAGATCACCACCAACTGACACTGTACATATAAATAAACTCAAGATGAATAAAAGACTTCAATGTAAGTTGTGACACCATAAAAGTCCTAGAGGAGAACATATTCAGGGAAATTTCAGATATCCCATGCAGAAACATTTCCACCAATATGTCTCCAAGAGCAAGGGACATAAAGGAAAGAATAAACCAATGGGGCCTCATCAAATTAAAAAGCTACTGCATGGCTAAAGAAAACATCAAAAAAATGAAAGGAAACCAACCATATGGGAAACTATATTCATCAGTGATACCTTGCACAAGGGTTTGATTTCCAAAATATATAAAGAACTCATGAGACTCCACTTGAGGAAGACAAACAACCCAATTAAAAAATGGGCAAAGGGCCTGGCCATTGTGGCTCAGTTGGTTAGAGCATTGTCCTATATTCAAAAGGTCATAATTTCGATCCCTGATTAGGGCACATACCTAGGTTGCAGGTACAATCCCTGGTTGGGATGTATAAAGAAGGCAAGCAATCAATGTTTCTCTTACATTGCAAGAATTTTCATATTCTCTCTCTGTACAGCAATGAAAAAAAGTCCTCAGGTGAGGATACAATAAATAGATAAGAAGAAAATACTTCCGCCAAGATGGAGGCATAGGTGGATATCCGTGCCTTCTCACACAACCAAGTTTAGAGATAACTAAATATTAGCAACAGAAAACACAGCCAGAACACAGAAAATTGAACTTTTCGGAAGTCTGTTAACAACAAATTCTTCAGTCTGACCGGTAAGGGGTGAAACCAGAAGCTGGTGGAGTGGGGTTGCACAGAAAAACTCCCTCAGACAGACTCAAGCGCGCGAACTCCAGGCACAGGGTTGGACCTAGTGAGCGACCGAGAGAGAGACTGAGCTAGAGACCGAGCAACTGACCAAGCGAGCGACAGACCAAGCAAGCGACCTCGGAGAAACAGCGAGGGAGCAAGGCTGCGGGTTGACTATGGTCACGCATTTGTGCGCGGATAGACAAGCGAGGGAGTGGGCGATTGGACCGGGACCCAGCAGGTCCTCGCGGCAAGCGCACGGAGAGCGCTGCCATTTCCCTGCTCTGACCCCACCTCCACATACAGCGTCATAACCCAGCGACTCTGAGTGGCCCAGCCCTGGTGAGCCACCTAAGGCTCTGCTTATCACCCAGCAGTGCAAAACAGCAGAGGGGGTCGCCATTTCCCCGCTCTGACCACGCCCCCACATACAGCATCACAACCCAGCGACCTGGGAGTCCAAGGCTCCATTCCTCACACTTAAAGGGCGCGAACAGACCAAAAATGGTGCAAGAAGATCTCAAAGCCCCAGAGCTTATAAATCTAAGCGATGAAGAAATAGCAAAACTCTCAGACACACAATTTAAAACACTGGTGATCAGGATCCTCACAGAACTGGTTGATTATAGCCACAAATTAGACAAATATATGAAGGCGAAACTAATTGAAATGAATGGAATTGCACAGGACACCAATAGCAATGAAAAGGAAACTGGGACTCAAATCAATGGAGTGGACCAGAAGAAAGCAAATAATGGCCAAACAGAAAAGAGTCAAGAAGCAAGAATTCAAAGAAATGAGGAGAGTCTTAGGAACCTCCAGGACATCTTTAAACGCTCCAACATCCGAATTATAGAGGTACCAGAAGGGGGAAGGGCACAGCCACCAGTGGAAAACTTATTTGAACAAATAATAAAGGAGAATTTCCCCAATCTGGCAAAGGAAATAGACTTCCAGGAAATCCAGGAAACTCAGAGAGTCCCAAAGAAGTTGGACCCAAGAAGAAACACACCAAGGCACATCATCATTACATTAGCCAAGATTAAAATGAAGGAGAGAATCCTAGAAGCAGCAAGAGATAAGGGGACAGTCACCTACAAAGGAGTTCCCATCAGAATGTCAGCAGATTTCTCAGAAGAGACCTTACAGGCAAGAAGGGGCTGGAAAGAGGTATTCCAAGTCATGAAATCCAAAGACCTACAACCAAGATTGCTCTATCCAGCAAAACTTTCATTTAGAATGGAAGGACAGATAAAGTGCTTCTCAGATAAGATCAAATTCAAGGAGTTCATCATCACCAAGCCCTTATTATATGAAATGTTAAAGGGACTTATCTAAGAAAAAGAAGTTAAAGAAACATGAACAGTGAAAGGACAACAAACTCACAGTTATTAACAACCACACCTAAAACAAAAGCAAACTAAAAGGACAGCTAAATCAGGAGTGGAAACATAGAAATGAAGATCTCAAGCAGGGTTAGAAACAGGAGGAGAAGGGGGGAGGAGAAGAGGAGGAGAAGGTACAGAAAATAAGTAGCATAGACAGTAGATAGAAAATAGATGGGGGGCAAGAATAGCATGAGAAATATAGAATCTAAAGAACTTGAGACACATGGTCATAAACTAAAGGGGGGGTAATGGTGGGGACGGGGGGGGTAGGGTGGAGGGGAATGAAGGGGGGGAATAGAACAACTGTAACAGCATAATCAATTAAAAAATTTTAAAAAATAGATGATAGATAGATAGAGATAGATAGATATAGATAGATATAGATAGATAGATAGATAGATAGGTGATAGATAGATAGATAGATAGATAGATAGATAGATAGATAGATAGATAGATAAAATGGAGCCAGAGGTGCCATCTCAGAGAAAATGCCTTGTATGTCATGCCTCAAACCTTTGGAATGTTAAAAATAAGCAAATAATATTTGGACTGGGCCTAAAGAAACCTTGTGCTCTATAGAACTGTTCACAAAGGTAACAGGAAAGCAGATATTATGACTATCAAACTGACAGCTATTGAACTGAAAATGTAAAACCTTGTTTAGAATTAATATCACTATATTATCTGCACCAACAGAAATGCCTTCCTCTTATTGATATAATTGTTTCCCTATCCCTTTTCATAAATATCCATTGCTTTTTTCTTCTAATTGGAACAATATTTGAGCTTCTGCCTGAATCAGTGCATCCCAAATAGCTACTCTTGGATTGCAAATAAATGGTGTTGTCTTTCACTTTGAATGGAAGATGCAAAGAAATTTATGATACAAAAGAGAGGAGGTAAGAACTACTGAAAAAAATGTCCCTAAGTAGGGGTAGGGATATGGGGAACTGAAAGGAATGGCCACAGAAGGCAGCAGAGATGGTTCTTTAAGGTTATCAGACAGGTTGGGTGAGTACAGATGATGACAGCCGGGTAGATAAAATGAGAGTCCATGAGAATCTCTTCTTGTTGCTACTATTTTATCCCTATTAACTTAGCGAAGCCCCATTCTGAGAAAACTTAAAACTAGAAGGCAAACCGCTCTTGTCAGGTGATGGAGTTGTAATAAATTTATACAGGAAAATTGGGCGGGGAAAGCCTTGGAGAGAAACATTTCCTAAGTCAGGAAAAGGCAAAGCCCCATTTCCTAACTTAGGAAATGACAGAATCAATGCTGGGCAGCAGCAACTGCATGACAATGGTGTTATTATGCACAGTGAACAATGCAAGAGAAGCAGCATTACCATTTAGTTTTTACTTTATTTGTTCCTAGGTAAAGTCTCACAGTTACCAATCTTATACTTAGTCCTTGCTTCCTACAAATATGAAGATTCTTTAGCTATTAGTGTTAAGTGTGACAAGTTGATCAGCTAAAGTACAGTATATACTTAATAATCTAAGGCCCATCTATAATTAGAGGCCAGTACATCTCACTACCTTAAAATGCTACAAAAAAAAACCCTCATATCACAAATGTTAACAACAACAACCCGAAACCTCAAGGCATTTAATTAAAAGAAACTAAAATTGTCAGTATGTACTGTATCTAGCCATCACCTTGCTTTAAGTAGCAAAGTGGACAGATCATGGAATGCCATTAGACTACTTGTCTCAAAACGAAGTCTTTCAAACATTCCAACCCATTAACTCTAGAGGATTGATTATACAGACTGCTACACTTCCTCTAAGTTTGGATTTATGCTTAAGTAGATAAACTTTATATGTACGTCAAAAGAAAAAAAAACTGTTCTAATCCTGTAAATTCGTGTACCTATAAGCAGTATTAAGCTAAATTTATTCTGACATTTCAGGCAACTGAAAAAGGTAACTCTAATTAATTCAGTCATAATTTGGGCTAATTACTAATCTAAATGAACAAAATTGATGGAGTAGTTCCCCACTTCAACAGGATAACCACACAGAGTTGTAATTTTGAAGAATTAATATGTTTATTTTCCACAGAGGCAGAAAGGTCAATTGTGATTCTGCTCCAAAATACAGAAAATGTAATTTGCTACCAAAAGTCTATTAACAGAAAGATAGCACAATCTAATCTACTACACAACTCTTAATCATGTACCTCTAAAGTAGGAAAATATTTTTCTGTAGAGTGCCTGATAGTATTTAAGGCTTTGTAGGCCATATGGTTTCACGTAACTATTCAACTCTGCCACTGTAGGGCAAAAGCAGCAAAAGACAATACACATATAAATGGGAGCAGCTGTGTACCAATAAAACTATTTATGAGCACTAAAATTTGAATTTTATTTAACTTTCACATGTCATGAATACTCTTCCTTTGATTTTTTTCAATTATTTAAGAAAACGTGAAAACTACTGTTAACTCACAGATCCAACAAAATATGGTAGCAGGCCAGATACTGCCTGCTCTATCTGAAAAACAATTTCTGGTTACTAATAATAACCACATATCCAAATTTCATTAAAGATAGCCAACAGAGACAATGTAAACAGAAAACTAGAGTTCAGTTTTGTTGACCCTGAGAATAATATACCAGCCCAAAAGGACCACACATGGTAAACTGGTCTAAAATTTATAGCAGGCATCTATCAGCCTTTTTAAATTTTAATTTAATTAATTTTTTTATTGCAGAGAGGCCTCTGATGTACACTGCATATCAGAGAAAAGCCACAGACAGAACCGTGCTCCTGGCCTCTGAGTCAACTCTCATAAGAGAACTCCTGGGATCAAAATTTGTCCAATAGGACTGAAACTTTCACAGTCCAATCAGACCTACACAGCTATACAATGTGCATCTTGACTGACCAATCAATATAGTGCTTTTTGAACCAAACTGTGAGGATATGGAGTACTCATTTGACTGAGAAAGCAATCAGGGTTTGGGGGTGGGCACTCTTCCCCACATAAGACATCTTCATATCTGCCTCAACAGAATGCACTTTTAATTTCCACTGAAGGCTGTATTTCCCCACAGAAACCATTACACTGGAGCTGTAACACCTAAGCCAGCTCCTCAGAGCTGCTTTACCTGTGCTGCCTCACAGACTAGCCCTTCCATAATTAAGCTATTTCACAACTGAGCTGTTTCACTAAATAAAGTCTGCCCCTTCACCACACCCTAAATTGGGGACTCCTGTTGGTTTTGAATCGGCAGTGACATCCTTCACTTGACAGTTTTAAGATCCTTGTTCTGCTAATGAAACAGGGTGAAGCCAAGAAGGGGGCCCCAAATAGAAATTTGGAATGGGGTTCAGAACTCAAGATGTCCAGGAAATATTAGAAAGATATATAGAATGTCTTTACCCCTTCCCCTCACAGGTGTGAGTTGGGGAAAGGGACAAATGGAACAGGGCCATTGAGAACTGTTTTGTACAGCCACAGCTTTGCAGCTAACCTCTGGCATGGTCATTTAACATATCTATAACCTTTAACTGGTTGCATAGATATGTTAAATATCTATGGCCATGCTTTGAGCCAGGGTGATGGAAGTGACTTCCATCCAAGATGTAACTGGGGGGCAGGTCCCCCTGGTTGCAGCACCTGCATGAGAGCTTGGAGAAGATTGGCTCCATGCCATGGGTCCACGCCTGCTCAGAATCACTATGGCAGCCCAGTAAACCTGGAATAATACAGGAATGCTGGCAGGTGTAACCAATTGTAAGAGGAGTTGGAAATGGGGGCACAGAGGAAGATTGGCATAGGGATTTAAATGCAGACTCGGCAGCCATGTGAGGAGAGAACCACGTGCTTTTGGCAGAGTGGGGACCCCCACAGCCTTGGTGGGAGAGAACCAAATGTTTTTTTGTGAGAGTGGGGACCCCACAGCTTTGGGGTATACTCCTTGACCACATGGCTTAAGAAGTAGGAGAGACTTTGCCTGGAAGAAAAGGGGTGCAAGGATTTTTGCTAGTGGGCCATGAGAAGGTGCCACATGGCTTTGGATTATCTGAGGATCCTGATGGCAACACAGCTGATGGTGTCTGGAGCCTGAATCACAGACATCTACTTCTTTTCTTGAGATAAGGTAAGCCAGATTATGGCAGAGGAAGAAGGAAGGACTGTGTGCATCTGTGGGTATCCTAAAGGACTTTAATATTTTAATAAAAGCATTAGGTCACTACTTTAAGTTTGTATAGCTTTAAATAAACATTTCCTTTCCTTTTCACAAATCTGTGGCATTCAGAGACATCTTTCCTCTGGTGGCAGACAATGCAAACCTAGTGGGGATACTTACGGTAATAAAATATTGTACCCCCACTGGCCCTATTCTGTAACACTAACAGTAGAAGGAAGTGGCTGTTACTGCCCTTCTGGAGCACTAATAGACTGTCCAGGTTACTCAGCCTCTTGTGATACCTGAAAATCATCCAGTTAAAAGGTACCCAAAGACCCAGAAATATAAGGCTTTGGGAAAAGCAATTAAAGTGAACAAAATATGAGGCAGACACTACAGAGCTTGTGGCCTTCATGAACAGCTGGCAAACTAAGGCCCTAAAAAACTCAGGTTACACCTTTTAAAACTGTACTAGTGAGGGATTCAGTTCTAATATGGCTACAACAGTCTAGTAGAATAAACACAGTAAGATGCAGTTGGGAGGTTTCCAAGCTTGGAAAATAAACACACATAATAAGCTATGAAATAAGACTTTAAAACACCGGCTATGACATTTGTGGATGAAAAGGAGGCCACATACTAAATGTGAAGGCCTGTATGGTGGGACTTACAAACTCAGTAACCACACAGGATGGTCTATAGGAGACTGTTCTGTGTGGCATGGGCCCAGCTCCCACTTGGATATGCACAGGATCACCACCCATGGATAGGTTTTCCCATAGGGAATCAGGCCTGCATTGTACTGAGACTGCTATGAGACTTGCTTTTGCTAAAACTCCTTCACCCTGAATTGAGGCAGTTACATTTACTTCATATCTTTAAAGTAACTTCCTAAAATCTATGCTAAACCTTCCAAGGATGAGTGTAAACAGTTTCAACCACTTTTCCCTTTGCATTTGCAAATATCCTTCTTCTGTGATGTGATTAGTGACATCCTCTCCTTTGTTTTCTGTAAAAGGTAACCACCTAAAGTGAACCTCTGCATAGTAAATGAGGACCATCATGTAACGTGCCCAGAAAAAGCTATAAAAGCTTGTCAAGGCAAGGGTTGGGGTGCTCTCCCTTTGAGAAAGAGGCCAAGATGATCTGAGGCTTTTTTTCCTCTTGAGAGAGAAGCTGCACCATCCCTTTTCCTCCATGGGACTCAGTAGTCCATGTGAATTTGTCACGTATCTCATCTACAATGCTGCAGACCCCATGAGCAGGGGTCTGCATTAATGGTCTAAACAAAATTACTAACTAAAAGAGGGTCATGGTGGGTAGTCACATCCTACACCTATGGCTTCCTTGACAGAAGTCAATATTTACCTTAAGTGAGCCTTTCTATTGTCTTTTTGTATCTAAGATAACATAGTTTTGAAATGTCAGAGTAATAATCTTTTCCAGACCCTGCAAGACACAACCACCGCATCAGAGCATGAGACAACAGAACCCCTCATTATCTTGTCACTCACATACCTTCTCTTGTACTATGAAGGTTAACTCTCCTGTACCCACCAATGTCAAATATGTCTCTCCATTTTGCTTTATATCCAATCCCTGAGATTTCCCTGTTTTCTTCTGCTCCCTTAACGAACCACCAATGGATTTTATGTAAACACCCTTATGTTTCCCCCTTTTACTCTAATGTATAAAATAAGCTGCAAAACTGCCATTCTCCAGGGTCTTTTCTCAGTCTGTTGAGATATTGCTTCCCAAGAACTGTTGTGAATTTGGCTCAAATAAACTTATAAAAATTCCTTACAAATGTGGATGTTTTTAATGCTTCTGTTACTAATGGTGACTTTTCATGTGGCTGCAGGCTTAGGATATTAGACACACACATACTCACACACACTCACTCATATCCTGACTTAAAACAAACATTTCAGAGATGCCAGCAGTTCCCTGTGGAATACCCTGCCTATTTAACTGAAAAATCCAGCTTCTTCTCAGTCTCCTTCCCAGATGCCAGAAGGCACAGAACCCCCTCCCTGCCCTGCCCCCCACCAACCCCTGTCCCAGTTATGACATATTTCTCACACCTGGACAGCAAAAGGAAAAAAGAGGTAAGTGGAGGACCTGGCCAGGTAACTCACTCGGTTAGAACATTGTCTTGATACACCAAGGTTGCAGGTTCCATCCCCAAAGGCAGGGAATGGAAGCATCAACTAATGAACGACAAGAAGAATCCAATAAATGCATAAATAACTGGAACAACAAATTGATGTCTTTCTCTCAAATCAATAAATAAAAATTTTAAAAAGATAAGCAGAAAGCAGCTACAAAGCAGGAAAAACTCATTTAACTTTTTTAGAGAGAAGAAAGGAGAAACATCAATTTGTTGTTTAATACTGTGTATACCCTGCACTTCGGCCAAGATGGAGGCATAGATAGACATACTGTGCCTCCTTGCACAACCAAAAGAAGGACAACAAATTTTAAAACAAAGAACAAGCAGAACTGACAAAAAATTGAACAGTATGAAAATCTGACAACCAAGGAGTTAAAAGAATGAACACTCATCCATACTGGAAGGAGCAGGAGAAACAGGCAGCCGGGATGGAGAGGACTCATGGTCAGGAGGCACCTGGAGGGGCAGGTGAGGTGGTAGCTGGCTGAGCAGGCAGTCCCACATTTGCATGCAGATAAACTGGGAGCCAAACTGACTGCACAATCCAAGGTTCCAGCAAGGGGAAATAAAGCCTCAAAACCCTTGACTGAAAAAAACCTGTGGGTATTGTGGCAATGGGAGAAACTTCAAGCATCATAGGAGAATTTGTTGGAGAGAGCCACAGGGTCCTAGACCATACACAAACCCACATACCCAGGAATCAGCACCAGAAGGGCCCAATTTGCTTGCAAAGTGACTCAAAGCTGGCAGAAAGTGGAGAAAGCAGCACTGTTCCTTCTCAGACCCCTCCCCCACTGACAGCATCACAACACAGAGTCTTGGGTTGCCCTGCCCTGGTGAATACCTAAAGTGTTGTCCCTCACTACATAACAGGCATGCCCAGACCAAAAAAAAATTGGCCCAAATGAAATAACATATCAAAGCTCCAGAAAAAATACAACTAAGTGACGAAGAGATAGCCAACCTATCAGATGCACAGTTCAAAACACTGGTAGCCAGGAAGCTCACAGAATTGGTTGAGTATGATTGCAAAGTAGAGGGAAAAAATGAAGGCTATGAAGGGTGAAATAAAGGAAAATGTACAGGGAACCAATAGTGAAGGGAAGGAAACCAGGACTCAAATCAACAACTTGGAATAGAAGGAAGAAAGAAACATTCAACCAGAACACAATGAAGAAACAAGGATTCCAGAAAATGAAGAGGCTTGGGAACCTTCAGGACAATTTTAAACATCCCAACACCTGAATCATGGGAGTGCCAGAAGGAGAAGAGAAAGGGCAAGAAATGGAAAACTTATTTGAAAAACTAATGAAGGATAACCTCCCCAATCTGATAAAGGAAATAGACTTCCAGGAAGTCAGAGTCCCAAAGAAGTTAGACCCAAGGAGGAACACATCAAGGCACATCATAATTAAATTACCCAATATTGAACATAAGGAGAGACTCCTAGAAGCAACGAGAAAAGGAGACAGTTACCTCCAAAGGAATTCCCATTAGACCATCAGCTGATTTCTCAAAAGGAACCTTACAGGCAAGAAGGGGCTGGAAAGAAGTACTCAAAGTCACAAAAGGCAAGGATCTATATCCAAGATTATTCTATCCAGCAAAGCTATCATTTAGAATGGAAGGGCTGATAAAGCACTTCCCAGATAAGGTAAAGTTAAAGGAGTTCATCAACAAGCCCTTATTATATAAAATGTTAAAGGGACTTATCTAAAAAAAGAGGAAGATAAAAAACTATGAACCATAAAATGAAAACATACAACTATCAACAACTGAATCTAAAAAACAAATAAAACCAAAAGCAAACTAAGCAAACAACTGGAACAGGAACAGAATCACAGAAATGGAGATCACAGGTAGGGTTATCAGCAAGGAAGTGGGTTATCAGCAGGGGAGGGGGGAAGGTAGGTAGAAAATAGACAGAGGGAGGTTAAGAATAACATGAAATATAGAAACCCAAGAACTTACATGTATGTGCCATGGACATGAACTAAAGGTGGGTAATGCGGATGGGAGAGAGCATGCAGGGAAAAGGAGGGAAAATGGCATAACCATAATAGCATAATCAATAAAACATATTTTAAAAATTAAAAAATACTTATATATTTCCTGACCCTGGAAAAATGCCACAACCTTGGTGTATGAGGATGACACTATGCTCTAACCCAGGGGTCCCCAACATTTTTGGCACCAGGGACAGGTTTCTTAGAAAAAGGGTTAGGGGTGGGGGGAAGGAAGCAGAGCTCAGGCTGGCTTCCTGGCTCACTCACTATGGATGGGGGAAAGGGAGCAAGAGAAGGCAAGGAGGAGCTCCTAGAGCTTTGCTTGTCACTGATTTCTAACAGGCCACAGACATGCACTTCTTAGCTTCTCACAGCTGCTCACACAACTGGTCATGGTTTCGCGGGTGCCTATCTCCTTCGACCTAAAGACTATTCTGGAGTGTCTGCGAACCGGCTATTTCCAGGCTTTTTACTTGCTAGGCAGCATGAAAGGGTCAGGTGACCCTCGTAGCTCCACCCACGGGTTTCTTGCACTACCTCTGCGCTTGCGCTTGCTCTGGCTGCGGGGGAGGGGAGTTGGAGAGTGTAGCTTGCTGATGTAATGGGGTTAGGCGTCCGGGCCGTTTTCTTTGACCTGGACAACACGCTCATCGACACCGCTGGGGCGAGTAGGAAAGGCATGTTGGAGGTAACTGCTTCCCGGTACCCACAGCCCTCCTCAGTCTAGTCATTTCGTCCCATCCGGTACTGTGTTATTTCCCATTTTCTTGGTGTCCTCCCTTTCCACTTACACTGCGGCCTGGGTTGGTGCTCCCGCAGGGGTCCCGGAAGCACTGGCCTCTCGTACTTGGAGACTCTTGTGCGGGAAGGAGCAAAAAAGAAGGTTGAGTGAGGTAGGGGGGTTACCTTCTCTAAAACCTGGCAGTTTAGCTTATCTGCCTATCTGTCCGCAGGCTCTTGGGGACTGGGATTTTGAAGTTACTTCTACAGCTTTGGGACCCGGAAGAATGTTATTAAAACTGCCACGATGGCAGTGTTGCCCTAAAACATAGACTGTCACACCACGCCAAGTCACCTCACCTGGCTTTTTTGCCAGGACACGTTTGAATCAGAAAGAGTGCACGCAGCAGCACGCTTTCTGTGATTGACCTCGGGGGAGGGTTCACTGTGTATTTTCCAGTAGATTGAGGAGACCCAAGAAGTTACAGATCTGAAAGTAGTGAGGTTGGCCTTAATGGATTCCAGAGAGTTTTCTCTGCCGAAACGCCCATAGTCGTCGTTGTCTTCTTCCTCTTCTTTAAGTTTATTGGTGAGATTTAAGAAAAAGGCAGTGAGGTGGCAGGACTGGAGCTACAAGGGCTGCTCTACCTTGCCTGCTGCATTTGGGCAGTCTGCTGCTGCCGCCCAGCTGCTTGGCGCTTGCGCATCCTGAGGAGGCTTTTGTAGTCCCTCTCAGACGCAGGTGAGCCCTGCGCCAGTCCTGGGTGTCTGGGGCCATCCTTGCCCTTGCGCGGTACCTTCAACCAGTAAATCTTCAGAGGGTTATGGCCAGGCCCACTTCATTCTGGATAGCCAGCTCCGCAGCCCTGACGGTTGCAAACTCCACCACAGCGGTGCCTGTCTTCTTCTTGGGAAGCACCAGGTTGAGCACCTCTCCATACTTCTTCTTTTTTTTTAAGTGATTTTTTTTATTTTAATTTTTCAAGTACAGTTTACCGCCTTTTACTTCCATTCCAGCCTGCCCTCCCCCCACCCCCAGACATACTTCTGAAAAAGCTGGAAAGTCATCTAGAAGGAAGGGCAGAGTTACAGATAGAAAGTTGGGCATCTAATACATGGACTGTGGAATCTGGATGCAGGGTCCATGGGGCCTGGTTCCTATCCCAGGCTCCAGGACGCCAGTTAGTTTTCAGAAGTTTCAGAGAGCCCAGAGGTCTTTGTTGGACTAGCTGCTCCTTTGTGAGTTTTCTTCTGTTGACTCAGTTCACTCATTTCATAATTATAAAATTATATCATGTAAAGATTAATCTAATCCAAGTTCAAAACTAAATTTCAGGGAGTTTAATGTTGTAAATACTACTTTGAGAGCTAGGATTCTTTTAAGAAATCATGTGTGATAGTAAAACTTTAAGTAATATTATTTGTTTTTGTTGCTGTTCAACGGCAATTGTCTCAGTTTTTTTCCTTTTGTCTCTCCCCTGCCCTGCCCAGCTCACTCCCCATTCCATCAGTAAATCTTCATCTGGTTGTCCGTTATCTTTGGTCCTTCGTACATGTTCCTTGACTAGACCTTTCCTGTTATCTCCCCCACTTTCCCTCCCTCTACCCCCTCTGATCATTATCAGATTGTTCCTTATTTACATGTCTCTGGTTCTATTTTGCTTGCTTGTTTGTTTTGTTTATTAGGTTCCACTTATAGGTGAGAGCATATTGGTATTTGTCTTTCATTGCCTGGCTTATTTCACTTAGAATAATACTCTGCAGTTCCATACAAAATGTCTTGAAGGCTAGGAGTTCTTTCATTCTTTCTGCTGCATAGTATTCCATTGTGTAAATGAAACACAGTTTTTGATCCAGTAATTTACTGATGGGCACTTAGGTTGCTTCCAGCACTTGGCTATTGTAAATTGTGCTGCTGTGAACATTGGGGTGCATAGGTTCTTTTGGATTGGTGTTTCGGCATCTTAGGGTATAATCCCAGCAGTGGAATTGCTGGGTCAAAAGGCAGTTCCACTTTTAGTTTTTTGAGGAAATTCCATACTGTTTTCCACAGTGGCTACACCAGTTTGCATTCCCACCAAGAGTGTACTAGGGTTCCCTTTTCTCTACATCTTCTCCTACACTTACTTGTTGATTTGTTTATGAATCTCAGACATTCCATGCAGCAATGTCTTCACTGATAAGTCCCCTAAAGCAAGGGACATAAAGGAAATAATAAACAAATGGGACCTCATCAAATTAAAAAGCTTCTGCATGGCTAAAGAAAGCAGCATTAAAATGAAAAGATAATCAACTATATGGGAAAACATATTTTCCAAAGATACCTTGGACAAAAGGTATCCTACTTTGAGAGCTAGGATTCTTTTAAGAAATCATGTGTGATAATAAACCTTTAAGTAATATTATTTGTTTGATGAAGATTAAATATTCATCAAATATTATTATTTGATGAAGATTTACTGATGGAATGGGGAGTGAGCTGGGCAGGGCAGGGGAGAGACAAAAGGAAAAAAACTGAGACAATTGCCGTTGAACAGCAACAAAGGTATCTTTGGAGATACTTTTGATCTCCAGAATATATAAAGAACTCACAGGATGCCACTCCAGGAAGACAAACAACTCAATTACAAAATGGGCAAAAGACTTGAGCAGACACTTCTCTAAGAAGGACATACAGAGGGCCCAGAAACAAATGAAAAGATGCTCAGCATCACTAGCCATCAGAGATACAAATTAAAACCACAATGAGATACCACTTCACACTGGTGAGAATGGCCATCATAGACTTCTTTCTGTATTTGTGGTTTTTTATCAGCTCAAGGTCCAAGTATGGGTGTCCAACTTCTGGCAACATCACCTGTACCTCCTTCACCTGTTTCTAGAGGAAGCTTCTGTTGTGCTCAAGAGGTTGGGGCCTCTGGTTCTCCCCTGGGAGGCACTATTCAGTCATCTGGGAAAATTGTGTGTGCATTCCTCCTGCCCCTATACCTCCCATATTCTGTGCCAATTTATTTCCAATAATATATAATTTATGCTTAAAAGCTGTCCATGTCATTGGTTGGAGGGGGCAATCTGTGTAAGAGCATAAGCTCTCCTGCTTGGTGTGACAGCAGCTCTGTGTGAGCCAAGGCAGGGCAGAGCCCTGAATCCCCCTTGCTATATACCTTTTTCTTAACTTCCTGCTTTGGTGGCCTCAGTGAAATAGGGTCCTAGGACCCAATGTGCTTTGTCTCCCTGTGAGGAGTTCAAATTAGGCCCTTTTAGGTGTTCATCTTGCTCTCTTTCTCTTGAAGAAATTCCCACCTGTAGGGTTGTTAAGCCTGTCCAGCCAGTTTTGCAGATCTTCCCCTGCTGCTACAGGAGGCGGTAGCTGGGTACAACCTTCCCTTCCTGGAGGTGTTACCAGGGAAGGGGGACCAGACTGTCTTCAAATAATCTCAGGTACACACTTCCCAGTCCACCACCCTCACAGCACACAGCAGCCACACTAGCCACACTGGCCTGAGGCCCAGAAACTACCTTGCTATGCTCCCCTTTGATCAGTCCACCCAGCTGTACTGAGTAGAATCAAATTGAGCCCACAGTCCTCCCTCCTTTCTGGCAGGGCAGCTGGGCGTGTGGGGTCCTTGCCTAGCACATCTCAGTTCCCCTTTTAAAAAAGTCTCTGTGAGTGTTCAAACTGCAGTGCTGAACCACTGTCTGGCTTTCTGCACTCTCCACCTCTCCAGAAAGTCAAGAGGCTAGCTATCACAGCCAGCCACAGCCCTTGTCCTGCACCGGATTGAGATGCAGACAGTATTTCTCTCATTCTCAGGCACTCTGCTGGTCAGCATCCACCATTGCAGCTATAGGTGTGCTGCTAGTTGTGCATGTGCGTGTGTGCATATGTGTGTGTGAGTGTGTGTCTGTAGCCTGGCTCTCCTCAAGACTTTGCATATTCAAGTCACTTCTGGTCCCATCCTGGGAGGGGAGAGAGCTGCTAGGCTGCTGTCTCTGACCAGGCTCTCCATAGATGCTGGCAGCACAAGCTGTTAACACCATGCCCAGGAACTCTCCTTCTCTACCTATAAAACCTTCTAACTGCTCATTTTGAAGCATCCTCTTTACATTTTGTCCTCCAAACATCATATCAGCTAAGATTCCATTGACTGTTGATTTTATTTTTCAGCAGATCAGCTAAGTATCCGAACTGGGTACAAGAGCAAGTGGACTCACCTTGGCTGCCATTTTCTCAAAAATCACAAATCACAGTTTTAAATAGGTTGGTCAGATTAGGCCACATTGAGTAGATGATGTTTGAGCAAAGACTTGAACGAAAAATAACAGGAGGGCAGCTTGAATGTATTTTTAACTTAGTTTTATTTGGAATTCAGTCACTTCATATATTAATCATAGTGTTATAAAATGTTATATTGTTCTGCCTCTCAAGAAGTTTTCTTAAATCACAGTTAGCTAAACATGAGTAGTGATGATATTAACTTTAATTATGAGTCCACAGAAGAAGAAGTAAAGAAGTTTCCTTTTTGTATAAGACAGCCTTAAATAGAGTTTAGAAGTTGATGAAGTTTGAGTTTATATAGTGTCTGCAAATTGATTCCCCACCCCCACTATCTTAGGGTCTGTTTTTTCAGGCTTATGGGTACCTGGTGGGCTTATTTGGCTCAAAATGTTTTTTCCAGTCTGCCTTAACCCTTGCACAAAATATCATCACATCTCCAAGTTAGAGATCTTTTTCCTCTACCTTCAGTTCAGTCAGAACTCCCATTCTCTTAGTGCAAATGTTGGGAGAGTTTATATAAATAATAGCATGTACTAATTCAACTAGGGGATTATTTCTGTTTGATCTAATATATGTGAATGACTGGTAAACTTTCTTCCCAAATATGTTAATATTATTAAAATGCTACTTTCTTATCCAAATGAATCTGTAATTAGTTGCTGTGTGACAAATAGGAAAGTTAACTCAGGGGATGTAATGGGAAGAAATTTTGAAACTTGGGGAGCAATATTTTATGCTTTTACAAGAATTTCCCCTTTAAGGTGAGCTAATTCTGGTTTTTCTGAGACCCAGTGAATTGCCAGTTGCAGTAACAACTGGATCTTTATTGGAAGCTTTGTGTTTTATAACTATGATACAGCTTTGATTTAAGATCAAGCCCAGTAGTTTTATAGAGACCTGTTTCTTTTTATTGTGTGGCAATGGGGTTTTTAAAACTTTAGAATGACCTTTAAGCATAGCTCAAGAATAATTCAATTAACATTGTTATAAAAGATGGTAACATAGCCATGAAGTTTGAAGAAGCTTGATTTGTTAATTGAAATTTAACTTTATAAGGTAAAAACTTACAGTGTTTTACTTTCACCTAAAATTCTTAGGGCTGGTATGTTTTTCTTGGACTAATGAAAGGTTTGTTTTTTTTTTAACTCTTGAATTCTCTGATGAGCACAAGTAGCCTGAAAATATATATTTTCTTTACTTTTGATGTGATTCATATAGTCTGAAGGGAGAAGAATGTCTATCTTTTCTTATTTTCAAAGGGTGAATTGAGTATCTGGTGTGAATAGCATATCACTCTTCCCTGTATAGTTTAGGACAGCACATTTTGTTTGACCCTGTTGCTTGAACAGCAGACAAATTTTAGTTCCAACTATGTACATTGCACTTATCTGGTAAGATCTAAAATTGTCTTGGCATGCTTGACTTTACCCTGATGTCCCTAAAACAGGGACTTCAAGTGCAGGTAATTTGTTTGGATGGGGCTCCCTGTAAGCACTGTACAGAGTAAGATGGGGAATTGAAGGAATCCAATAAGGTTACATAAATGAGCAGGTTACTGGTGTGAAGAGTTGGGGAACTCTGAGAGACAGTATGCAGAATATGCTTTACTTGCCCCTCCCAAGGGGCAAAAAAGCTGTGATACTTATTCACCAGTTTCAGTTCCTCATTAGTTGAAGCCACTCCCGGGCAACACTGGCCCCAGCCTATGTGCCTGGGTATAGATATGGCCAAATAAAGCCCTCAGGAAGAGAAGCCCAAGTACTTAACAATATAAAACCATTGACATGTATGGGAATAGTATATACCAAGGTGATTTGGGTAGCTTCTGTTATAGCCTGGGATATAACACTTTCTTTTTACAAGCTGATACCAAACAGCCTATAGTCTCATCTATTAGCATCCTCCCTCATGTGACTTCATTTTAGCTGAACTAACCTTCTTGCCTTCAAAGTTCCAAGCTCTGTGACTTTCTTCTTGCTGTTCCTTCTGTTTAGAATGATTTTTTGATCCTTCCATCCCACCTGAAAGACTTGGTAACTGTTTGGCTTAAATATTACTTCCTTGGACAAGGCTTTGCCAGCAATCCTGTGGAATGACTTGCTCCTTCCATTTTACTTCCACAGTTGATGTTCATAAGACTGTCATGGCACTCAACACAGCATTTGTGGTGGTTGTATACCAGTTTATTTTCCCCACCAGATAACTTCATGAAGACTAGAGACCTAGTCTCTGAGTGCCTGATACAATAGTGTAAAGGCAAACATGTAGACTTTGAAAATAGGCAAGTGTGTGTTAAAATTCCAGCTCAAGCGAGTACTGAATTCTGAACTTCTATTCCTCATCTCTAGAGGAGAACTCTTGTAAAGTTAGGTAGAAATAATGAATGTGAGCATTGGGCATAATGCTTGCCATTAGGGTATTGGTAAATGTTAAAAGATAGTAAAAATGATTAAGAACCTAATGTAATTCTGAAGATAATCAGAACTATGGTAACAAAGAGAGTGACTCAAAACAACTTGAAGTTTTTTTTCATCTGGAAACCTAGGTTTGGAAGAAGCACTGGATTATTAAACTGCTGAAATCACAGAACATGCTTGATTTCATTAGAGCTATATACCCATTTTTTTAAAGATTTTATTTATTTATTTTTGGAGAGAGGTGAAAGGAAGGAGAAAAAAAGGGAGAGAAACATCATGTGTGTTTGCTTCTGGCCTGCAACCCAGGCATGTTCCTTGACTAGGAATCAAACCAGTGACCCTTTGGTTTGCAGGCGGGCCCTCAATCCACTGAGCCACACAAGCTAGGGCTGTATACACATTTTTTTAAGTACAGAATTGGATCCCATTTTATATGGTGGTCAATTTAGGCCTTTAAGATATGAAAGGGGCATAGATGAGAAAAAGTGAGATGAACCTGTGTTATTTCTGGGAAGAGTCTAAATAATAGTTGTTAGAAATTTAAAGTACTTCACTAAATATATGTGGGGGTGACTTTCCTGACACGTCCCCCCATGTGCCACGGATGAGAGTAAACATGACTGAAACGTGATGTGATCTGCTTGGGGAGGAGAGGTGGCCAGTTTCCCAGAGTAAAAAGGCCTTGAGCCCCTTCCTCCAAGGGCTTTTATTGGGTTGTAATACACAGGAATACAGGGCAGCAAGGATAAAACAGTAGATAACATTTCAAAGAAATCTGAAGGCTTGGTCTGAGTCAGAGTCTGTCAGGAAGAGAGTTTTAGAGTTTCCTGCTCAAACCCTTAACATATGAATGAAAGCACTCTTAGCAGAGCAGAGTTCACAAGTTTTTCAGGAAGTCTTTGTGATGCCAGATTTTTTCCTGGGACACAAGCCCTAGCAAGGCAAGGAACTTCACTCTCCCCATAGAGCCAGGAAACGCTTCTCCCATAGGACATGGGGACTGGGCTATCTCAAAGCCAGCAGGGGGGTGGGGCAGGGGCGGGGTAGTGAGAGTCCATTGCTCTTTGTTGCAGGTGCCCCCCCCCCCAGTCCTTTCATGATGGTCTCCCAAGTGATCATGTCTGGCCTAGGTTGCCCCTCTTCTGAGGGATCTTACCCATCAAGGACTTCCAACCATGCTTTGGGGGCAGGGAGGAAACTGAGACAGCATTTGCTACCAGAGACAAGCCTTGTCTCCTGTGGCTCACATTCCAGAGGTCACTGACTCATCCTTAGCCACAGGAGGGTAGAGTTACAATTCCTAGAACCAGGCAGAGCAGTCCACAACAGATAATAAACACAAGTTTCATTTTCATATCTTCATGACCTGAAAGGTGGTAGATTTAAATTGCTAAAAGAAGGATTTTTATTAGCTATATATGAAGAATGTTTTCAGAATATAAATTTGAATAAATATATACATATGTTTTGTATACATGTAGTTATATATATATGAATACATATTCATATATAACTACATATATAGTTTTTACATATTCATATATATACATATGAATATATACATATACATGTGTGTGTGCATATATATTTTTTCTTCCTAGAGGTTGGGAGATCTTTATTCAGGTGTTCTTTAAAAATAAGACAAATTCCAAAGGGAAATGATGTAATAATAGAGCTGTCTTAACACAGAGGAATGGAGTTAGAATCTCTGGGTTCTGGGTTTATAGGATCACATCTCATGGCTTACCTCTTAATGACAGAAAGTTTTTTAGTGTTAATGGAGTTTTTTCTTTTATTTAGGTAATAAAGATTTTACAATCAAAATACCATTACAAAGAAGAGGCTGAAATAATTTGTGACAAAGTTCAAGTTAAACTCAGCAAGGAATGTTTTCATTCTTCCAATACATGCATTACTGATCTAAGGATTTCACACTGGGAAGAAGCAATTCAGGAAACCAAGGGTGGTGCAGCCAATAGGAAGTTGGCTGAAGAATGTTATTTTTTGTGGAAATCTACACGTTTACAGCATATGACACTAGCAGAAGATGTCAAAGCTATGCTCAATGAACTTCGAAAGGAGGTCTATCTACTTTTGTTAACAAATGGAGACAGACAGACTCAGAGGGAGAAGATTGATGCTTGTGCCTGCCAGTCCTATTTTGATGCTATTGTTGTAGGTGGAGAACAGAAAGAAGAGAAACCATCACCTTCCATATTTTATTACTGCTGTGATCTCCTCGGAGTGCAGCCTGGGGACTGTGTGATGGTTGGTGACACACTAGAAACTGATATACAAGGAGGTCTCAATGCAGGGCTGAAGGCAACAGTCTGGATAAATAAAAATTCAATAGTGCCACTGAAGTCATCGCCAATACCACATTATATAGTTTCTTCTGTGCTAGAGTTACCTGCTCTCTTACAAAGTATGGACTGCAAAGTCAGTATATCAGCTTAAAACAAATAAAAGGGCATGGTTATGTATTTTACAAGATTAGAACTAAGAAAAGTTAAGGCATTCCATATACTATGACCCAGTTCTAAGAATCATTTTACTTATGATTTAATAGCCAACCAACCATTGATTGGTATTGATATCTGGAAATCTATAATAAATTGATACGTTATTTTTCTTAGTGTGATTGAGAAAAATTGAAGAAGTATTTGTTAATCTATGATGAGGTTTTTAAAAAAATCTATTAATCTTTTAGCATCTTGGATCCAAAAGATAAGAAGGAGGATAGCTTATACATAGGTACTTAAATACAGGTTTTATGTACTGGCTTAAAAATAGGTATTTCTTAATAAGACCTCCAAAAACATGTAATAGAAGTTTACCAGAGCAACTGAATCTGGTTAATATGAAATAAGTACTAACTCACATTCAAATTGAGGCATTTCATTATTTTGTATATATTTGAAAAAATATACCATTTTTACATACTTTAAATGTATACTTTCTTTTATACATATAATTTTTCTGTATTACCTTTCTTGAGGGGCCTCTTATTTTCCTTTGGTATAAACATGACAGATTCCTCCAGTTAAAAAAAAAAAAAAGCTGTGTAATCAACATGTGGTACTCCTTTTCCATGACATTATCATGTTTTTCTAGAGTGAGCTTGTAGTTTCCTATTAGTCTTTACCTCTTCTGAAAATATTTTTACTGTCTATTACCATGCACACAATGGAGTTGAGGGGACTGGACTGTCTTTCTGGAGATAAGTGCAAGCCATAAAAAGTCATTTTCCTATGACAACTGTAATAGCATAAACAGTAAAGTATTTAAATTAAAAAGTCATTTTCCTTTTGTGGATACATCAGAGGTGAATTGTCTTGGCCTTACTAGGTGCCCCCTCCCCAACTCCCAGCTATTCTCTACTAACTGAACAGTTTCACCCATATGATGAAAACTAACAAAATTAGTTTTTGCTCTGAACCATTTTCAGGCTGCCATTTTAAAATTTGGCTCTTTATGGTACCATCTGTCTTAAGCCTCCTGCTTTTCAAATTTTGGGAAACAGATTATTGTTTCACAAATTTCTGTATTCAGTTTAGGGTTCACTTGAGCTTAATAATGATTCCATTTCAAAGTAGCTTGCATCTAGAAAAATTTCTTAAGGTAGTCTCATGATTTCACCATCTTAGAGTAAAATGGTTAAGGAAATAAGAAATAACAACTTTAGTTTTTTTTACATTTTGTATAAATTACTAATGTAAAATATTAGACTCATGGTTTGTATGACTTTTTCAAGTATCCAGTGATTCTCTTACTCAGATTGTAAATTATGCCTCTCCATAAACCTACAATATTTCTTCAGCCAATTATTTCCTGCCTACTACCAAGAACAGAATTTTCTGCCATTGTGTAAACTCACTGTTTTATTTACCTCTTTTGATTTTTAAAATGTGACTGCAATTGACTGTTCCAGAATGCTGTTATAAAGCTGAACATTTGGGAACAGCACATGTGTGCAGTACCAGGCGTGGTATCCATGTGACCTCAATTATATTTTAGCTATTTCAAAATTGTTTAGTGGGAGGATCTTGACAAAAAAAATTATGTGTGCAATTTCTTTAACAAATGATGTGTGATTCTGAGGGTTTTTTCTTTTAGTTGTCCCACAGATAGGTGTAGGCAGCATCACATTTATTATGTTAACTGGAAAAGGTTTATCACTCATAGATCACAGAGTAGGTCTCAACAAGATGGCTTCTAGGATGTTAAATAACCATTTCTTCAACAAAAGTAATCTGGGGGATGGAAGTTGAAAGAATTGAGTTTCCTTGTCTTCAAGTTTGTATTCTATACAGTGCAGTAATGCAATATTACTTTCCATTTATACCCAGCCTTTGGGATAGACTTTGTGGTTTCCTACTTTCTTAGTAGGATATTACAGAAGATATTAAGAAATCTTGGAGCCCTGGCTAGTGTAGCTCAGTGGATTGAGCGTGGGCCTGCAAACCACACAATTGCGGTTCGATTCCCAGTCAGGGCACATGCCTGGGTTACAGGCCAGTTCCCAGCAGGGGACTCACAGGAGGCAACCATACATTGATGTTTCTCTCCTCTCCTTCCCTTCCCCTCAAAATATAAATAAATAAAATTTTTTAAAAGTCCACTTTTGTATTTAGTGAGCACTGCCACCCAAGACAGCAAGGACCCACCACCATCAGTAGTTATGAATGCCCACCATTCCTGCAGGGGATCACCTGTCAGGCATTCAGTAGCACCGGTCTCAGAAACTAATGCCTGTGGCGCTTGGATAACATGATGGACATCAGGAATGCACACAACATTCAGTCCCTACTAGGGCACACACTCCACCTTGGGAGGCAGTAAGCATATCTAAGGCCATACAGTTTTGCAAGGCTACTTTCCTTAATCGATACACTTCCTCATTTAAGAGGCTTAGGGAATGGTGTTGCATTCAGCATATGAGCAGTGTGCAAAGCCAAAGCAGTTATCTCAGTCTCAGTGACTAGAAGCAGCTTGAGGGGAAAAAATAGCTAATAGGTAATACCGACAGGGAGTATGCTTTACCTGGTGTCGTGCCTTAACCACTTCCCAATTGGCTGGCCAAATTGCCAGAGTTTTCTGAACTTGAGCAGGCAAATAGGGCCATCCCCAGGTACAACGGCCAGTCCAATTTCCAGGCAGGTATAGCACCCATGTGAGCCACACACCCAGAGGGCCCCAGGGGGAGCTGCAGCCCATGCCTTCTTCTGCACCTCCCAGTCATGCCTTTGAATCTGAGTCTGACACAGACCTATCAGAATCCAGCCTACTTGGGCATGGCCTTTGAGGTTCTCGATACAAAGGGGAGCTGGTCCAGCCAGCTCCATGGCTTCAGCAGTGAACCACCCTGAACCATCCCATATGAAGTAGCCGACCAACAGCTTGGGCCAGACATACCGCTGCTTGGCCCAAGCGAAGATGTCAGTCCAGGTCACATTCCACAATGGATGTGCACTGTTTCCACTGGTGCTGAAACCAAGTCCAGTTTGAGACAGAAGCTGGAGAGATGTGCCTTGGGAGGCCAGTAGGCATGCCCCGGGAGGATTTCAGTGCAGACCCAACATGCTGATTGGTTAGCCACTGAGGCATAGGCATGTAGCCAATCCACTAAGGTGTTACTTTGCACCCTAGGGGTGAAAAGACAAAACAGTTATTGGAACAAATGATAGCAAATTATTCCCCTCAGGCAATATACAAGCAAGTTTCAGCCAGTAAGATAGTGGCTGGCAAAAGGGGCCTTCCTGGGCATGAGTATCATACCTTTTGTGTCTCAACTGGAGGCTCAGCATCTACTTGCAACAGTGGAGAACTCATAATGGGCCATAAGAACATCACAAAGGTACCACAAAGAAGCACTTTGTGATTTGCTGGCCCTGGGTATGCCACCTTTAAGATTGGGGGCCATGTCCCAATCACCCAAGGCACTATTTGCAAGTTTCTCTCCAACCCTTTTCCACAAGAGGCAACAAGAGCCACCCAATACATGTGGGGGGGGGGGCTTTTATTTCCCAAGGCCACATCCAAGTGGCTGTTTGCCCTTGCTCCAGGCCTTTAGGTACAGGCAACAGTATTTCCCTGTTTCCCCATGCATAGTTTCAGCAAAGCATCCTTAGTCTGTACTTACAGCTGAATTGAAGCAGCAGTCTGGTGGAGTAAGGCTTCTAGTAGAGCTGGGCTCCCCTTCTAATTCCTTTCATTTAGAGTCTGGAGGACAGTCCACAAATGTTTCATCCAATGCCCCAGTGTGGGGGTGGTAGCCACAGCTTGCAGTCCCTGATTTAAGAGAACTTTGTACCATTCAGTCATTCCAGGGGCTTTGGGGTGATAGGCCACATGGAACTTCCAGTCAATGCAGGTCTTGAACCCATTGTTACACCAAATCCCCATGAAAATACCCTGATCACTTTCATTAATCAAGGGTCATCCGTAGGCAGTTCAACATGCTCCAGTGCAGCAATTGCCATTCCCTCATCCGGGTACCATGGGGGATAAGCAGCTAAAAGTCCAGTAGCCATGTCCACACATGTGATTGCATACTTATACCCCTTTGAACTAGACAGTGGTCTGATTACATCAATCTGTCATCTGTTCAATGGTACCTGTGGCCATACCACCTGCCCAGTAGTTCTCACAGGCCTCTGGGGATGCTCCCATGAGCAGATAACACAGGTCTCATAAGCTTCCTGTACCTCTGCTAAGGTGACAGCTAACCCCCAAGATTTTACTGTAGACCACATGGTCTTCTCTCCAGCATGTAAGAGTCAATGGTGCAGTCACCGGGAAACATCTCTTCCTGACAGGTCAGCAGGGGCCGTTTCCAGCCAGCACACCTTGGCTAGAGTATCAGCCTCATCATTTCTAGGGGAAGCAAGGGGTGCATGCCCAGTCACAAGATACACAGTGATTTGTTTCTGGTGACCTAAATTCCCAGAGGTCTTGCCACAAGGCCTGTCCCCATATGGCATATGCATAACCAGCGATTTATTTGCATAACAGGTAGAGATCCATAATGTTAGGCCCCCAGTACACCTCCCAACTCTCTGCAAATAGTCAGGGGTGGGGATTCACTGGCAGCCAGAAGCCACACAGCTTGCATATCTGCCCACTGGGTACTCTGACTCATGCCAGTGTTAAACCAGATCACATCTGTTTCTGGTTGAGTTGCCACAGCAGTCCACATGGCAGGCTGATCCCTGCTGGACCACAATAGGTGCCTGCCCTCCATGGAAGGGGCTACCTTCCAGTTCTTCTATAGGGCAGGAGCAATAAATTTTTCATCTACATGTGTAATAGGACCCAACACTTCCTGCAGCTCAGCCTCTAGGGGGCTAGTCAAAGGAGTACTCCTTTGTGGCAGATAAGCCCCCCGCTTAGCAAACGACAATGTCTGAGCCATCCCCACAGTGAGGCTTGGCCATCCAGTCTTGGACCCACCTGGCAGCAATGAGGTAAATGCTTCTTACTGTCATGGGGGTAGTTCCTGTTACAGCCTCCATGGCCAACAGGGTAGCATACACTGCAGCCAGTTGCTCTTCAGTTAGGGAGTATTGTACCTCTGTTCCCTTCCATAGTTGGGACTAGAAAGCCAAGGGTAGAAGCAGCTGTTCTGATTGCTGAAACAGACCCCACCCAAAGCCTTCTTGTGTCACATGCACATCTAGCTCACAGGGTCTAGAAGAATCCAGAGCATGAAAGGCTTGAACATGTTTAATGATGCACTTCACTCCTTGGAATGCTTGTTCCAAAGTCAGGGTCCAGTCCCACTTCACTCTCCTTTTTATCAAAGCATATAAGGGATGAACAACTTGTGTGAGGTGGGGCACAAACACTCTCCAGTACCCCAGCAGGCCTAAAAATGTCTGGAGCTCTTTCACAATAGTAGGGGTAGGATATGCCTGAATTTTATTGATCATCTCATCAGGGATGACTTTTGTCTTACCCAACCAGACAACCCCCAAGAATTTGATAGATAATCCAGGCCCTTGCAGATTGGCTTTGTTGAGTGCCCAGCCACATGACTTCAGGTGTGACAACAGTTGTGGAACTGCTCTCTCTAACTCTGTAAGGGAATCGCTGTTCAACAAATTGTCAGCTATGTAATGGAAAAGGCACACTTCTGCAGTCCATCACCACTTAGCCAGGTCCTCCACAACAAGCCCATGACATATGGTCAGGCTATGCAAGTACCCTTGAGGTAGTACTGTCAAGGTCTATTGTAGGCCCTTCCTTGTGAAGGCAAACTGATCTTGACTCTCTGGAGCAATATCAGTGGAGAAAAAGGCACTTGCTAGATCAGCTACAAAGTGGTAAGTTCCCAGCTCATTAGTTAACCAGTCCTTCAAGTACAGCACAGAAGGGACCACCACACATATTGGAGGAATGACCTTGTTGAGCTGTAAGTAATCTACTGTCATTCTCCATGTGCCCTCTGGCTCCCTCACTGGCCATGCAGGGGAATTAAGGGGCTGTGAGTGACCCTAATTATCCCCACCTTTTCCAACTTTCCTATAGTTGCCATAATTTCCTCATAGCCCAGGGGCAATAGTAATGCTTCACTGTTACCCATCGTGGGGGCAGCAACTGCACAGGTGGATGCTCAGCATGTTCCCGCAGAATGGCTTTTACCACTTGCACCTGCAAGTGAAATTCTTCTGCAGTGGTGTGTCGCCACAGTCCCTGAAACACATTAATACCCAGGATATACTCAGGACTAGGGGATACATAAACAGGGATATATTCATGGGGGCAGAGGCAGATGGCTGATACCCAGAGAGAGCTGCACTGCCTTCACCTTTACACTATGTCTCCCATAACCATCAATAGAGGCCTCAGCCCTAGAAACTTCTCAGGGTTTTCATACAGGAGGGTACATTCATGTTGTAGACTGCTCTGTCTGGTTCTAGGAATTGTATCTCTACTCCTTGTGGCTAAGGGTGAGGGACGACCTTTGGAATGTGAGCCACAGGAGACAAAGTCTGTCTCTGGTAGCAAATGCTGCCTCAGTTTCCTCTCCCTGCCCCCAAAGCTTGGTCAGAAGTCAATGACCAGTAAGACCCCTCACAGCAGGGAGCAACCTAAGCCAGACTCAATCACTTGGGAGGCCTTCATGGAAGGATAGGGGGTGGGGGGCTGCAACAAAGAGGAAGCAATGGACTCTCACTCCCAGTTCCCCAGCTTTGACAAAGCCAGAATCCCCATGTTCTCTGAGAGAAGCGCTTCCTGGCTCTAATCCCCTTAAGCCTCAGTGTCTGTTGAGAAGAGGTGCAGCTCCTTGCCTTGCTAGAGTGTGTCCTGGGGGAAAATCTGGCATCACAAAGACTTCCCGAAAAACCTGTGAAATCTGCTCTGCTAGGAGTGCTTTCATTTATATGTTAAGGGTTTGAGCAGGAAACCCTAAAACTCTGTTTCTGACAGACTCTGACTCATACTAAACCCTCAGATTTCTTTAAAATGTTATCTACTGTTTGATCCTTGCCACCTTGTATTACTGTGTATTAGAACCCAATAAAAGGCCCTGGAGGATGGGGCTTGAGGCCTTTTTCTCCCCAGAGAAACTGGCCACTGCTGGCCTTTTTCCCCTGAGAAACTGGCCACTGATCACAGACTTTTTCCTTTGGGAAAATGGCCACTTCTCCTCCCTAAGCAGATCACATCATGTCTCTGCCATGATTACTCTCATCTGTGGCACTCGGGGGGACTTGCATGGAAAGTCACCCCCACATATTCAGCTCCTGTGTCCACTAGAGCTAGGACCCACTGGATATTTGTAAGGGACCAATGGATAGCCAATAGCCAATTCAACATGCAGCTTCTGGTCCCAACCTGTCCCCTGTAGACTGGTCCCTGGGTCTTTCCATTATTCAAATATCCAAATAATATCTCCTCTCTCTTCTCTGGAGGTTGACACTGCCAGGTCGCCTTCAAGCCAGACTCAACTGGTGTCTTGGATCACATCCCTGGGCTCTTTCCTCACTGCCTTCTTCTTCTGGGGTTGCAAGAAGCATTGGTCAACTCGCAGCTGTTTCCAGAGCTCTAATAAATAAGAGTCTGGCTTTCTATCTATCAATGCTAGTTTAATCTGCTCCAGCCCCTAAAAGGTCTGACTACATCTGTGTCCTGGTCACATGCATGGGGGCACTGTTTGACCAATAAACAGGCAATTTGAGGTACCACCCAAACTGCTTTCTCCTGATGGCAAGACTCTGTCTCCCCCAGACTTGCCCCTATCATGGTGACCTCATTAATGTGACATGACATTAATGAGAGCTAGGATTGCCATGAGGGATCCAAATAAGGCAGAATAGGTGTGCTGGAGCACAAGATCTCACATCCCTGATGTAAAACATTCACCATCGTGGCCCTAGGTACTGAAATTGAACATATCCTGGCACATCCCCAACTAAGTCCACAAAGACCTCCATTTTCTCATGGTGTCTGGAACACCTGTACCCTCCCAGACTGTATGAATAGCTGTCATGACCTACTCTAACAGAGAAAGTGATTCTTGCCCCCTTCTGTGCTGCCAGTTGTTCTGCAGCTGTTGGCACAGAGTGGTGTGTCATGATGGAAGCTACCTTTCCATCTCATTATCAGTGCACATGATGCTATCCACCCCCAAATCCCAAAGGTATAAGAGCTTCTAAGGGCTCCCTGGGTCACTGTTGACACTGATTCATAAGATCAACCAGTTCAGCCTGTGTGTAGTGTTGATATATTGTATGTTCAACAATCCTGTTCTCCCCCAACTCCTGTAGCCTGCTGGAAATTCATTTTCTGTAACACCACTGGAAGGCCCTCTAAAATTTGGTTACTCACTGTTGTCCTCCTCCAACTCATCCACTATAACCAGGGAAGAGATAGTCACTGTTCTGCTGTTCAGAGGCCTTCCTCCAAGGTGCATATCCAAACTTCCATGGATTCCTCTATTCCTTGCGATTTGTGTAACTTTTCTGTGTCATAAAGTGCAGTCTCTGTCTCAGCTAGCAAAGCTAAAAAAATACACCTAACCCGTGGCCTCTGGGGCTACCTGAGTGCTTGGCTTTTTTAGGATCTCCCAGAGCTCCTGTAGGGCTTTATTTACCATGTCAGCTGCACCACTAACATCAAGCCAGTTTGAGGGCAGGGTCCATGCTGCCAGGAGACTTGCCATCATATAGCACATTTCAGTGACTGCCAACCCTCCAGGCCCCCATCTGGGTCCTCCCACTACTGGCTCCTCCATAATCATATCATACTAAGATGAATCCTGCTAATATTGCCAATTGTCTTGCAGCCTTTCAAGGCCAGGCAGGTTCACACAAGATTTAGACAGAAGAAAATTTGCAGAGCTGTGGGAATGCTTGAAATGCCTTTATTCAAGAGTGGGGCATCTATTCACACCACCAGCCAAATGTTGCACAGCAGAAAGTCCCAACTCCCTTATATACTAAATGCATACAAAACCTTGACAGGTTGCCAAGACAGTATATAACAAAGCATGATTCCGCACATGCTGGCCTGTTCTCAATGCTATGGGAATACTGTTTATTTTACTTGCCTAGACATCAAGGTGAGGGAGCCTAACTGATCTATTTCCCCTACAGTCCCCCTAGGGCATGGGGTGTAGAGGAAAGAATAAACAAACTGGATTACATCAAATTAAAATGGAGGCATAGGTGGAAACCCTGTGCCTTCTTGCACAACCAAGTTTAAAAACAAGTTTTAGCAACAAAAACACAGCCAAATCACAGAAAATTGAACTATATGGAAGTCTGACAACAATGAACCCTTCAGCCAAACCAGTAAGAGGGATAGAGCCAGCAGCAGAGTGGGGTCAGGCAGGAAAGATCCCCCGGACCGACCCGGGCATGCAACCCTGGCACACTGGCAGCCGTGGGCAGATCCCAGGTGTGGAGTAGTGGGCGGACCCACTGAGGGCGCAAGGTGGTGGACTCACTAAGGGCTGACCACGGTCACACATTCTCGCACAGATAAACCGGTGAAGGAGCGAACCAGTGAGTCAGACTGTGCAGGCCCCAGTGGCAGGAAGCAGCAGAGGGAACCACTACTGTCCCTCTCTGACACCTCCCTCACATATAGCATCACAAACCAGTGACCTGGGTGGCCCCGCCCTGGAGAACATTTAAGGCTCCGCTCCTCATACATGGCACAAACAGAGCAAAAACGGCTCAAGAACAACTCAGAGCCCCAGAGCCCATAACTCTAAGTGATGAAGAAATAGCAAAACTTTCAGATGCACAGTTCAAAACACTAGTGATCAGGATCCTCACAGAACTGGTTAATTTTAGTCACAAATTAGAGGAACATATGAAAGCCAAATTAATTGAAATGAAGGGAAATGCACAGAAAACCAATAGCAATGGAAAGGAAACTGGGACTCAAATCAAAGAAGTGGACCAGAAAAAAGAAAAAAATGACCAAACAGAAAAGGATGAAGAAACAAGAATTCAAAACAATGAGGAGAGGCTTAGGAAACTTCAGGACATCTTTAAACGTTCCAACATCCGAATTCTAGGGGTACCAGAAGGGGGAAAGGAACAGGCACCAGTGAAAAACTTATTTGAACAAATAATAAAGGAGAACTTCCCTAATCTGGCAAAGGAAATGGACTTCCAGGAAATCCAGGAAGCTCAGAGAGTCCCAAAGAAGTTGGACCCAAGAAGGAACACAGCAAGGCACATCATCATTACATTACCCAAGATTAAAATGAAGGAGAGAATCCTAGAAGCAGCAAGAGATAAGGGGACAGTCACCTACAAAGGTGTTCCCATCAGACGGTCAGCTGATTTCTCGAAAGAGACCTTACAGGCAAGAAGGGGCTGGAAAGCAGTATTCCAAGTCATGAAATCCAAAGACCTACAACCAAGATTACTCTATCCAGCAAAGTTTTCATTTAGAATGGAAGGACAGATAAAGTGCTTCTCAGATAAGATCCAATTCAAGGAGTTCATCATCACCAAGCCCTTATTATATGAAATGTTAAAGGGACTTATCTAAGAAAAATAAGATAAAGAAGATGAACAGTGAAAGGACAGCAAACTCAGAGTTATCAACAACCACACCTAAAACAAAAGCGAACTAAGAGGACAGCTAGATCAGTAGCAAACCATAGAAATGAAGATCACATAGAAGGTTAGCAACAGGGGAATGGGAGGAGGAGAAGGGGGAGAAGGTACAGACAATAAGTAGCATAGACAGTAGGTAGAAAATAGATAGGGGGAGGGCAAGAAGAGTAGGGGAAATATAGAATATAAAGAACTTGAGACAAATGGTCATAAACCAAAGGGGGGTAATGGTGGGGGAGGGGTGTGCAGGGTCATGGGGAATGAAGGGGAGAAGTAGAACAGCTATAATAGCATATTCAATAAAATATATTTAAAAAGAATTAAAAGCTTCTGCACGGCTAAAGAAAACATCAACAAAATGAAAAAGGGACCAACTGTATGGGAAAATATATTTGCTGATGTTACCTCAGAAAAGGGTTTATTCTCCAAAATATATAAAGAACTCACAGGACTCCACATCAGAAGACAAACAATCCAATTAAAAAATAGGCAAAGGAGAACCAAGCTTAGAGACAACTAAATATTAGCAACAGAAAACAAAGCCAGAACACGGAAAATTGAACTTTTTGGAAGTCCGTTAACAACAAATTCTTCAGCCTGACCAGTAAGGGGAGAAACCAGCGGCTGGCGAAATGGGGTTGCACAGGAAAACAGTCGGAAGGTCTCAGGCGCGCGGAATCCATACGCGCGGAATCCAGGCGCAAGGTTGGACCTAGTGAGCGACCGAGCGAGCAACCAGGCGAGCGACCGAGGGGGAGACAGTGAGGAGCAGTGCTGCGTGTAGACTGTGGTCGCGAATTTGTGCGTGGGTGGACAGGCGAGGAAGTGGGCGGTTGGACCGGAGCCCGGCGGGTCCCCGCGGCAAGTGGCAGTGGAGGGTGCCGCCATTTCCCTGCTCTGACCCCACCTCCACATACAGCATCATAACCCAGTGACTCTGAGTGGCCCAGCCCAGGTAAACCACCTAATGCACTGATCCTCGCCCAGCTGTTGGAAACAGCAGAGGGGGTCGCCATTTCCCCGCTCTGACCAGGCCCCCACATACAGCGTCACAACCCAGCGACCTGGGAGTCCAAGGCGCAGCTTCTCACACTTAAAGGGCCAGAACAGACCAAAAATGTCGCAAGACTATCTCAAAGCCCCAGAGCCCATAGATCTAAGCAATGAAGAAATAGCAAAACTCTCAGACGCACAGTTTAAAACACTGTTCATCAGGATCCTCACAGAACTGGTTGATTATACCGACAAATTAGACAAATATATGAAGGCAAAACTAATTGAAATGAATGGAATTGCACAGGACACCAATAGCAATGAAAAGGAAACTGGGACTCAAATCAATGGAGTGGACCAGAAGAAAGCAAATAATGGCCAAACAGAAAAGAGTCAAGAAGCAAGAATTCAAAGAAATGAGGAGAGTCTTAGGAACCTTCAGGACATCTTTAAACACTCCAACGTCCGAATTATAGGGGTACCAGAAGGGGGAAAGGCACAGCCACCAGTGGAAAACTTATTTGAACAAATAATAAAGGAGAATTTCCCCAATCTGGCAAAGGAAATAGCCTTCCAGGAAATCCAGGAAGCTCAGAGAGTCCCAAAGAAGTTGGACCCAAGAAGGAACACACCAACGCACAACATCATTACATTAGCCAAAATTAAAATGAAGGAGAGAATCCTAGAAGCAGCAAGAGCTAAGGGGACAGTCACCTACAAAGGAGTCCCCATCAGACTGTCAGCAGATTTCTCAGAAGAGACCTTACAGGCAAGAAGGGGCTGGAAAGAGGTATTCCAAGTCATGAAATCCAAAGACCTACAACAAAGATTGCTCTATCCAGCAAAACTTTCATTTAGAATGGAAGGACAGATAAGGTGCTTCTCAGATAAGATCAAATTCAAGGAGTTCATCATCACCAAGCCCTTATTATATGAAATGTTAAAGGGACTTATCTAAGAAAAAGAAGTTAAAGAAACATGAACAGTGAAAGGACAACAAACTCACAGTTATTAACAACCACACCTAAAACGAAAGCAAACTAAAAGGACAGCGAGATCAGGAGTGGAAACATAGAAATGAAGATCTCAAGGAGGGTTAGCAACAGGGGAGTGGGAGGAGGAGAAGGGGGAGAAGGTACAGAAAATAAGTAGCATAGACAGTAGATAGAAAATAGATGGGGGGTCAAGAATAGCATGGGAAATATAGAATCTAAAGGACTCGAGACACATGATCATAAACTAAAGGGGGGGTAATGATGGGGATGGGGGTAGGGTGGAAGGGAATGAAAGGGGGAATAGAACAACTGTAACAGCACAATCAATTAAAAAATTTAAAAAAAATAGGCAAAGGAACTGAACAGACACTTCTCCAAGGGGGCCATACAGAGGACCCACAGACATATGAAAGGATGTTCAACATCACTAGTCATCAGACAGAAGTAAATTAAAACCACAACTCTAATTGAATAAAAATAAAAAAAATCACAGTGAGATACCACTTTACACCTGTGAGAATGGCCATATAAACAAATCCACGAACACCAAGTACTGACAAGTTTGTGAAGAAATGGGAACCCTAATACACTGGTGGTGGGAAGGCAGACTGGTGCAGCCACTACGTCAAAGAGTATGGATTTCCTCAAAAAACTATATTTGGAACTGCCTTTTGACATAGTAACTCCACTCTGGTAGTATACCCTAAGTTCTACTGTTCTGAAACACCAACTCAAAACCACCTATGAACCCCAATGTTCATAGCAACACAATTCACAATAGCCAAGTGCTGGAAGCAACCTAAGTGCCCACCAGTAAATTAATGAATCAAAAACTATAATAGCATCACTGGTTTGTGATGCTATTTACACAATGGAACACTATGCAGCAAAAGAAAGAAGGAGCTCCTACCCTTCACGACAGCATGGATAGGAGTGGACAGCATTATGCTAAGTGAAATAAGCCAGGCAGTGAAAGGCAAATACCATTATGATCTCATCTATAAATACAACCTAATCAACAACATAAACAAGTGAGTAAAATAGAAACAGAGATATGGAAATAAAGAACAACTGACAGAGACCATAGATGAGAGGCTAGGGACATAACCGGGGAAAGAAGGGGAAGAGTCCAGGAACAGGTATAAAAGACCAGTGGACAAAAAGAGGATGGGAGGATATAATGTTGGAGAGGGTGGTGAACAGGGCAAGGGAGAGTAATCAGGGGAAAAAGGGGACAACTATGACTGAGTAACAGTAAAAAAAATTTTTAATTTAATTGTCTAGAGGCCACCTGAAACACTATAGTTACAGCCGAAGACACAAGTGGATACTGAACCCTCTAAGTCCATGTACACATTCACCCTTTTGTGCATGAACATCTTAGGTTTGGTAATATTCCAAACCCCAAAATATTGAGGAAAATACATATTTATAGTTACAGAGTTACTTTCTTTCAAACTCCTTTTTAGCTCACATAAGAAACATTCTCTATCATAATACATCAATTTATAATGATCATATTAGTCTATATATTAATATATATTAAATAGTTTTATATATTTAATTGAAGCAGTTCTCATAAAACAACTTCTTTACTATTTATGATGTTCATATATTTCATTCTATCCTCTTTTTAAATTATGGGATATATTTTATTTATTTTTGAATAAGTATGTAGGGGAGCTCCATCCAGCAGAGCTCTCCTGACTGCCATGGATGAGAATAAATGTACCAAGACCTTATCTGCTTGTGGAGAAAAGGCTAACCAATCTTTCAGAGGAGAAGGGCCCTCAGGCTTTTCTCTCAATGGGATTTTATTGAGTTTAGCTTGCATAGGGATGTATATCAAAGGCAGGAGGTGTGGTTTACAGATAACATTTCTGGGATCATAGGGGTCCTTTTGAGTCAGGGTCTGGTAGGCAGGGTGATGCCAATTGGCCATAAAACCTGGGGAAACAAACTTATTTTGTGCTTGGACCCTTAACATTTAAATTGAGGGCATTCTTAGCAAAGAAGGTTTGACAGGATTTTATTCATTCTTTCTTAGGCCTGATCACTCCTGGAAACCACCATCCCTGCACAGGGCTGCATCCCCACTTTGGCATTGTTTCAGGTCTAAATCAGGCAGGGGAAGCGAGGCAGTCAAGAGATTAGGAGACTTTTTACAGATAGAATGAGGACTCAGGCTATGATAAAGCTGAGGGGTGAGGGTCTTTAGTCCCTCTTCCATAATTCCCTAAGTCCTTCCCTGATGGACTCTTTGCAACTGTGGCTGTCTTAGGTTGTTCCTTCCTTGAGGAATCTTACCCATCATTGACTATCCATCCATCCTCCATGGGCCAAGCAGGGTGAAGCAAAGGTGGCAGGGGCTGCACTCTGCTGGGAGTGGGAAGCCACTCTCCTTAGTGGCTTATAGTCCCAAGGTCCCCGAGCCATGGGGCCTTTTCTCCTGTTGGCAAGGTTATAGCTCCTGAAACCAGGCAGGACGGTTCCCAACAAAGTACTATTTACAGTATACAAGCTTTAAAAAAATGTGTAAGTGGCAAAAAGTTTTTTCATCTCTTTTCCAAAGACTCAATTCTCTATTAGCAGCTTCTTATGTGTCTGTATATACAGGCTACCTCAGAGATAGTACTGGACCAGTTACAGATCACCACTTAAAGCAAACAGCAATAAAGTGAGTCGTGAATATTTTTGGTTTCCCAGTACATAGAAAAAGTATATTTACACTACGCTGTAGTCTTATTAAGTATCAAAAATGTACTGTACATATCTTGATTTAATTTTTTTGGTTAAAATGTTAACCATTATCTGAATCTTCAGCGAGTTATCTTTTTGCTGGATGGCTGCTGACTGATCAGGATGTTTGTTGCTGAAGGTTGGGGTGGGGTAGAAATTTATTAAAAATAAGACAATGGAGTTTGCCTCATCAATTTACTCTTCAGGAATGGTTTTTCTATAGAATGCAATGCAGTTTGGTACCATTTTACCCACAATAGAACTTGTTTCAAAATTGGAGTTAATTCTCTCAAACACTGCTACTGCTTTCTCAACTAACTATATGTAACATTCTAAACACCTTGATGTCATTTCTACAACATTTATAGCATTTTCACCAGGAATAGATTCTTTCTCCAGAAATTATTTATTTTTGCTCATCCATAAGAAGCAACTCCTCTTTTGTTAAAGTTTGATCAAGAGACTGCAGCAATTTAGTCACATATTCAGGCTCCACTTCTAATTATTATTCCCTTTCTATTTCCACCACTTGCAATGTTACTGCCTCTACTGAAGTCTTAGACCCCTCAAAGCCATTCATGAGGGTTGGAATCAACTTCTGCCAAACTTCCATTAATGTTGATATTTTGACTTCTTCCCATGAATTAAAAATGTTCTTAATGGCATCTAGAATGGTGAATCCTTTCCAGAAGATTTTCAATTCACTCTGCCTATGTCATCAGCTATGACATTACAAAATGTATTTCTTAGTAAAATTTGAAACTACTCCTGATCCATGGAACACAGAATGAGTGCTGTTAGACTTCCGGCCAAGATGGAGGCATAGGTGGAAACAATGTGCCTCCTCGCACAGCCGAGTTTAAAGACAACAAAGTTTTAGTAACAAAAACACAACCAAAACACAGAAAATTAAAATATATGGAAGTCCAACAACAACGAACAGTTCAGCTAGACCAGTAAGAGGGGAAGAGCCAGAAGTGGAGCAGGGTTGGGCAGGAAAGATCCCCGGGACCAACCCAGGGGCACAGGTAGCCATGGGTGGATCCCAGATGTGGGATAGCAACGAGCTGACCCAGTGAAGGCGAAAGGCAGCAGGCTGACCATGGTCACACATTTGTGTGCAGGTAAACCAGCAAAGGAGCTAGCAGTGAGACATACCGCACAGGCCCCAGTGGCAGGAACCAGCAGAGGGAACTGCTATTGCTCCTCTTTGGCCCCACCCCCACATACAATGTCGCAACCCAGTGACTGAACTGCCCTGCCTTGGTGAACACCTAGGGCTCCGCTCCTCATATGTAACAGGCACAAACAGACCAAAACATAGCTCAAGAAGAACTCAAAGCCCCAGAGCCAATAACCCTAAGCAACCAAGAAATAGCGAACCTATCAGATGCACAGTTTAAAATCAGGATGCTCAGAGAACTGGTTGATTTTAGTCACAAATTAGAGGAACATATGAAGGATAAACTCATTGAAATGAAGGGAAATGCACAGGAAACCAATAGTAATGGAAAGGAAACTGGGACTCAAATCAAGGGAGTAGACCAGAAGGAAGGAAAAAATGACCAACCAGAAAAATATGAAGAAACAAGAATTCAAAAAAATAAGAAGAGAATTAGGAACCTCCAGGGCATCTTTAACTATTTCAAGATCTGAATTACAGGGGTAAAGGAAGGGGAAGAGGAAGAGCAACAAGTGGAAAACTTACTTAAACAAATA
Source organism: Artibeus jamaicensis (assembly GCF_021234435.1). Classification (NCBI taxonomy): domain Eukaryota; kingdom Metazoa; phylum Chordata; class Mammalia; order Chiroptera; family Phyllostomidae; genus Artibeus; species Artibeus jamaicensis. The sequence goes on along the minus strand of NW_026521267.1, from coordinate 1,662,223 downwards.
AGAAAAGAGAACTTCCCCAATCTGGCAAAGGAAGTAGACTTCCAGGAAATCCAGGAAGCTCAGGGAGTCCCAAAGAAGTTGAACTCAAGGAGGAACACACCAACGCACAACATCATTACATTAGCCAAGATTCAAATGAAGGAGAAAATCCTAGAAGCAGCAAGGGATAAGGGGACAGTCACCTACAAAGGAGTTCCCATCAGACTGTCAGCGGATTTCTCAAAAGAGACCTTACAGGCAAGAAGGGGATGGAAAGAAATATTCCAAGTCATGAAATCCAAAGACCTACATCCAAGATTGCTCTATCCAGCAAAGCTTTCATTTAGAATGGAAGGGCAGATAAAGTGTGCTTCTCAGATAAGGTCAGGTTAAAGGAGTTCATCATCACCAAGCCCTTATTATATGAATTGTTAAAGGAACTTATCTAAGAAAAAGAAGATAAAAACATGACGGCAAACTCACAGTTATTAACAACCACACCTAAAACAAAAGCAAGCTAAGAGGACAGCTAGATCAGGAGCAGAACCATAGAAATGAAGATCACATGGAGGTTTAGCAACAGGGGATTGGGAGGAGGAGAGAGGAAAAAAAGGTACAGAGAATAAGTAGTATAGATGGTAGGTATAAAATTGACAGGGGGAGGGCAAGAATAGTGTGGGAAATGGAGAAGCTAAAGAATTTATGATACATGGACATGAACTTACGGGGGAATGTGGGCGGGAGGGGTGTGAAAGGTGGAGGAGAATAAAGCAGGGGGGAATGGGACAACTGTAATAGCATAATCAATAAAATATATATATTTTAAAAACCACAGTGAGATGCCATTTCACACCAGTGAGAATGGCCATCATAAACAAATCAACAAACAACAAGTGTTGGAGAGGATGTGGAGAAAAGGAAACCCTACTGCACTGTTGTGTCGATTGCAGACTGGTTCAACCATTGTGGAAGATAGTATGGAATTTCCTCACAAAACTAAAAGTGGAACTGCCTTTTGATCCAGCAATTCCTCTGCTGGGATTATATCTTAAGACCCAGGAAACACCAATTCAAAGAACCTATGCACTCTAATGTTCATAGCACAATTTACAGTAGCCAAGTGCTGGAAGCAACCTAAGTGCCCATCAGTAAATGAATGGATCAAAAAATTATGGTACATTTATGCCCTGGCTGGTGTAGCTCAGTGATTGAGGGCGGGCCTGCGAAACAAAGGATAGCGGTTCTATTCCCAGTCAAGGCACATGCCTGCGTTGCAGGCCAGTCCCAGCAGGAAATGCACAATGGACAACCACACATTGAGATTTCTCTCCCTCTCTCCTTCCCTTCCCCTCTGAAGATAAATAAATAAAATCTTATTAAAAATTATGGAAAAAAAATTATGGTACATTTACACAATATGCCCTAGAAAGAAAGAAGGAGGTCCTATCATTTGCAACAGTATGGATGGAACTGGAGAGAATTATGCTAAATGAAATAAGCCAGGCAGTGAAAGACAAATAACATATGATCTCACCTTTAACTGGACCCTAATCAACAGAACAAACAAGCAAGAAAAATATAACCAGAGGCATTGAAATTAAGAACAATCTGACAGTAAACAAAGGGGATGTGGTACGGGGTGGGGGGCAATGGGGAGAAGAGGGGGGAGGGTTTTGGGAACAACTATAAAGGACACAGGGACACACTCCCAAGGGGAGTGGAAGCAAGGGAGAGAGGTGGGAATGGCTGCAGTGGGGGGGTTGGTAAATGAAGACAATTGTACTTTAACAACAATAGAATAATTTTTTTATTGCCATAGTCACTTTATTGGGATGATCTGGAACTGAATCCACAATATCTTTGAGGTTTGCCTGTATGTTATACAATATTATTAACTATAGTCACCATACTGTATATTATTTTTTTTATTCACCTTTATTTTTTTGATTTTTTTAATAATTAATTTTATTTAGTTATTTTTCAAGTACAGTTTTTTGTCTATTTTTCCCATCCCAGCCTCCCCCGCCCCATACTCCCCACCTCCCTCCCATTTCCACCCCCCTTAGTTCTCATCCCCGTGTCCTTCCTATTTGTTCCTCCAAATCCCTCCCCCTTTTTCCCCTTAACTTCCCTTCCTTCTCCCCTCTGGTCACTATCCCCTTGTTCTCTATTTCAGTGTCTTTGTTTTTTTTTTCTGCTTGCTTGTTTGTTTTGTTGTTTAGCTTCCTGTTAAAGGTGAGATCATATGGTATTCATCTTTCAGCACCTGGCCTATTTCACTCAGCATAATGCTTTCAAGTTCCATCCATGTTGTTGCAAAAGGTAGTAGCTCCTTCTTTCTCTCTGCAGCATAGAATTCCATTGTGTATATGTACCACAATTTTTTGATCCATTCATTTACTGATGGGCACCTAGGTTGCTTCCAACTCTTGGCTATTGTAAATTGTGCTGCTATGAACATTGTGGTGCATAGGTTCTTTGATATTGATGTTTTAGGATTCTTAGGATATAATCCCAGCAGTGGAATTGCTGGATCAAAAGGCAGGTCAATTTTTATTTTTCTGAGAAAATTCCATACTGTTTTCCAGAATGGTTGTACCAGTCTGCAATCCCACCAACAGTGAACTAAGGACCCCTTTTCCCCACAACCTCTCCAACATTTGTTGTTTGTTGCTTTGTTTATGATAGCCATCCTGACTGGTGTAAAGTGGTATCTCATTGTGGTTTTAATTTGCATCTCTCTGATAGCTAACAATATTGAGCATCTCTTCATGTGTCTCTGAATGTTCTGTATGTCCTCCTTGGAGAAGTGTTTGTTCAAGTCCTTTTCCCATTTTTTAATTGGGTTGGGTGTCTTCTTAGAGTGGAGTCGTGTAAGTTCTTTGTATATTTTGGAGATTAAACCTTTGTCTGAGGTATCATTGGCAAATATGTTTTCCCATACAGTTGGTTGTCTTGCTAATTTAATCCTGTTTTCTTTAGCCACGCAGAACCTTTTTATTTTGATGAGATCCCATTTGTTTATTCTTTCCTTTACATTCCTTGCTCTAGGGGACATATCAGTAAAAAAGTTGCTGGGTGAAATATCTGAGATTTTCTTGCCGATGTTCTCCTCTAGGACTGTTACTGCCCCCTTTGTTGAATGTTAATTGACTGTAGAGAGTTGGGTTGATTTCTGGGCTCTCTGTTCTGTTCCATTGGTCTATGTGCCTGTTTTCAGGCCAGTACCAGGCTGTTTTGATTACAGTGGCCTTGTAATACAGTTTGATATCAGGTATTGTGATCCCTCCTACTTTGTTCTTCTTTCTCAAGATCACTGAGGCCATTTAGGGTCATAGTTTTATATAAAAGGTAAAACATTTATTGATTAGGTTCTACTTTTAGGTGAGATCATATGGTATTTCTCTTTCCCTGCCTGGCTTATTTCTAGAAGTTTTCTTAATCCTTGGGTCAAAGAAAAAAAATTTGAAATATTTGTTCTATATCTGTGAAATATATCATTGATATTTTGATAGGGATTGTGTTGAATCTACTGATAGCTTTAGGTGATACGGACATTTTAAGGATATTAATTATTCCAGTCACTAACACAAGATTTGACCCCAATTATTTGTCTTCTTTAATTTCTTTTTTCAGTGGCCTGTAGTTTTGTGAGTACAGGTCTTTTACTTCATTAAGTTTATTCCTATGTATTTTACTTTTCTTGTTGCTAAAGTAAATGAGATATTATTTCTAACTTCTATTTCTGATATTTCATTGTTGTTCAAAAATGCCTTCAGTATCTGAATGTTCACTTTGTATCCCTCCTTTTTGCCTTATTCATTTATTAGGTCAAAAAGTTTCTTGGTGAAGTTTATAGGATTTTCTGTATATAATATCATGTCATCAGCAAAGAGTGACACTTTACCTCCTCCTTTCCAATTTGGATGCTTTTTATTTATTTTATTTATCTGATTACAATGGTTAGAACTTCCAACACTATGTTGAATAGAGGTGATAAAAGTGGACACCATTGTCTTGCGCTTGATCTTAGGCGGAAATCTTTTAGTTTTTGTCTGTTGAGTATGATGTTGGCTATAGGTTTTTCATACATGGCTCTTTTTATGATGAGACATGCTCCCTCTATTCCCACTTTGCTGAGTGCTTTTATCATAAATGGATGCTGTACTTTAATGCTTTTTCCACATCTATTGATATGATCATGTGGCTTTTCTCTTTTGTATGTTTTATGTGATATATTACATTTACTGATTTGCATATATTATACCATCCTTGTATCCCTGGAATAAATCCTACTTGATCATGGTGTATGATCTTTTTCATGTATTGCTGGATTAGTTTGTCAATATTTTGTTAGGATTTTAGCATCTATGTTTATCAGTGACTTTGGCCTGTAGTTTTCTTTCTTTGTCCTGTCTTTATCTGGTTTTGGAATTAGGATAATACTGGCCTCATAAAAAGAGTTTGGCCTGGCTGGTGTAGCTCAGTGGATTGAACACAGGTCTGCAAACCAGAGGATTGTGGTTCAATTCCCAGTCAGGGCACATGCCTGGGTTGCAAGCCAGTTCCCTGCAGGCCAGTTCCCAGCAGGGGACGCACTAGAGGCAACCATACATTGATGTTTCTCTCCCCCCTCTCCTTCTCCTCTAAAGATAAATTTAAAAAAAAGAATTTGAGCCCTGGCTGGTGTACCTCAGTTGATTGAGCACGGGCCTGTGAACCAAAAGATCACGGTTTGATTCCCAGTCAGGGCACATGCCTGGGTTGCAGGCCAGTTCCCAGCAGGGCACACATGAGAAGCAACCATACATTGATATTTCTCTCCCTCTTCCCTTCTAAAGATAAATAAATAAAAAAATTTTAAAAAAGAGTTTGAAAGTCTTTCTCATATATTTTTTGGAATGGTTTGAGAAGAACCAGAGTTAGCTCTTCTCTAAAGGTTTTGTAAAATTCTCCTATGTATCCATCAGGCACAGGGCTTTTGTGTGTCAAGCGTTTTTTGGTTATAGCTTCAATTTCCCTAACTATACCAGTCTATTAAGGTTTTCTGCTTCTCGACTCAGTTTTGGAGGAGTATATGTTCCTAGAAATTTGCCCATTTCCCCCATATTTTCAAATTTCTTTCCATATGGTTCATGGTAATTTCTTACAATCCTTTGCATTTCTGTTGTATCACCTCTTTTATTTCTGATTTTGTTTATTTGGGTCCTCTCTCTCTTTTTCTTAGTAAGTCTGGATAAACACTTGTCAATTCTGTTTATCTTTTCAAAGAACCAGTTCCTGGATTTATTGATCCTTTAGATTTTTCTTTTAGTTTCTATGTCATTTAATTATGATCTGATCTTCATTATTTCCTCCCTGCTACTCGCTCTGGTTTTTGTTTGTTTTCATTATGTTAGTTTTTGTAGATGTAGGCTTAGGTCATATATTTGAAATGTTTCTATCTTCTTTTAAGATAGGCCTATATTGCTATGAACTTCCCTCTCAGGACTGTCATTGCTGTCCCATAGGTTTTAGACTTTTGTGTGTTTATTGTCACTTATTTTCAGAAATGTTTTGACTTATTCCTTGATCTCCTTTTTCCCCATTCTTTGTTTAATAACATGCTATTTAGTTTTCATGTATTTGACTGTTTTTTATTTTTTTTTCTTGGTGTTGTTTTCTAGTTTCAAGCCATTTTGACCTAATAAAATGCTTGATAGAATTTTAGATTTTTTTAAATATTTTGATGGTTATTTTGTGTCCTCTCATGTAGTCTATCTTTGAAAATGTTCTATATGCACTTGAAAAGAGTGTGTATTTTGTGAGTGAAAGGTCCTGTATATATCATGTAAGCCCATTTAATCTAGCATGTCATTCAATACTACAGTGTCTGTATTGATTCTTTGTTTAAAAGATTTGTCTGTTGTTGACAGTGGCATGTTAAAATCTCTTGCTATAAATGGGTGGCCATGTATATTTTTCTTGAAGTCTTCCAAGACTTTCCTTATATATTTAGGTGCTGCTATGTTGGTTTCATATATTTTCACAATATTTATAGCTTCCTGATGGATTCTTCCCTTGAGTATTATGAATTATTCTTCTGTATCTCACTTTATGGCCTTTGTTTTGAAGTCCTTTTTATCTGATATAAATATTGTTACCCTGGATTGTACTGCCTGTCCATTTTGGAATAATTACTTCCAACCCCTCACTTTCTGTCTGTGTAGGTCTTTTGTTCTGACGTGTGTCTTTTTTAGACAGTATATTTGAGGGTCATGTTTTTTCTATCCATTCGGCTACCCTATGTCTTTTGATTGGTGCTTTTAATCCACTTATATTTAATGTTACTACAGAAAGATACTTATTCATTGCAATTTTTTGTACATGTGTTTCTCTGTCTCTCACTCTACACTTTTATTTTCTTCTTTTTAAAAATATTTTATTTATTTACAGACAGAAGGGAAGGGAGTAAGACAGAGAGAGAGAGAAATAGCAATGCGTGGTTGCCTCTTGTGTGCCCCTACTGGGGACCTGGCTCACAACCCAGACATGTGCCCTGACTGGCAATCAAACTTGCAACCTTTTGGTTTGCAGGCTGGCACTCAATCCACTGAGCCACACCAGCTGGGGCTATACTTTCATCTTCTTAAAGCATTCCCAATAGCATGTCTTGCAATGTAGTTTTGATGGAGGTGTATTCTTTTAAGCTTCTTTTGTCTTGGAAATCTTTATTTCACTTTCCATTTTAAATAACATCCTAGCTGGGTAGAGTACTTGGTTGCAGACCTTTCTTTTTCATTACTTGGAATATTTCTTACCATTCCCTTCTGGTTTCTCTTGAGAAATCAGCTGCTTGCTTTAACAGAGCTCCCTTGTATGCTGCTTTCTGTTTCTCCATTGCTGCCTTTAAGATTCTCTCTTTGTGTTTAAAATTTGGCATTATAATTATGATGCGTCTTGGAGTAGGTCTCTCTGGGTTCATCTTGATTGAAACCCACTCTCCTACCTGTCTTGCATAGCTTTTTCCCTCTCCAAATTATAAAAGTTTTCTATCATTACTTTTTCAAACAGGTTTTTTAATGCCTTGCTCCTTTTCTTTTCCTTCTGGTTTGAATGTTATTGACTTTCATGTTTCCCTCAAGTTCTCTTAAACTATCCTCATACTTTTTTGAGTCTTTTTCATGACTGCTCTACTGGAGTATTTCTTCCTATCCTGTCTTTCAGCTCACTGATTTGAACCTCTGCTTCATTCCCTCTGCATGTAATTCATTGTAGTGTATTTTTTATTTTACATATTGCATTCTTCTTTTCTTCCTGATACTTATTTATAGTTTCTACTTCCTTTTTCCTGTTGTTTTAGCTCTTGCTCAGTTTCTTGTAGTTGTTTCTGAGTTCCCTGAGCATCCTTATAATGATTTTTTAAAACTCTATGTCTGATAAATTGCTTGCCTCCATTTCATATAGCTCTTTTACTAGGGATTCTTCCATTCCTTTCTGTTGGAAGTTCTTTCTTTGTCTCCTCATTTTAAGTGACCTTATTTGTTTGTTTTTCCATCTCAGGTGGATTTGCTTGCCTGCTTGTGTTCATTGACTAGACTTCTGTGGTAGGAGTTCTGTGGGAGTCAGTGTGCAGTCTCTTTGATCTCCTTATCTGGATGCTCTAGGATTACCCTTTGTTTCATTTGTGTGATTCTCTTCTTGTACTTTGGCATTAGGAATTCTTTTTTAAAAATATATTTTATTGATTATGATATTACAGTTGTCCCATTGTCCCTTTTTTCCCCTCTTTCCTGCATCACCCCTCCCACCCACATTTGCCCCTAACCCTGTCCATGGGTTGAACATATCAGTTTGTTGGATTCTGCATTTGCTATATTATTCTTTTTTAAAAAATATATTTTATTGATTATGCCATTACAGTTGTTCTATTTTCCCCTTTCATTCCCCTCCACCCTGCATACCCCCTCCCCCACAATCCCTCCTTTAGTTTATGACATGTCTCAAGTCCTTTAGATTCTATATTTCCCCTACTCTTCTTGCCCTCCCCCATATCTATTTTCTACCTACTGTCTATGCTACTTATTTTCTGTACCTTCTCCTCCCTTTTCCTTCTCCCACTCCCCTGTTGCTAACCCTCCATATGATCTTCATTTCTATGGTTTGCTCCTGATCTAGCTGTCCTCTTAGTTCGCTTTTGTTTTAGGTGTGGTTGTTAATAACTATGAGTTTGCTCTCCTTTCACTGTTCATCTTTTTTATCTTCTTTTTCTTAGGTAAATCCCTTTAACATTTCATATAATAAGGGCTTGGTGATGATGAACTCCTTGAATTGGATCTTATCTGAGAAGAACTTTATCTGCCCTTCCATTCTAATGAAAAGCTTTGCTGGATAGAGCAATCTTGGATGTAGGTCTTTGGATTTCATGACTTGGAATACCTCTTTCCAGCCTCTTCTTGCCTGTAAGGTCTCTTTTGAGAAATCAGCTGACAGTCTGATGGGAACACCTTTGTAGGTGACTGTCCCCTTATCTCTTGCTGCTTCTAGGATTCTCTCCTTCATTTTAATCTTGGCTAATGTAATTATAATGTGCCTTGGTGTGTTCCTTCTTGGGTCCAACTTCTTTGGGACTCTCTGAGCTTCCTGGATTTCCTGGAAGTCCATTTCCTTTGCCAGATTGGGGAAGTTCTCCTTTATTATTTGTTCAAATAAGTATTCCGATCATGGCTGTTCCTCTTCCCCTTCTGGTACCCATGTAATCCGGATGTTGGAACGTTTAAAGATGTCCTGAAGGTTCCTAAGCCTGTCCTCATTTTTTTGAATTCTTGTTTCTTCATCCTTTTCTTTTTTTATAATAAATTTTATTTAGTTACTTTTCAAGTACATTTTTTTTATCTATTTCTCCCATCCCACCCCCCGCCCTGTCTCCCCCCTCCCTCCAATTTCCCCTCCCCCAGTCCTCATCCCTGTGTCTTTCATACTTGTTCCTCAAAATCCCTCCCCCTTTTTCCCCTTAAATTCCCTTCCCTCTCCCCTCTGGTCGCTGCCCACTTGTTCTCTATTTCAGTGTCTTTGTTTTTATTCTGTTTGCTTGTTTGTTTTATTCTTTAGCTTCCTGTCAAAGGTGAGATCATATGGTATTTGTCTTTCAATGCCTGACCTATTTCACTCAGCATAATTCTTTCCAGTTCCATCCATGTTGTTGCAAAGGGTAGTAGCTCCTTCCTTCTCTCTGCTGCATAGAATTCCATTGTGTATATGTACCACAATTTTTTGATCCATTCGTTTACTGCCAAGAATTCTTTTCTGTTTGGTCATTTTTTTCTTCCTTCTGGTCCACTCCCTTGATTTGAGTCCCAGTTTCCTTTCCATTACTATTGGTTTCCTGTGTCTTTCCCTTCATTTCAATGAGTTTATCCTTCATATGTTCCTCTAATTTGTGACTAGAATCAACCAGTTCTGTGAGCATCCTGATCACCAGTGTTTTGAACTGTGCATCTGAAAGTTTGGCTATTTCTTTGTCACTTAGATTTATCTGCTCTGGGGCTCTGAGTTGTTCTTGAGCCATAATGTTTTAATCTGTTCTTGTCTGTTGCATATAAAGAGTGGAGCCTTAGGTGTTCACCAGGGCAGAGCCACCCAGGTCGCTGGTTTGTGACCAACATGGATGAATCTTAAAGTCATTTTGCTAAGTGAAAGAAGCTAACCCCAAAGTCTACATATTGTATGATTCTATTCATATAGCATTTTGGATAAAGCTATCCAAAATAGCTTTCTGTTTCTATAGGAACAGAAAATGGATCAATGGTTGCCAGAAATTAAGAAAAAGGGGAGCACTTAACGGCAAAAGGGACACATAGAGGAACTTTTATGGTGATGAAACTGTTATGTATAGTATTGAAGTGGTGAATATGTGATAATATACACTTGTCAATATCATACTATATGAGTTTCACTGCATGCAAACTTTTAAGTAATCAGACAAGATGTTGAGGCTCCAATATGGAAAGCAGACTTTGACAAATTAATCTAACTGCATTATACATGTATGACACAGCTTTACTGACAAGAATGGGGAAAGAAAGAGCTGACCCAAATGACTTGGAAAACTAGTCTTTTGAATGAAAATTGTAAGGCTCAATGCTGCATAGTAATATTACATTCTAGCTTGTAATTATTTTCTCACAGGCATATAGGTCAACAATTCTGAAATTGCTTTATACTTATACTAAAGACAAACTAATAAGTAAATAAATGGTAATAATGGGAGCCAAATTTCTTACAATCAAACAAAGAAGCAAGGGGATAATGTCACATTAAATTTTGTGGCATTAAATTTAAATGGGAGTTTATGTTCCATTTAATAGCTAAATGATAAAGACAGATAGACGATAGATTAGATTAGATACATAGATAATAGATATGTATATAAATAGATGGTTGAATAAATAAATGGAGAAGTGACAGATCTTCCTTATAAAGAATTGTAACATAAGGGACTTCCACCAAGATGGAGGCATAGGTGGAAACACCATGCTTTCTCACACAACCAAGTTTAGAGACAACAGAATATTAGCAATAGAAAACACAGCCAGAACACAGAAAATTAAACTTTTCAGAAGTCCGATAACAATGAATTCTTCAGCCTGACCGGTAAGAGGGGCGAATCCAGCAGCTGGTGGAGCATGGTTGCACAGGAAAACTCAATCAGACAGACTCAGGTGCGTGGATCCTAGGCGTGGGGTTGCAAAGGGCTGACCCAGTGAGCGACGGGCAGATCCGCCAAGGGTGAAGGGCGCCGTGTTGACTGTGCTGGCGCATTCCTGCACAGAGTGTCCCATCTCACTGCAACGGAGTGGGCAGTGAGATGGGACAGAGCAGGTCTCAGTGACAGGAGGCAGCAGAGAAAACAGCCATTTCTGGGCTCTGACCCTGCCCTAACATACAACATCACAACCCAGCGACCTGAGCAACCCTACCCTGGTGAACACCTAAGGCTTTGCTCCTCACCCAGCAGCGGGAAGCAGGAGAGGGGGATGCCATTTCCTGACTCTGACCCCACCACTACACACAGCATCACAACCCAGAGACCCCATCCTGGAGGCCCCACCCTGCCCCTAAGGCTCCGCTCATAATACTTAATGGGTGCGAACAGACAAAAAATGGCTCAAGAAGATCTCAAAGCCCCAGAGCCAATAACTTAAGTGACAAAGAAATAGCCAAACTTTCAGATGCACAGTTCAAAACACTGGTGATCAGGATGCTCACAGAACTGGTTGATTTTAGTCACAAATTAGAGGAACATATGAAGGATAAACTCATTGAAATGAAGGGAAATGCACAGGAAACCAATAGTAATGGAAAGGAAACTGGGACTCAAATCAAAGGAGTGGACCAGAAGGAGGATAAAAATGACCAACCAGAAAAGGATGAAGAAACAAGAATCCAAAAAAATGAGGAGAAGCTTAGGAACCTCCAGGACATCTTTAAACACTCCAACATCCGTATCATAGGGGCACCAGAAGGGGGAAAGGAACAGCCACTAGTGGAAAACTTATTTGAACAAATAATAAAGGAGAACTTCCCCAATCTGGCAAAGGAAATGGACTTTCAGGAAATCCAGGAAGCTCAGAGAGTCCCAAAGAAGTTGGACCCAAGAAGGAACACACCAAGGCACATCATAATTACATTAGCCAAGATTAAAATGAAGGAGAGGATCCTAGAAGCAGCAAGAGATAAGGGGACAGTCACCTACAAAGGTGTTCCCATCAGACTGTCAGCTGATTTCTCAAAAGAGACCTTACAGGCAAGAAGGGGCTGGAAAGAAGTATTCCAAGTCATGCAGTCCAAAGACCTACAACCAAGATTGCTCTATCCAGTAAACTTTTCATTTAGAATGGAAGGACAGATAAAGTGCTTCTCAGATAAGACCAAATTCAAGGAGTTCATCATCACCAAGCCCTTATTATATGAAATGTTAAAGGGACTTACCTAAGAAAAAGAAGATAAAAAGATGAACAGTGAAAGGACAGCAAACTCACATTACTATCAACCACACCTAAAACAAAAGCAAATTAAGAGAACAGCTAGATCAGGAGCAAACCATAGAAATGAAGATCATATGGAGGGTTAGCAACAGGGGAGTGGGAGAAAGAGAAGGGGGGAGAAGGTACAGAAAATAAGTAGCATAGATGGTAGGTAGAAAATAGATAGGGGGAGGGCAAGATGAGTAGGGGAAATACAGCATCTAAAGAACTTGAGACACGTGGTCATAAACTAAAGGGCGGAATGATGGGGATGGGTGTGCAGGGTGGAGGGGAAAGGAGAGGGGAAATAGAACAACTGTTATTGCATAATCAATAAAATAAAAAATATTTTAAAAATTTATAAAATTCTAAGACCAAGGTCTATAAATTTAGTACCTATGTTTTGTTCTTTGTGATTTTTGTTTCAGCTTTCATATATAGATTTTTTATTCATTTGAGTTAATATTAGTGTATTATGACAAATACCAGTCTAGTTTTATTCTTTTGCATGTGGTTTTGCAATTTTCCAGGCACCCTTTATTGAATATTCAAATATATAAATGACTATATCAGAACAACAAAAAAAGTGTAATTTAAAAATGGGCAGAGGATACTCTTGTTTCTCTTCAGAATGCACAAATCTTTTATTTTTTAAGAATGGGCAGAGGACCCGAACAGACACTTCTCCCAAGAAGACATACAAATAGCCAAAACATATATTAAAAGATACATAACTGTGCTGGATATTATGGAAATTCAAATCGAAACTAAAATGAGATGCCATCTTATACCTGTTAAAATGGCTATCATCAACAACACAAATAACAACAAGTGTTGGAGAAGTTGTAGAAAAAAAAGAGCCCTCATTCACTGATGATGGGAATGAAACTGGTACAGTCACTATGAAAAACGATATGGATGTTCCTCAAAAAATTAAGAAAAGAGTTACCATATGATCCAGCAACCTTCTTGTGGGTATTTACCTGAAATTTTTGAAAACATTTATTAGTAAAGATACATGTCCTCCTATGTTCATTGCAGCATTATTTGCAGTGGCCAAGGCATGGGAACAATTGAAATGTCCTTCAATCGATAATAGGCTAAAGTAGATATGGAACAGTTCTCAGCCATAAGAAACAATACAATACTGTTATTTGTGACAACATTGATACATTTTGAGAATATCGTGCTCAGAGATCAAAGATGGTGGCAATGTAGGTGAGAGTGGAGTCCAGTTCTCCCTGTGCCCAACTGGAACACCTACCCCATAATCTCAGGAACAGAGTGAACAGCCAATGGAATCCCAGTTTATATGAAGTTTGGAGGCGAAAAATTGTAGAGGACATTGAAAAAACAGATGTTGAGGAGATTGCACTGGGACAGTAAGGTCCCTGGGATCTGTGAGGAGTCCTAAGCCACTGTGGCCCACCAGCCCTGTGCCTGCAGCATGATACAGGGAGAAGGGTTAGATCACCAGCTCCCTTCCCTCCAGTAAGGACTTAGATGCTAGAAGTCTCTGGGGGGAATAGAGATGAAGTGGGAGACACACAGAGGTGGTATACATCTGTTGGGACTGTGGACACTGTCACCAGAGAAATTGGGATGCTGGGCAACACCTGGAGAAGGGAGGAGTTGGGCCCTGGAGTACCCTAACTCAGATAGTCTCCAGACTGGTTGGAAAGTTGGGCTGTGTGAAAAGCTGTGCTCTTGGTAAGAATAACAGGCAGCTGCTTTGTAAGGAACTCTCTTGAGCAGTTGGCTTGCCCCAAGAAAGATTTGAGCTGTGCAAAACCAGAGACTGAGTGGCTAAGTGGAACCTCACACCTGAGCTTGTCTTGTGCTACATGCCCTGAGGCTGAGTGGCTGAATGGAACTGTTACAGAACAGATTGGGGGGGATTATATACCATTACCAAATTGGCCCCCCTTACTGCTCCCAGCTTTCTACCCACTACTAGGTTCACCTTCTGGCCGCCAGGGAAGGATGCCAGGGAATACACCATGATCAAATGGAACTGCCTTTTGACCTGGCAATTCCACTGCTAGGATTATATCCTAAGAATCCTGAAACACCAATCCAAAGGAACCTATGCACCCCAGTGTTCATAGCACCACAATTTACAATAGCCAAGTGCTGGAAGCAGCCTAAGTGCCCATCAGTAAATGAATGGACCAAAAGTCTATGTAAATTTGGTACATTTACACAATGGAATTCTATGCAGCAGAGAAAAAGAAGGGGCTCCTTCCCTTTACAAAGTATGAATGGAACTGAAGAGCATTATGCTAAGTGAAATAAGCCAGGTAGTGAAAGACAAATACCATGTGAAAGATCAGGAACCTAATCAACAAAATGAACGAGCAAGCAAAGTATGGCCAAAGACATTGAAATTGAAAACAGGCTGACAGTGACCACAAGGAAGAGGGGAGGAGATAATGGGGGGGAAAGGGTGAAGGGTTTACAGGAACAATCATAAAGGACATATGGACAACAAGGAGGTGGAAACGGGGGGGGGAGTGGAGAGGGCTGCGGTGATGGAGAGTGGTGGGGGGAAAAGGCAGACAACCGTACTTGAACAACAACAACAACAAAAAGAACAAGACAAGGATTTCTGCTCTCACCACTCCTATTCAACATAGTATTGGCAATCCTAGCCATAGCAATCAGACAAGAAAAAGAAATAAAATGTATCAAATTGAAAAGGAGGAAGCAAAAGTGTCATTGTTTGCAGATGACACAATAGTGCACATAGAAAATCTTATAGACTCCACCAAAAAAACTATTCGACCTAATAAGTGAATTTGGCAAAATGGAGGTTACAAAGTCAACATTCAGAAATCAAAGGCATTTTTAACATGAACAATGAAATATCAGGAACAGAAATCAGGAAAAAATCCATTTGCTATAGCAACAATAAATATAAAATACTTAGGAGTAAACTAAATGAAGGAAGTAAAAGACCCATACTCAAAAAACTACAAAACACCGAAGAAAGAAATTAAGGAAGACACAAATAAATGAAAGCATGTACTGTGTTAATGAATTGGAATAATTAACAACATCAAAATGTCCTTACTACACAAAACAATTTATAATTTCAGCACAATCCCTATTAAA
Source organism: Artibeus jamaicensis (assembly GCF_021234435.1). Taxonomy (NCBI): domain Eukaryota; kingdom Metazoa; phylum Chordata; class Mammalia; order Chiroptera; family Phyllostomidae; genus Artibeus; species Artibeus jamaicensis. The sequence goes on along the minus strand of NW_026521267.1, from coordinate 1,647,125 downwards.
ATACCACTGACATATTTCACAGGTATAGAACAAATATTTCAAAAGTGTACATGGAACCATAAACAACCCCTAATAGCTGCAGCAATGTTGAGAAAGAAAAGCAAAGTAAGAAGGTAAAAAACCTGATATCACCCTGTCTTACAAGATCACTGTAATAAAAACAGCCTGGTACTGGCATAAGAAAAGACACATAAACCAATGGAATAGAATAGAGAGCTCAGAAATGAACCCAAGTCTCTATGGTCAATTAGTATTTAATAAAGTGGGAAGAAGCATAAAACCGCATAAAAATAGCTTCTTCAACAAATGGTGTTGGGAGACCTGGGCAGCTACATGTAAGAAAATGAAACTTGATCACCAACTTACACCATACACAAAAATAAATTCAAGGTGGATAAATGACCTAAATATAAGTCATGACACCATAAAAGTCCTTCAGCAGAACATAGAAAGGAAAATCTCAAGTGTTCCATGGAGCATATTTTCACGGATATGTCCCTTAGACCAAGGGACACAAAGGAAAGAATAAACAAATGGGACATCATTGAAATAAAAAAGCTTCTGCGCAAATAAAAAAACAGCATTAAAATGAAAAGAGAATCAATTGTATGGGGAAAATATATTTGCTAATGATACCTTGGACAAGTGTTTGATCTCCAAAGTATATTAAGAACTTAGACGAGTCCACTCCAGGAATATAAACAGCCCGATTAAAACATGGCTAAAAAACCTGAACAGACATTTCTCCTAGGAAGACATACAGAGGACCCAGAGGCATATGAAAAGATGCTCAGAAGCACTAGCCATCAGAGAGCTGCATATTAAAACCACAATGAGATACCATTTTACAGCAGTGAGAATGGCCATTGTAAACAAATAAAGAAACAAGAAGTGTTGGAGAGCTTGTGGAGAAAAGGGAACTGAAGTGCATTGTTGGTGGGAATACAGACTTGTATAGCCACTGTGGAAAACAGTATGGAATTTCCTCACAAAACTAAAAATGGAACTGCCTTTTGACCCAGCAATTCCACTGCTTGGATTATATCTTAAGAATCCCGAAACACCAATCCAAAAGAACCTATGCACCCCAGTGTTCATAGCAGCACAATTTATAATAGCCAAGTACTGGAAGCAACCTAAGTACCCATCAGTAAATGAATGGATCAAAAAAAAAAAAACATGGTACATTTACACAATGGAATACTAATGCCAGAAAGAAAGAAGGAACTCCTATTGTTTGTGACAGCATGGATGGGTCTGGAGAGTATTATGCTAAGTGAAATACAGGTGGTGAAAGATGAAAATACCATATGATCTCACCTTAAGTGGAACTTAATCAACAAAATGAACAAGCAAGAAAAATATAACCAGAGACATTGAAATTAAGAACAAAGTGATGAAAGGGGGAATAGAACAACTGTAACAGCATAATCAATAAAAAAATTTAAAAAAAAAGAACAAAGTGACTAACCACAGGGGAGATGGCAACGAATAATAGGGAGAAAGGGAGGAAGGGTTTTCAGGAACAACTATAAAAGATACAGGGACAAAACCAAGGGGATGGAATCAGGAGAGGGAGGTAGGGATGGCTGAAGTAGGGGGCAGTGGAAGGGGAAAAGGCAGAAAACTGTAGTTAAACAACAATAAAATAAAATAAAATAAATAGTTAAATTTTAAAAAGAAAAATAAATCAATGCATTGAAAAAGTTAAGAAAAATTATTTAATTTAGGGTAATAACATTATATAAATTTCAGTTGTACAATATTATAATTTAATGTCTGTATATTTTATTGTGTGCTCACCACACAAGTCTAATTTCAATTCATTCGACACCCCCTTAACCCGCTTTAACTTCCCATCACTGCCTTCCCTCCGATAACCACTATTCTGTTGTCTTATCTATGAGATTTTTGTTTTGTCTTCTTTCTTCATTTGTTACTTTTTTACTCTATAGCACATATGAGTGAAATAATATGGTTTTTTCCCTTTTCTGACTTATTTTACTTAGTACACTACCCTCGATATCCATCAATGTCACAAATAGCAATATTGTATTTCTTTTACAGATGAGTAATATTTAATTCCATATATGTATCACTTCTTCTTTATCCATTTATCCATCAATGAACACTTAGCCAATATCTTGGCTCTTATAAATAATGAAGCAGTAAACATAGGGTTACATATATCTTTTCAAATTAAGTTCAGGTACTTTAAATAAATACCCTGAAAAATAATTGCTGGGTCATATGTTAGTCCTATTCTTAGATTTTTTAGGAAGCCCCATAATGTTTTTCATTCTGGCTGCACCAGTTTACACTCCTACCAGCAGTGAAAGAGGGTTCCCTTTCACTATATTCTCAGTTACTATTTCTTATCTTTTTGATAATGACTTACCTAATGTGTGAGTTGATATTTCATCATGGTTTTGATTTGAATTTCCCTGATGGTTAATGATGTTGAGTATCTTTTCATGTACTTTTGGTTATTTGCACACCTTGTAAAAATGTCTGTTCAGATCCCCTGTCCATTTTTTAACCAAGTTGTTTGCTCTTTTGTTGTTGAGTTATGAGTTCTTTACACATTTTTTATATTAACCTCTCATGGGGTGTATCATTTGTAAACATCTTCTCTTATTCAGGTGGTTGTTTTTCAGTTTTCTTGGTGATTTCCTTTGCTGTGCGGAAGCTTTTTAGTTTCAGGTACTCCCATTTGTTTATTTTTGTTGCTTCCCTTGTATTGTGAGTCAAATTCATAAAAAACACCATTGAGACAAAAGTCTAGAAACTTAGTGCTTATGTTTTCTTTTATGTATTTTAATTTTCTTTTCAGGTCTTACATTCACATTTTTAACTCATTTTTATTTAATTTTTTGTTTATGGCATGAGATAGTGGTCTAGCCCTAAATAATTGGCTTAGTTGGTTGGAGTGTTGTTCCATACACCAAAAGGTTGCAAGTTTGATCCCCAGTCAGGGTGTGTACAGGAGGCAACTGATCAATTTTTCTCTCTCTCATTGATGTTTTTCTCTCTCTGTCTCTCCCACCCTTCCTCTCTCTCTAAAATCAATAAACATATCCTCAGGTGAGAATTTAAAAATAAAGGATAATTGTCTGGTTTTATTCTTTTGTATATAGGATTCCAGTTTTTCCCTATGCCATGTATTGAAGATACTTTTCTTTCTACCATGAATGTTCTTAGTTCCTTTGTCATTAATTAGTTGCCCATATGTGTATCAGTTTATTTCTGGGTTCTAAAATCTGTTCCATTGGTCTGTGTGTCTGTCTGGTTCTCTGCGAATACAATACTGTTTTGATTACTATCACTTCAGAGTATAGTTTGAAATTGGGGTGTGTGATAACTCTGCCTTTGTGTTTTTTTAATTTTTGTCTCAGAGCTTTTTTGGCTATTTGGGGTTCTTTGTAGTTCCATGCAAATTTTAGAAATTTTTGTTCTACCGTGAAAAATGTCATAGGGATTTTGATGGATCTTACATTGGAACTGCAAATTCCTTTAGGCAGGCCGTTACTTCTTAATGGTTTCCTTATTTCTGCATTTGCCTTCTTTCTACTTATTGTCAACAGATGGTCATTGGTGACAGTTCAATGAGGAACCCCCAATTTAGAGTGTGGTAAAAAAGGAAATTTTTTTTCAGTGCAAACATTTCAATTATGATACAACACAGCTATGAGAATAGCAGGTCTGGGAAACAGCTCAATAGTGTTACAGCTCAATTATGTTGCAGCAAAGCTGTGGAACAGCACTGCTGTGCAACAGCCCTGATACAAGGTAGCCTTGCCGCAAGGCCACCTTCTCTGGCTAGAAAGTGTTGGGAGCCACCCTGCCTGGTTTCAGGAGATGTAACCGCCCCCCCCCCATGTCTAAGACTGAGTGAGCAACCTTCAGACCATAAGCCACAAAGGAGACAAAGTTTATCTCCCTGGCAGAAGTTCTGCTTCTGCTCCTTTTTTCATAACTGGCCCCCAATGCTTGGTCACTTAGCCAATGATGGGTAAGGTTCCTCAAGGGGGGAATGACCTAAGACAGGCATGATCATATGGAGTCCCCAGGGAAGGACTTGGGGGGCTATGGAGAAAGGGGGTGATGGACCCTTACCCCTTGGCTTTGACAAAGCCTGACTCCCCTGAGTCTGCAAGAAGTCTCTGAAAATTCTTTGGGTATCTGCCTCCTTTGCCTGACTTAAGCCTGAAACAATGACAGAGGGTGGTGCAGCCCTGTGCTAGAAAGGGCAGGCTCCCTGGGTGATCAGGCCTGAGAAAGGATATGTAAAATCCTGTGAAACCTGCTTTGCTAAGAATGCTCTTAAACGATAGAGGTCCAAGGAGGAAATGAGTTTCTTTCCCAAAGTTTTGTAGCCTTTTAGCTGATAGACCCTGACTCAGAAGAAACCCTAATGGTTCTTTGCATGCTATCTATGGTTTGATCCTTACTGCCAATAATTAATGAGCTATAATTAATGACAATAATTAATGAGCTATACCTGTATTCCTTCGCAAATTAAACCCAATAAAAGCTTGTCAAGGCACGGGTCAGTGCGCTCTCCCCTTGAGAGGGTGGCCAAGATGCTCTGAAGTGCTCCCCCCTTGAGGGAATAGCCATGTGTTCCCTTTTCCTCCACAGGACTCAGTAGTCCATGTGAATTTGTCTCATGTCTCATCCATGACACTGTGGGGCACTGCAGGCCGGTGCCCGAGTCAAGAAAGCTCTGCTCTGCCTTCCTTGCTCTACTCCATTTTTCCTCCATTGTGCCTTGCTCTGCCTGCTCTTCCCTGATCAAGTCCAGTGATATGTCTCAGCCAGAAACAGAATCACTAGTGTTTGGTGCAAATGGAAAATGCTCACTCTGAGACCGAGGGAGAGCTGACTTATATCGAGAGAAGTCCCCACCCCTGGTCTCTGACTGGTCATTCTCATGCAAATGAGGATTCTAAATTCTTGTGGTTTGATTGGTCCAAGAAATCATTGTCCTGATTAGAATGGAACAGCTCTAATTGGTTATTAAGGATGCTAATGGTGATACTGCTGCACACTTTTGTTTGGACAGGGAAAGTCTCAGTCCTATTGATTGAAATACAATTCCAGAAGCTCCTTTACATGAGTTGGCTCAGATGGCAGGAACACAATACAGTCAGGCCAGTTCAGGGAGGCAGCTTAATGCAGGCTTCTACCTGAAGATTGGTTTGTGTGAGCAACCCCTGTGTAGGGTTTAGGCTCTGTTTTTAGTTTTTAATTCTGGCCAAGTTAGCCGCCAGGAGGTCCTGGTGGACCTCTGCTTTCTAAGTTAAGACACTACTCATGCTTGCACAGTGGCCAGAATTATTTTGTCAAATCAAATGGCATGTTCCCTTTGCTAAATACTATCAGAGTAGAAACTGTCTTTATAAGGAGCAGCAAGGCCCTATATCCCTCTCAGTCCAGTTCTAACTTCTCTCTGACCTCTCACATACCACACTTCCCCACACTCACTCTTCTCCCCACATTGAATATTATTGAGCATCCTCTAGCCTCAGGGCCTCCCACAGATATCTGCTTGTCTCCTTCCCTCACTTCCTTTTGGGCTTCGCTTCAAATGCCACTTTCCCACTTGACCTTCACAGGTCAACCTTCTGCAATCCTTATCCCTGTCTCTTATGTTGCTCCACCTTAGCATTTGTAATTATCTTACATTAAAAATTCATTTTACATGAATTTGTAAAATGAATTTGTAATGTATCTTACATTACTTTTCATTTCTTTTATTGTTTTCCAGCTGTAAATTCTAAAGGGGCAGGGATATTTCCTTTGGTTATCCCTCCCCCTCCCCCATTGTGACTGCTGTATTCTCAGTCCCTAAGACAATTCCTAGCATGAGTTCGTGCATAATAAATATTTATAGATTGTATATATGATAGAAAGATGGTAACGAGAAGTTTTATATCTCCTAGTTTCCACAGCTACGAATTTGGGGTATACCATTGCCTAGTCCCTGCCCTCCAGTTGTTTTCAGAAGAGGATGCTAGAGCAAGAACAAAATTCCACAGAGAACAACCTCGGCTCCTGGCTTATGCCCTGAGCCTCGCACTTTCCGGAAATAGCCCACACAGGAGGACCCTCGCCCCACATTCGCCCCTCCACACTCCTCCTCACTCTACTCTTCCTGTACTGGCTGGCTCCTGGACACGGCCCCGCTCTGCGCACTTCCGGTCCAGCCCCAAACCCGGCTGACTCCCAGTCCCGTAGCTCTTGGGGGTTTGGCCAGTTGACCACAAAGCAGGGAGAACGAGAGGGCGGAGCACAGTGGCACAAGGAGGTGGAGCTTCTGGCCTTTGCGACATAAAGAACGGCGGCGTTAATGGCGTGGGAGCCCTGGGCCCACTAGTGCTTTTGCCCCGCGTCGGTGCGACCTACGTGCGCTGGTTGAGACAGTAGACCCCGACCCCAACTGTCCAGGTGAGGTGGGTCGCACAAGCCTGTGGGCCGCACCTGCAGGCAGGGGCCGGGTGGCTGCACGTTCCTCCCTTGGGACCGCAGAGCCAGGAAGTCAGCAGGTGGGACAAAAAGTGTCCTTGACCTCAACTCTGGGCTGATGGTGGCCGGGGTGGGGGGTGAAGAAACCTGCAGTACTCCTTCGCCCCCTGTCCCTAGCTTCGCCCTGGGACTGGCCGCGGGCCTGGGGTCCGAGGGACGCGGAGTCTTCGTCTTCCCTTTGCCTCTGGATATAGGGGCTACAGGTTCAGTATGACGAGGTATCCCGTTTTTCCCTGCACCCTGGATGGCTAGGGGTGGGGTCACTTTAACGTACCCAACGGGGGGTGGGGGAAGCCCGGCTGCTTGACCAAGCCTTTAATACCCAAGCCCTACTATACGGCCGTTTCTGAAGTGGCGTTACCCCTTTGAGCAGAATTTGTAGTGTGCCGGCTCTTTTACTAAGGTGGATTGATGTTCAACTTCTGATGTGTGATCTGGGATGGGGCGAAGACAGCGGTTTCATTGAGAACGTGGAAGTTAGATGGTTGGGGAGAGCCGTGGCCTAGGTGGGCCATTGCAGCCTCTGCTCCAGGATGCGCCGCTGCCGGTGGCCAAGTGCCTTCTTTGCCTACTCTACCGCTGCCAAGTCCCTTCGGGCTTCATCTGTCACTTGCTAAATGAGAGTGTTCCATTCTTCTAACAGATGGAATTATTGGAGAGAATTATCTCCTGTAAATAAATAACGTTGCATCCCACTGTAGAACAACTTTTTAGGATGTACCTGTTTCCTTTTGTTATATTAAGAGTTTGCACATGGAAAAACTTTGAAATAAGATGCCACGCTCTGGGGCAGAAAAGGCTGCTTGTTTAAATCATTCTGCTGTTTGGAAGAATCGCCCCTTTCCTCACCACAAATGCCATGTAGGAGTCTTTCCAGTCTCTTTGCGTGTTTTACTTATAAATTGTGCCTTGGTTCATTGCTGGGAGCTCTCTGTAGGTCTGTGTGTTTGCACAGGATGGAAGTGAAGAAAGGCCACTTGCTTCCTTTCTGCTTTAGGAGACTTACCCCAAGCTATGGGACAGGGAAGCAGTGGTGTGTGTGGGCCGGGCCGTTGTTGTGAGGGAGACTATGAAGCTAAATGGCTTGGATAAAGTCAAGTGAGTCAGTCTCAAGGTCCCACCATCAATACTGTTATTAGGAAGGAGGGATTATGAGTGACTTTCTTATAAAAGAGGCCTTTGCCGTGGTTTCCAGGTTTTCCACCTTGGACTTTAAATACTTTTAAGAGAAAAAGATTTAAAAAAGTAATGATAGTTAAAATGATCTATTAAACAGAACGCTATCAGCAGCCTTGCAGTTTTAATAACTTTGTGCAAAAGTAGGTGTTTATTAACAGAGAAATGCTAAGGCAGTTAGAGAAGCAGGCTACCACTGTGGTGCCCCTGCTGTTTGATTTGTACATCGTCTAGTGGTTTAAACCATTACAAATTTAGCTGATCTGTATTGGCAAATCCAAGCCTGCTGTATGTGCTTAAATATAGTTTATATTCAGTAAAAATGAGAGGATAATCATTTTTACAGGATGAAAAAATAACTTTTTCCAAAGATCTTGAACTTCAGATAACATTTAATACCATTAAGTTAGAAAGAGAACACTTTATAGAGGAAAAGTTAGGGTTTAAAATTGTTTTAATTGAATTTATATAAACTTTGAAGGAAAACCTTTTCCCTAAATTGTATTCTTCAGAGGTGTTGAACTGATATTTGCTAACAGCATTTGTAAATCCCTAGTGTTAGTGCATCCTTTGCTCTGAGTCCTTATGAATGTTTGGTGGTGAATAGTAGAGTAACAAAGAATTGGAAAATTGTAATCATAAATAGTAAAGGTATCCAGATCCTGCCCTTTTATGGTGATTGACTTTATATGCCAGCTGGTGGATGGTTCTTTTTTAATTTTAATTTTTTCTTTGAATATAAAACATGTGGCATGTGAAAGGTCCCTCTGACCACATCGTTTCTACCTTGGACACATAGGTTTGGGATTGCCTTAAAGAGGTGGCTGCTAGGTATCTCTTCTTTGAGCCAAAGAAGGCAGGTCTAGAAAAAGGAGCCAAAATACAGTGTCCTGGCCTCACTCCTGACCAGAGGGAATGGCACAACCATCTTGCCTGGAAGGGCATTTCAGGTGTCATAGGCACTTTGCTCTCCAATTCCATGGTTATTCTATAAAGGTTGAGTGGTGGTGGCCGTAACTAGACTCTAGATTTGGGTGTAGTTTAGTCCTTGTTTTGAGGTACAAATTAGGAGTTCAGGCTCAAGGCCAGAGATTTCATTAATCATAGCAAGAGGCCAAACCTTTGGGTCAGACTACCTGGAGCTACTTGAAGGGTGGTGATAGCAGAAAGTTTTCCTTCCCCATCCTTGGGGTAACCTTGAGACACCTGGTAGGAGTTCTACACCAAAGGATTCTGAATGTTGTTGTCTGAACCATGGTGTAGAGACACCTTATGAAGTAGGTTCTCTTTTTCATCCTCTTGACAAAACTTTGAGCATGCCTGGATGCACTGTGTGTGTGTGTGTGTGTGTGTGTGTGTGTGTGTGTGTGTGTGTGAATCTTGGAATGTCCTTCTGTAGACGTTAAGGGATAAATAACTTCTAGTTTCTCAGTCTGGTTCATAGTCTGCCTTCAGCTGAAATCTTTTTTTTTTTTTTTTTTTTTGTCAAATAACCAAAAGCCCTCCAGGTAATTTTGATGTACTCAAGTTTGAGAAGTTTTAGTATGTACCAGGTTTTGTGCATTGACTGTTACTGGGTTGGCAAAAAGTCCATTTAATTTTTTTCCATAAGAGACACATTTTACATTTTCACCAATAACTTTGTTGATTTGGGTATTTTGAGTATGTTGACTGTCTTCTGTTATTGGCTTCTAATGGGTAGAGCCTGTGGGGTACTGCTAAACACCTTCTAATGCATAAGACAGCCCCACAGAAAAGAATTTATTTGGCAAAATGTCAAAAGTACCAAGAAACTTTACAAACCACTTTTGACACGTTGGATTAGTCACAGCACCTTCTCCATACACTGCACAAATATTTTTTGCATTTCAGTTGTGTTTATTGAAATATTGAAGGATAAATGCTGAAAAAGTTGCTTACTTTATTCCATCTTCAATATTAAAATAACTGCCCCCACATTCACTAATTTTGATGAGTTTTTTAAAAATTCACAGTGATATCACTGTTATTACAGTGATAATCATTTTTACAGGATGAAAAAATAACTTTTTCCAAAGACCTTGAACTTCAGATAACATTTAATACCATTAAGTTAGAAAGAGAACACATTATAGAGGAAAAGTTAGGGTTTAAAATTGTTTTAATTGAAGGTAGGAGTTCTACACCAAAGGATTCTGAATGTTGTTGTCCACTAAATTGTTTCAAATGAAGTTAAAGCAACTAAGCAATACTATAGCCATCGTATAGAAATAGCTAAATAAACTTTTTGGCTACCCCAATATTTTGTATTTCATTATAGGAAACTGACAAATGTTTTGTTATAAGACATACTCTTTTTTTCTTTGTTATTATATTATCTAAAAAATTTTTTGCTGTTGTTCAATTATAGTTGTCCCCATTTTCCCCCATTGCTCTCTTCTGCTCTACCCACACCCCACCACCCACAATCAACTCACTCACCACCTGCCCCCGCCCTGCCGGTATCTTTGTCCATGGGACTTTTATACACGTTCCTTGACATTACCTTCCACTTCTTTCCCCATTATGGTCCTTGCCCTTCCCTTATGGTCACTGTCAGTTTGTTCTTTATTTCCATGTATCTGATTCTATTTTGCTTGCTTGTTTGTTTTTTTATTAGGTTCCACTTAAAGGTGAGATCATATGGTATTTGTCTTCCACCATCTGGCTTATTTCACTTAGCATAATACTCTCCAGTTCCGACCATGCTGTATGGAAGTGTAGGAGTTCCTTCTTTCTTTATGCTGCCTAGTATTTCATTCTGCATATGTACCACAGTTTTTTTGATCCACTCATTTACCGATGGGCACTTAGGCTCTTTGTAGCACTAGGCTATTGCAAATAATGCTACTATGAACACTGGGGTATATAGGTTGTTTTGAATTGGTGTTTCAGAATTCTTAGGGTATAATCTCAGCAGGGGGATTTACCGTCTTAGAAGACAGTTTGATTTTTAGTATTGAGGGCAACTTCCATGCTGTTTTCCACAGTGGCTGCACCAATTTACATTCCCACCGGGAGTGTACCACAGTTCCATAACCTTGCCAGCTCTCCACAACCTTTTCTCCATAACCTTGCCGGCTCTTGTTTGCTGATTCATTTATGATGGCCATTATGATCAGTGTGAAGTGGTATCCCACTGTGGTTTTAGTTTGCATGTCTCTAATGGCTAGTGAAGCTGAGCATCTTTTCCTATGATGCTGGGCCCTTTGTATGTCCTCCTTAGAGAAGTGTCTGTTCAGGTCCTTTGCCTAGTTTTTAGTTGGATTGTTTGTCTTTCTGGTGTCAACTTGTGTGAGTTCTTGATAAATTTTGTAGTTCAAACCCTTGTCTGAGGTATCATTGGCAAATATATTTTCCCACGTAGTTGAATCCCCTATTCATTTAGCTGATGTATTATTTAGCTATGTAGAAGTTTTTTAATTTGATGCAGTCCTATTTGTTTATTCTTTCTTTTATGTCCTTTGCTCTAGGGAACATATTGGTGAAAATATTGCATGTGGAATATCTAAAATGTTTCTGCCTGTGTTTTTCTCTAGGGATTTTTTGGTTTCATGACTTACATTTCAGTCATTTATCCACCTTGATTATAAGTTGGTGGTCAAGATTCATTTTCTTGCATGTAGCTGACCAAATGTCCCAACACTATTTGTTGAAGAGGTTATTTTTACTTCATTTTGTGTTGCTGCCCACTTTGTCAAATATTAATTAACCATAGAGACATGGGTTTATTTCTGGGTTCTCTATTCTGTTCCATTGGCCTGTGTGCCTGTTCTTATGCCAGTACCAAACTGTTTTGATAACCATAGCCTTTGAATATACTTTGATACCAGCTATTGTGATCCCTCCTACTTTATTCTTCTCTCTCAAAATTGCTGTGGCTATTTGTGGTCATTTATGGATCCATATATATTTTTGAAATGTTTGTTCTATATCTGTGAAATATATTAATGGTATTTTCATAGGGATTGCATTTAATCTATAAGTTGCTTTGGGTAGTATGGCCATTTTGATGATGTTAATTTTTCCAATCCATGAATAAGGTGTATGCTTCCTTTCATTTCTGTGTTCCTTAACTTTCTTCAGTGTTGTACAGTTTTCTGAGTATTGGTCTTTTACCTCCTTGGTTAGGTTTATTCTTAGGTACTTTATTTTTCTTGTTGCTATGTCAAATGGGATCTTTTTCCTGATTTCTGTTTCTGATATTTTGTTGTTGGTGTACAAAAATGCCTTTGATTTCTAAATATTGAGTTTTCTTCTCTCTGATTTGCCAGATCCACTTATTCGGCCAAGTAGTTTTTTTTGTTGGAGTTTATAGGGTTTTCTATGTACACTATTATGTCACCTACAGACAATAACAGTTTTGTTTCCTCTGTTCTAATTTGGATGCCTTTTATTTCTTTTTCATGTCTGCTCACGGTGGCTAGACATTCTATTACTATGTTGTATACCAGAGGTGAAAGAGGACATCCCTTTCTTGTTCTCTTCTTAGGTTGAAAGTTTTAGTTTTTGCCCATTGAGTGTAATATTGGCTACAGTTTTCTCGTTCATGGCTTTTATTATGTTGAGGTATGCTCCTTCTACTCCCACTTTTGTGGAGTGTTTTTATCATAAATAGGTTCTGTACCTTATGAAATGCTTTTTTTGCATCTGTTGATATGATCATGTGATTTTTGCCTTCCCTTTTATTTATGTGATGTATTATATTTACTGATTTGTGTATATTATACCATCCTTGCATTCCTGGGTTGAATGCCACTTGATCATGGTGTGTGATATTTTTAATGTATTGCTGAAAGCAGTTTGCCCATATTTTGTTGAGGATTTTTGTGTCAATGTTCATCAGCAGTATTGGCCTGTAGTCTTCATTTTTCATTGTATCTTTGCCTGGTTTGGGGATTAGGATGATGCTGGCCTCATAAAAAGAGATTGGGAGTCTTCCCTTTTCTTGGATTTTTTTGGAATAGATTGAGAAGAATCAGGCATAGCTCTTTCTTAAATGTTTTGTGAAATGTTCTTGTGAAACTGTCTGGTCCAGGGCTTTTCTACGCTGGGAGTTTTTTGATTACTGCTTCAATTTCACTAGCTGTTATCAGTCTGTTCAGGCTTTCTGCTTCTTGATTCAATTTTGGAAGATTATATTTTCCTAGAAGTTTGCCCATGTTGCCCAGGTTTTCAAATTTTTCCTCATACAGTTCTTCGTAGTAATTTCTTAGAATCCTTTGTGTTTCTGTGGTATTGGTTGTAATTTTGCCTCTTTCATTTCTTTTATTTATTAGGGTCCTCTCTTTTTCTTGATGAATCTGTTAAATGCTTGATGATTCTGTTTATCTTTTCAAAGAATCAGCTCCTGGCTTTTATGAACCTTTGAATTGTTCTTTTAGCCTCTATGTCATTTAATTCTGCTATGATCTTGATTATTTCCTTTCTTCTGCTTACTCAGGGCTTTGTTTGTATTGTTCTTCCAGGTATTGTATATGTAGGATTAGATTGTTTATTTGAAATTCTTCTATCATTTTTAATAGATATGTATTGCTATGAACTTTCTTCTCAGGAATGCCTTCGCTGTGTCCCATAGGTTTTGGACTGTTGTGTGATCATTTTCATTTGTTTCCAGAAACTTTATGATTTCTTACTTATTTTTATTATCAATCCATTCATTGATGAATAGCATACTATTCAGTCTCCTTAAATTTGAATTGTTGAGTTTTTTCCTTGCAGTTAATTTCTAGTTTCAGTCCCTTGTCTGAGAAAATGCTTGATATGATTTAAATTTCTACAATTTGTTGAGGCTTGTTTTGTGTCCTATTATATGGTCTATGTTTGAAAATGTTCCTTGTACATTTGAAAAGAATGTGTTTTTTTTGCATCTTTGGGATAAAAAATTCTATATATCAGTTAACTCCAGTTGATGTAGGATATTGTTGAATGCTGCAGTATCTTTGTCAGTATTTTCTTTGGAAGATCTATCCACTTTTGACAGAGAGGTGTTAATATACCCTAGTATAAATGTGTGGCTATCTATATCTTTCTTGAAGTCCTCCAAGATTTTCCTTATATATTGGGGTGCTTCTATGTTGGGTACATATATGTTCACAATGTTTATGTCTTCTTGATGGATTCTTCCCTTGAGTATTATGAATTATTCTTCTGTATCTCACTTTATGGCCTTTGTTTTGAAGTTTATTTTTTCTGATGTAAGTATTGGTACCCTAGGCTTTTTTCCCCTGTTCATTTGCTTGGAATATTTTTCCCAACTTTTCTCTTTCAGTCTCTGTAGGTCTTTTTTTCTGAGGTGGGTCTCTTGTAGGCAGCATATGTGTAGGTCATGTTTTCTTACCTATTCAGCTACCCTATGTCTTTTGATTGGAGCATTTGACCATTTACATTTAAGGTTATTATTGATAAGTATTTATTCATTTCCATTTTGCTTCCTTTGTACATGTGTTCCTCTCTTTAATACTTTTTCTTCCTCTTTTTAAAGAAGTCCCTTCAGCATATCTTGCAATGCTGGTTTGCTGGATGTGTATTCCTTAAGCCTTCTCTTGTCTGGGAAACTCCTTATTTTGCCTTCCATTTTAAATGAGAAGCTTGCTGGATAGAGTAATCTTGGTTGCAGGCCTTTGTTTTTCATAACTTAGAACATTTTTTGCCATTCCTTTCTGGCTTGTAGTGTTTCTGTTGAGAAGTCAGCTGCTAGCATTATTGGGGTTCCCTTATATGTTAATTCCTGTTTCTCCCTTGCTGCCTTTAAGATTCTCTCTTTTCTTTTGAATTTTGCTATTTTAATTATGATGTGTCTTGGAGTGTGACTTTTGCCTTAATATTGATTGAGACTGTCTGTGCTTCCTGGACTTGCTTGACTTTTTCTCTCATCAAATTAGTGAAGTTTTCTATCATTAGTTTTCAATTTTCTCTCAGTACTGGTTGTTGTTGGTTTTTTAAAATTGTTGTCATCCTTATTTTGGTTGTGTGAAGAGGCACAGTGTATCTACCTATACCTTTGTCTTGGCCGGAAGTCTGTTTATGTCTTCTTGATAAATTCTTCTCTTGAGTATTATAAAGTGTCCTTCTGGGTCTCTTTTTATGGCCCTTTTTTGAAGTCTATTTTGTGTGATATGAGTATTGCCACCTCGGCTTTTTTTTTTTACTTCCCACTTGCTTGAAATATTTGTTTCCAGCCCTTTACTTTCAGTCTGTATAAGTCTTTTGTCCTGAGGTAGGTCCCTCTTAGGCAGCATATGTGTGGGTTATGATTTCTTATGCATTCAGCTATTCTGTGTCTTTTGATTGGAGCATTTAATCCATTTACATTTAAGGTTCTTATTGATAGGTATTTATTCATTGCCATTTTTCATACCTGTGTTCCTCTCTCTCTCACTCTTTTTTTTTCTTTTCTTTTCTTAAAGCAGTCCCTATAGCATGTCTACAAGAGCTGGTTTGGAGGAGGTATGTTTTTTTAGACTTCTTTTGGTCTGGGAATCTCCTTATTTGGCCTTCCATTTTAATTGAGAGCCTTGCTGAGTAAAGTAACCTTGGTTGCAGGCCTCTGGTTCTCATTACTTGGATATTTCTTACCATTCTCTTCTGGCTTGCAGCGTTTCCATTGAGAAGTCAACTGCTAGCCTTATTGGTGCTCCCTGATATGTAACTTCCTATATCTCCCTGTTGTCTTTAAGATTCTCTCCTTGTCTTGGAGTGTTGACATGTTAATTATGATGTGTTTTGAAGTGGGCCTCTGGGTGTCTTGACTGGGACTCTCTGTTTCCTGGATTTGTGTGACTTTTTCTCCCATCAAATTAGGGAAGTTTTCCATCATTACTTTTTCAAACAGGTTTTCTGTGTCTTGCTCTTCTTCTCCTTCTGGTATCCCTATTATATGGATATTATTATGTGTCATGTTGACCTGCATTTCCTTTAACCTTTGTATGTTGTTTCTGAACCTCTTTTCTTTTTCTTGCTCTTTCTTGGTATTTTTTTCTATCTTGTCATCCAGCTCACTGATGTGATCCTCTGCTTCATCTAGGTTGATTTTGATTCCTTCTACTGTGTTCTTCAGTTCAGAGATTGTATTTTTTATTTCCTCTTGGCCCTTGTTGATAGTTTTATTTCCTTTTTTATGTTGAGATAGTTTGCAATGAGTTCATTGCAGCTTCCCTGTAGTTTTTCGTAATTCTCAGCGAGCTATTCAGCTTTCTTATAAATATTGCTTTGAACTCAATATCCGATATTTGACTTGCCTTTATTTCATTTAGAATTCTTTCTGAGGCTGTTGGGTAAAATTGATAGTTATTTTAAGGGACAATACAGTGACTAGAGAGCGATTTGTTTTTGCAGCCCGGTGGCTTGTTTTGGCCCAAAGAGGCCTAAAGCCTCTTTTGGCTTCTCTGGACTGCTTATGGTCTGCATGCCAGAGATAACCCTTTGCTCCTTCTGCTTCTGTAAGCTGCCTCTTGCTTTCGCGCCAGAAATAATGGTCCAAAGGACGGGCCCTCCCTTGCTCTATAAAAATAACTGCTCCCCCACTGCTCAGGGCCCAGAATTTGGAGACTGACTCCTCTGGGTCCGCGAGCGTCAAATAAAGTTCCACTCCATACACCCGAAAGCAGCTGAGTTGTTTTCTGTAATATTTTGGTTCCCTGACCGAGAATGACGCTCAGGCGAACAGGCCTTTTTTTTTGGCTTATGGTGAAGGCGACCAGGGAGTGACCCAGAGGGAGCCCAGCGGCCAAAGGGAAGTACGCGCCCCAGTGATTTTGGGTCCCGGACACAACGGGCTATATGGAAGTCATCCTCTGGACTGCTCTTTGACCCAGGCAGGCGGGGTGCAGACTGGAACTATCCGGACCTGAGGAGGCACTGATCAGTAAGTACCCCAGGGACCAGAGCCCGACCAGCCCACTCCTTCCAGGGGAAGAAGAAACTGATCACCTCTCGGGCAGACGATTAGCTGTAAGACCTCTAGAGACCAATTAATTGGCCATCTGGAAGGGGAAACGTGTCCCCACCTGGGCAGTTTTACTCGGGTGGGACTGTATAGACTCTTGGATGTTTGTCTGTGTGTTTGTAGGAGTGACTGTGTTTGTGGCTCCATGGTGAAAAACCGACGGAGTAAGAGTGATCCCCCCAACACTGGAAGTACAGGAGGTGGCCGAGGCCCGTATGGACCCCTGCACATGGTCCTGCTAAACGAGTCGCCAAGGAGACAAGCAGGACTACCCCAGCTGAGCCCCCCTTGATTGAGCCAGGAGTGAGCTGTGAAGACCTCCTGGGCCCCCACTGGTGGCCCTGGCAGTGGGTTTTTTGGGAAACCAGATACCTCCTGGGAGCAGGGAGCCACCAGATTCCCTAAGCAGAGGAACCAAGAGTAAAAAGAATGATAGATAAATCTAGATAAGTAGAAATATGTATAAAGGATGTGAAAGTTTTAAACCTGGAGTAAAGGAAACCTCAATTACTTGTTTTCTGGTTTTGTGGGAAAGGAGCAAATTTCTCACATGTGGTTCTGTTTCTGATCAGAAACCTGTATTGTAAGACCTAGGAAAGGTTGCCTGTAGACAGTTGGGGAGAATGCCTTTGCCATCCGGGACCTAAGAAGGGTCAATTGGGGCTGATGAGTGCTTCAGCCTGTGGCAAAGCAGCATGTCTCTGCCATGAGACTGGGACTGAAGGAGCATGTCTCTGCGAAGCACCAGTGGACGCATTGGTGCAAGAGAATGCCTCTACCTGTGTATTGTTTTGGAACTCTGTGTTTTGGATTTTGCTCTGTATCTGCTCTGAAATGGAAAAATGAAAAGCCCACTGGCAGGTGACAAAGACCAGGGTTACAGGTGCCTACAGTCCTCAGCCTAGCTGGCTTAGACCCAGACCAGACTGCCACAGGGCTTCAGAAACTCTCCCACTCCCCTCGGAGAGGCCCTGTCTAGAGATCTATAATCATTCACCGAGAAGGAGACTGACCCAGTGTTACTGCGGTGTGTAGATGACCTCTTTTCAGCCGCACCAACCCAAGACAGGTGCTGGGAGGGCCCTTGCCAGCTATTTGAACTGCTAACCAAGACACGGTACTGGGTGTCCTTAAAGAAGGGGCACAAATTGAAACAGAGTGGGCACACTGCATACTGACCCCAGAGCTTGGGAAAAGTAGAGCGCATGAACCAGACTCTCAAGGAAACTAGCTCAGTTCCACCAGGAGACTGGACTGCCTTGGACTGATTTGCTGCTGCTGGCACTACTTAGGGTTAGGAATGCCCCTAACCTTTCAGGCTATTCCCCGTATGAGTTAGTCTTTGGAAGACCTCCTCCCATCCTCAGAATAGATAAAGGGGGACGCCAGACAGCAGGAAATCCCCTGGTGACGTTGCCTTCTGGGGAGGTGAGGCCCACTATGGCTTCTCCCGCCCTGCAAGTAGGAGAAGTCTCCACCATGGATTTGCAGCCTCTGCACGTGGGCTCTGCTCACCTGCTGCACCAGGGACCTCGGGGGTTTCTGTGGCCTCCTTAGCTCCGGAGACTGGAACCAGAGCCTTGGGGCTGCAACACAGGTGGGCAGAAGCAGAGTCGGGGTCCTGCCATTTTGGGTAAAATGGATGAGCCACGTGAATGCCCCACCATGGAGGAAAGAGCATTCATGGGCGTCGCCATCTTGCAACTGGCTAAGGCTTCTTTTCAGATTATGAGCTGTATGCTGCTGCTGTGTGGACACTGCAGCAGTCAGGTTCTCTGTCTAACTGGTTCTGATAGGAATAGCTCTAGTTTTGAAGGTCGTGAACTGAGGTCCAAGGTTGACCATCTGATTTATAGGGTGTTTGCAAGGTCTAAGCTTCAGAAAGGTGAAAAATGTCCCTGCGAATCTAGGGACTTTTAGTAGAAGATGCCTGTAGCACAAGGGACTTTTAGCTGTCAGATACTGAGTTTAAGTACTGTCCTTCCAAGTGTGGGAAAGGAACAGTGATTAAAAGTGAATTTTGGATAAAGCTGGGTAGGTAAAAAGGCTCCCTCCCATCATGAAGGGATGATTTTCTCCCTTCATCTGAAAATGCCAATTTTCAGAATTTGGCATTCTGAAGGAATAAATGATGACATAAGTTTTATTTGTATAAAACCAATAAGGCCAGTCATTAATAGTGGTTTTGTTAACCAGGACTTTTACTGGAATGTCACGCCTGAAGGAGGCATGTATAGGTTCTGGTCATTACCAGAGAGCTCAGAGGAACTGGGATTGACCTATGAAGCTAGTGAAAGCCCACGAGAAAAGCCTGGTACTTTGGTTGGTTGTGTGGTTCCAGGCAGCCTTTCCAGGGAAGGAACGAAGGTTGCCTCCCTGAAAGATGGCTAAAAAGAAACCTGTAGGCACAATGGAGGCACAAGGATTTGAGTTAAATGACTGGTACAGGCAAAGCCATATGGCAGATGTGTGCCTCTGCTTCTGTGCCCTAAGGGGCGGGCTGCGAATTCAATCTGAAGGTTCCCTGTGTGGGTTCCAGCAAAGTGGACTTAAGGATCATAAGTAATCCAGGTTGCTCTTGGTGTATTTATGCAAATGAACAGTCAAAATCAAAAGCGGGACCCAAAGTAGTCCCTGTAATAACTGTAAGCGTGATCTTAAGGAGAAAAATTATAGTTCAAGGAAAATCACTATGCTCAGTATTGGACATCAGAATTGTGCAGCTAACTGTCTTAAAAGTTTGTTTTCATTTAAGAGTTGAAACCAGGTTTGTGATGTCACCGAAGATGTACAATTTACAGGTGCAAAGGACCTGTCAAATTGCCCCTGTTAAATGTCATTGTAGAAAGGATCTTGCAATGGAATGTCATCCCAAAAGTCTCACAGGCGCAGCAACCGGTTTGGGGATTATTATGTGAATTAACTTGTGTGTTCTTTTGTTTTCATAGTGTGTAGTCCTATGACCTGCCTATGCCTATAGATGATTAGTTACAATATAGGCCTCACTTAAGGAGCCCCTCTTTGTCATCGCCCCCCTGAGACTCAACGGTTTGATTGAACTAAGTAGTTAGGTTGATAAAGGGTTGGGGCGGTCTGTGGGCTTCACTTTAGAACCGATTTTCCCTTTTCTGTCTTGATAGCTTGGACAGAAAGGGCTTAGAAATCTGAAAGGAGGGAAATCCTAATGTATTCCCCTCAGTCCGAGTGAAGTATAGTGGGCCACAAGAGTCTTGGATAGGTGTAGCATGCCTTGTACACCTTCCTCCAGATAAGCCATTCTTTACTGAAGTTCCTGCCTTTGTCATTTAATAGTTATAATTTAATTGTGCTTTCAATTTCTTGCCTAATCTGTCACCTCCGGAATATGACCTGACCAGAAGGCCAACAGTCCCGTAATGCCAGCCTTTGGACACCAAGCCTGCAACTTCCTGATGACAGCCAACTGACCAGGAAGGACCCTGTAAGGTCCTTCCCCTTTCTGGAAGGACTCCCTCCGTATTGCAACCCCCCCCCCTTCTTTCAGGGTAACCGTGACCCAAGGGTAGGTAGGACGACGTCCATGTCCAGCCGGAAGTAGGTACAAGATGATACCCTCATCCATTGTCCTTTATGTGATCCCAGAAGGAGAAAGGAATTTTAGAACCCCTCTTTAATAGTAAATTACAGGAGGAGAAAAATAATGAGGAAAGAAACCTCATTAATGCTCTGAATCCAGGGAAAGGGGGGACCTGTACGTTTCTAGGAGAGAAATGTTGCTACTATGTAAATCAGTCAGAGATCATAGCAAAGAAAGTTAAAGAAATCAGAGAGAATATAAACCATTGCATCAAAGAAACAGAAAGTTAGAATTAGAGAACTGGGGGAATAAACTCTCAAGCCTGACTCCAGTGGTTGCTCCCCTTCCTGGGACCCCTAATCATCATTTTCTTAGGCCTGAGTTTTGGCCCCTGTATACTACGGACCATAGTCCATAGTCTAGAGGCCACAGTGACTCACAGAACAACCGCCAAGATCCAGTCCCTCCAGAGACATCATTATCAGAAGATACCCCAAGATTTATAGGCCAGCCTTATAGTGATGCTATACCAGCTAACAGTGCTGTCAAGCATCAAAGGGGGGAATGTTGGGGGAAATTCATAGCTATTTTAAGACACAACACAGTGAATAGAGAGTGATTTGCTTTTGTAGCCCTGTTGTTTTTGCAGCCCAGTGGCTTATTTGCAGTCTGTTGGCTTGTTTTGGCCCAAAGAGGCCAAAAGCCTCTTTTGGCTTCTCTGGACTGCCTATCATCTGCATGCCAGAGATAACACTCTGCTCCTTCTGCTTCTGTAAGCTGCCTCCTGCTTTTGTGCCAGCAGTAATGGTCCAAAGGACGGGCCCTCCCTTGCTCTATAAAAATAACTGCTCCCGTGCTGCTTGGGGCCCAGAATTTGGAGACTGACTCCTTTGGGTCCTCACACGTAAGATAAAGTTCCACTCCTTACACCCGAAAGCAGCTGAGTTATTTTCTGTAACAAGGCTTCCTCCTTTCCTTTCATTTGGGGATTGTTTCTTTGTCTTCCCATTGTTTGCGCGACTCTTCTTGTGAGCCTCTGCTTCTTAAGCTGATCTTTTCTGCCTCCCTCGGTTTCTGGTTTGAACCTGTATGGTAGAAGACATGTGAGAATCAGTGGTGCAGTGTCCTTGATCTCCTGAGCTCACTGGTCTTGGGGTGTCATTTATATTGGCTCTCTGAATGTCTTTGGGTTTTGATTGTTGTTGGGTTTTTCTTTGGTGGGTTCTTCCCTCCTGCTGGTTAACTGAAGGTCACTATGTCAATCACATCTTATATTCTGTTGTGCAGGTATGAAAAGGTTGTGTTGAAGCTGGTTCTTGTGTCTGTATGAGGTTTTGAGGCTTCTCTCTCACTGTTGTTCAGTTGATCTGGGTAATTTCTCTACCATTTAGTTGTATCTCCTGATCTGTCCTGGGTTGAAATTAGTGTGGCTTGCCCTCACTCTTTCACCTTCTTCCATTGTTATCTGCTGGTGGTTCCTTTGTTGGTGAGTTTCCTCTTCCAGCCAGTGTACTGGTGTTCACAGCTCCCACCTACTCTTTTTTGTGATCAGTTGGAAAGGGAAGGCAAATTGGTTTAAGACAGCAGGAGTGTATTCTATGGTATTTCATGTATCAACCCGTAGAGAAGAGAAAGGATATCCTTTGGATATGTATAGTGGTAACTGTTGGGAACTGCTCTGCCTTGTTTCAGGAATTATAACTACCCCCCATGGCTAAGGATGAGTGAGCAACCTCCAGAATGTGATCCAGAGGAGACAAAGTTTGTCTCTAGCAGCAAATGCTGCCTCAGCTTACTCCCCCTTGCTCCAAAGCATGGTCAATAGAGACGGGTATGACTCCACACAGCGAGGGGCAACCTAAGCCAGACATGATCACTTGGGAAGCCATCATGGAAGAACTCGGGGGCTGTGACAAAGAGGGGGCAATGGATCCTTGCCCCCTGCCTATTCTGAGATAGCCCCAGTCCACATGTGCTTTCGGAGAAGCGCTTCCGGGCTCTAATCCACTTAAGCCTGAAAACCTGTGTGGGGAGGCAGTGCAGCTCTTTGCCTTGCTAGAGCGGTATCCGGGGTGATCTGACATAAGAAAGAATTCCTAAAAATCCCGTGAAACGTGCTTTGTAAGAGTGCTTTCATTTATATGTTAAAGGTCTGAGCAGGAAATGAGTATGTCTCCCAGAGTTTCTGCAACCCCCTTTCCTGACAGATACTGATTCAGACTAAGCCCTCTGATTTCTTTGAAATGTTATCTACTGTTTGATCCTTGCCGCCTTGTATTCCTGTGTATTACAACCCAATAAAAGCCTCTGGAGCAAGGGGCTCCTGGCCTTTTTCTTCTGAGAAACTCCTTATCTGTTCTCCTTATCTTTTTTCTCCTTATCTTTTTGTAAAATTCTTCCTATTCAAGCCTGCTGCTGGCCTCTCCTATTCAAGCACCTGGCCTCTCAGTCAGCGTCTAACACTGCCCAGCTCTTCCCAACCAGTGTCCATAGTCTCAGTGGGTGCACACTGCCCCTGTGTGTTTGCCATTTTGTCCTTATTCCTGCCCTCTGACTTCAAGCATCCAGGTCCCTCCTGGTGCTGCTCAAACCTTGTTTGGCAGGGGAGGGAGCTGTTGACCTGGCTCTCTCCCTAGAATCCTGAGGCAGACCTGGTAGGTGCCGGGCCTAGCGCTGCAGCTGCCCTGGTCCCTGTGCTGGTTGCAAGGACCTTATTGTTCTGAAGCACTCTCCTCACCATCTGATTTTTCAATGTCCTCTACATTTTTGGTCTCCAGTCTTCATATATGCTGGGATACCATTTGCTGTTCACTCTGTTCCTCAGAAGATCAGCTAGGTGTTTCATCCATGTGCAGAGGAAAGTGAACTCTGCTTCCACCTATCTCACTGCCATCTTTACAAGTCAGTTTACATCTTGATTGGCTATATTTTCATAATCAAACCAGTCTCTTTCATTGTACAAACTGGATGTTTCTGTACAAGACTAGAGGGGCCAGATATTGTCCCAGAGTAGGTTTTCTATCCTGGTATGTCTGGATTGTCCCACTGCTGACAGCATCAAGTCTACAGAAGTCCTGTGTCAGTTCAGATTACATTTTTATCACTCACCTCATTTACACTTATTTATGCCTTGGCATCTTAGCAAGAGAATTCTTGCTACCACATATTAAGAGAGCAGCTTCTAGAACTGTCATAAAGTAGGAGCTTAGAAAATGTTTGTTGCATGAATATTGTGTTATACAAAAGAGATGAGATACATAATCTCTAAAACTATTAAATCTGCATTATTAAGCTTAGGCTGCCATAACAAAATACGACAGACTGGGTGGCTTAAACAACAAAAAATTATTGGGTTGGCCAAAAAGTTCATCTCTTTTTACTGTAAAATAAAAGACACATTTTTTCATTTTCACCAGTAACTTTATTAATTGGGATATTTTCTTTTTTTATTTTTTATTGATTATGCTGTTACAGTTGTTCTATTCCCCCTTTCATTCCCCTCCAACCTACCCCCCATCCCCACCATTACCCCCCCTTTAGTTTATGACCATGTGTCTCAAGTCCTTTAGATTATATATTTCCTATGCTATTCTTGTCCCCCATCTATTTTCTATCTACTGTCTATGCTACTTATTTTCTGTACCTTCTCCCCCTTCTCCTCCTCCCACTCCCCTGTTGCTAACCCTCCTTGAGATCTTCATTTCTATGTTTCCACTCCTGATCTAGCTGTCCTTTTAGTTTGCTTTCGTTTTAGGTGTGGTTGTTAATAACTGTGAGTTTGTTGTCCTTTCACTGTTCATGTTTCTTTAACTTCTTTTTCTTAGATAAGTCCCTTTAACATTTCATATAATAAGGGCTTGGTGATGATGAACTCCTTGAATTTGATCTTATCTGAGAAGCACCTTATCTGTCCTTCCATTCTAAATGACAGTTTTGCTGGATAGAGCAATCTTGGTTGTAGGTCTTTGGATTTCATGACTTGGAATAACTCTTTCCAGCCCCTCTTGCCTGTAAGGTCTCTTTTGAGAAATCCGCTGACAGTCTGATGGGAACTCCTTTGTAGGTGACTGTCCCCTTAGCTCTTGCTGCTTCTAGGATTCTCTCCTTAATTTTAATTTTGGCTAATGTAATGATGATGTGCCTTGGTGTGTTCCTTCTTGGGTCCAACTTCTTTGGTACTCTCTGAGCTTCCTGGATTTCCTGGAAGTCTGTTTCCTTTGCCAGATTGGGGAAATTCTCCTTTATTATTTGTTCAAATAAGTTTTCCACTGGTGGCTGTGCCTTTCCCCCTTCTGGTACCCCTATAATTCGGATGTTGGAGCGTTTAAAGATGTTCTGGAGGTTCCTAAGACTCTCCTCATTTCTTTGAATTCTTGCTTCTTGACTCTTTTCTGTTTGGCCATTATTTGCTTTCTTCTGGTCCACTCCATTGATTTGAGTCCCAGTTTCCTTTTCATTGCTATTGGTTTCCTGTGCAATTCCATTCATTTCAATTAGTTTCGCCTTCATATATTTGTCTAATTTGTGGCTATAATCAACCAGTTCTGTGAGGATCCTGATCACCAGTGTTTTAAACTGTGTGTCTGAGAGTTTTGCTATTTCTTCATCGCTTAGATCTATAGGCTCTGGGGCTTTGAGATCTTCTTGTGTCATTTTTGGTCTGTTCTGGCCCTTTAAGTGTGCGAAGCGGCGCCTTGGACTCCCAGGTAGCTGGGTTGTGATGCTGTATGTGGGGGCCTGGTCAGAGCGGAGAAATGGCGACCCCCTCTGCTGTTTCTCACAGCTGGGTGTGGAGTAGCGCCTTAGGTGGTTCACCTGGGCCGGGTCACTCAGAGTCGCTGGGTTATGATGCTGTATGTGGAGGTGGGGTCAGAGCAGGGAAATGGCGGCGCCCTCCACTGCCGATGGGACCCGCCGGGCCCGGTCCAACCGCCCACTCCCTCGCCTGTCCACCCGCACACAAATGTGCGACCACAGTCAACACCCAGCCCCACTCCCCCGCTGTCTCCCCCGTGGTCTCTCGCCTGGTCGCTTGCTCGGTCGCTCACTAGGTCCAACCCTGCACTTGGATTCTGTGCGCCTGGATTCCACGCGCCTGAGTTCGTCTGACCGAGTCCTCCTGTGCAACCCTGCTTCACCAGCCGCTGGTTTCGCCCCTTACCGGTCAGGCTGAAGAATTTGTTGTTAATGGACTTCCGAAAAGTTCAATTTTCCGTGTTCTGGCTATGTTTTCTGTTGCTAATATTTAGTTGTCTCTAAACTTGGTTGCGTGAAAAGGCACGGCACATCCACTTATGCCTCCATCTTGGCGGAAGTCCTCCTGGATATTTTCTTTATGTCGGCTATCTTTCACATGGTATAATGCTGATTAATCTCAATTAATGTTTCAGTTTGATCGCTGTCAACTTCAACTGATTACATGAATGTGGAGCATTGTCCAGTGAGAAATCTCCTGCACAGAACGTTGCAAACCACTTTTCATGTTTGATCAGTCATAGCACCTTCTCCATATACTGCAGAAATCTTTTCTTGCATGTCAATTGTGTTTTTATCTTTCTTGAAATAAGAAAGCCTAATATACCAAAAATATTGCTATTTTCTTCCATCTTCAATAATAAAATGGCTATACAAAAATTTACCACTTTTGTTAAGTTTTTTTTAAGTGCATGCTGATGTGACACTTGTCACAATACAATCCAACAAAATTCTTTTAAATGAAGTCAAAGACAACTAAGCACTAGTAGAGCCATCTTACAGAAAACAAACAAACGTTTTGGCCAACCCAGTATTTTCTCATTGTTTTGGTGGCTGCAGTCCAAGTTGAACGTGTGGGCATGGTTGGTTTCTGATGAGGGCTGTTGGGTTGCAAACAACTGCCTTCTTGCCATATCCTCACCCACTCCCCTTTGTGTATTCATACTCTGATTTGGTCAGGGACTGGTCTTTATGACCTCATTTTGTTTTAATGACTTCCTTAGAGAATCCCATCTCCAAATATGGTAACAGTGGAGATTAAGGCTTCAACATGAACTTTGGGGGAAAACAAACATTTGGTCCAATATTTCAGCTGCTTTAGTTTGTGAGAATATTTTATAAAAGTGCACAACCTAATTCATATATATTGATGGCTGAAGAAATTAGCTTTAGAATCTTTAGGAACCTAGAGACTTGAACATGGAAGTTACTGTCCCCAAATACACTGTTCCTTACATGCAGGCTACTTTAATATCCTTAACTATTACAGTTTCCCTAAGAGCATTTTGGGTTTTTAAAGTCTCTTAAGGACAACTATATAGTGTTCAACTTTATGGGAAAATATATTTGCAAATGATACCTCAGACAAGGGTTTGAACTCCAAAATATATATGTAAGAACTCACATGACTCCATTCCAGGAAGACAAGTAACCCAATTTTAAAAAATGGGCAAGGGACCTGAACTGACACTTCTTCAAGGAGGACATAGAGAGGGCCCAGAGACATATGAAAGGATACTCAACATCACTAGCCATCAAAGAGATGCAAATTAAAACCATGATGAAATACCATTTCACACTGGTCAAAATCGCCATTATAAACAAATCAACAAACAAGTGTTGGAGAGGTTGTGAGAAAAGGGAATCCTGGTACTCTGTTGGTGAGAATGAAGACTGGTATAGCCACTGTGGAAAACAGTATGGAATTTCCTCAGACAACTAAAAGTGGAACTGCCTTTTGACTGGGCAGTTCCACTGCTGGGATTGTACCCTAAGAATCCTGAAACACCAATCCAAAAGAACCTCTGTGTTGCAGACCCTGTCCAGCAGAGTCCGCCTGTTGTGGCTGATGATGAGAATCAATGCACAGGCGACAACAACCCTGTGTGGAAAAAGGTAACAGGCATGACTACTCTCTCAAAGGGAGAGTGCCTATGGTGCCTCGGCCACTCTCTCAAGAGGGGAGTGCCACGACCCTTGCCTAGACAGGCTTTTATTGTTTTCCTGGGGTCTTACATCATAGAAAGATTTATCATCTATCACACAGAATGTTATTGTCTACATTCTAGGTACAATCAAGGCAATAAAAATAACATGCAGAGGGAGATGGCAGCGAGCTCATTAGCTCTGTCCTTGGGAGGGCTCACTCGGGTTTGGGAAGTTACCTTGAAGATAAACAATACACATTTGTTGCTTTAGACCAGGGTGAAGTAGTTTTAGCAAGAGCAAGCCATAACAGCCTGTAAATATTTTCTGGGCCTGATTCCCACGAGAAAACTCAGATTGAAGATCTGGCTCCTGCCCACCACTTCCATCTGTAGGTTTTCCATACAGAGCTGAGTTTTTCTTTCTGCTGTGTAGTATTCCATTGTGTAAGTGTACCGTGGTTTTTTGACCCATTCATTTACTGATGGGCACTTAGGTTGCTTTCAGCTCTTGGCTATTGTAAATTGTGTTGCTATGAACATTGGGGTGCATACGTGTAGGGGAGTGGTTTGTCTTGGCCTGGCAAATAAATTATATTTATTTTTCTCTGAAAAAATACTACATAGAAGTAATACCTGCTTGAGTGTGGTTGGTAGGGTAATAATACAGGTGTAATAATTCATACTTTTAATATGAACATTTCACCTAAAATGTCATATGGTGTGCTTGAGTGTGATACTGGTATGTTACAGAATTACATACTTATGATTTTGCAGTAATAGATTTTATAATAAAAAGGTGGTGTTATTTGTGTCAGACCTTGTGTTTATTTTTAGATGTTTTGTTAATTTTTTTCTGTTTTGGACAATGTCCAGCTTTGTAGTTCCTGAGAAACAAGTATAAGCTGAGTGATTGGTTTGTGATTGTGTGTATCCAGCATAAACTTGGGGCTTTATGTTCTTTGTTTGGTCAGCAGAATATACTGAGCACATGTATTTTGGAGCCAAAGCTGCTGGATTGTATAGATAGTTTTACATAAAATATAATAGGTGGCTTTAGGGGTTATCTTGGGGAGGGACAAAAAAAGTGCCTTTGGGGAAGACTGCCTTTAGGTTTTCCGGAATACCTCTGTGCCTTCTCATTTCTCAATTAGGCCATTTATTATCTTTACATTCTTAGAGAATTTTTTTGTTTTGTTATGTTTTTTTTAATTAATCTTTTTATTGATTATGCTGTTACAGTTGTTCTATTTCCCCCCTTCATTCCCCTCCACCCTACCCCCCATCCCCACCATTACCCCCCTTTAGTTTATGACCATGTGTCTCAAGTCTTTCAGATTCTATATTTCCCATGCTGTTTTTGCCCCCCCCCCATCTATTTTCTATCTACTGTCTATGCTACTTATTTTCTGTACCTTCTCCCCCCTTCTCCTCCTCCCACTCCCCTGTTGCTAACCCTCCTTGAGATCTTCATTTCTATGTTTCCACTCCTGATCTAGCTGTCCTTTTAGTTTGCTTTCGTTTTAGGTGTGGTTGTTAATAACTGTGAGTTTGTTGTCCTTTCACTGTTCATGTTTCTTTAACTTCTTTTTCTTAGATAAGTCCCTTTAACATTTCATATTATAAGGGCTTGGTGATGATGAACTCCTTGAATTTGATCTTATCTGAGAAGCACTTTATCTGTCCTTCCATTCTAAATGAAAGTTTTGCTGGATGGTAGATTACTGTTGGCTTGATGAAGATTGAAGAAAAAAAAATTCTCAAAGACCTACAACATTCTTAGAGAATTTTTTTCTTCAAACTTCATCAAACCAACAGTAATCTACCACAACAGGTACTTGCCATGTCATGGCAAGTGTTTCAGGTCAGTATTTCCAACATTTTCCCTTTAATTGTTTGAAGTGTAATTTACATTTTAAAAAAGAACATGTCTTTTGGTGCACAAATCCATGCATTTTTGTTGATTGTATACATAGGAGTTGAATTGCCAATGTCATAGGCTAGGTATGTATTTAACACTGGCTGATAATATTGAACAGGTTTTTAAAGTTGCTATGTCATTATAACCCCACTGTCAAGAATCTGAGCATTTCAGTTTCTTCATGTCTTCACCAGTACTTGATATAATCAATCTTTTCTATTTTAGTCAGTGGTACAGTATACTGATACACTTTTTTTTTAAATCAATTTGAGAGAGAGAGAGATTTGTTCCATTTATTTATACATTCACTGATTGATTCTTGTATGTGCCCTGACAGGGGACTGAACCCACAACCTTGGCATATTGGGACAATGTCCTAACCAACTGAGCTAACTAGCCAGGGCCCTGATAAATCTTTAACAACCACCCCCCACCTTCTTCAAAAGTCCTGATTTGTAACATTTACTAATTATTGTGGTGTAAATACTCCCACCAGGGAAGATTTCAAACTACCGACATAATGTCATTGAAACAGTTGGGCAAAGGGGAATACAGCCAGTTTTCACCAGTCAATATGGGCAGCTTTAGCCACCTGATATTGTCCAGTTGGTGTCTTTTGATAGCCATCAAAGTAAGGAGAAGAGTGGGAAATCTATGAAGTCATTGAGCTGTATACTGTCATAAACATCAGCTGGGATTTACATTGGCCAGAAGGTCTTAATTGGAGACTGAGGTCTAGAAGCTGCCACTCACAGTTTGAATGTCAGGGAAGATGGTACAGTTAGAAACAATTACCTTTGTACCCTGGCTGCACCCTTGTATGCTCCAATTGTACTCTTTCAGCCTACTGATAAAATCTCCATCTATGTGCTTATGTATAGAATATCAGCTCCTCATCTGTAAAATGTGGTGATCGAATGGTGCTCTCTGGGTCCTTTTTCTGACTCAGATACTGTATAACATTACCACCAGATTGGGGGTTCACAGGTAAAGTAAGAAACCAGCTTATCCAAGGGAAGTTTGGGTGGTTAGAAAAATCACTTGTAAAGCATTCAGTAAGAGTGCATATAAGGAAAACAGCTAGTCTGGATCTTAGACCCACTCAGTGTTAAAAATTCAAGTTTATATTTATTGAGATAATGAGCTTTATTACTCACCACTTTGGTTAAAAATCCATTTGATATTTTAACAAATGCATTTTGAAGACAGATCATTTCAACATTCATTGTGTCAAGGGAAATTGGGAAGCAAATGATTAGATTGAATAAAATTATTTTGGTGGTTGTTCAGGAATCAGAGGTCTGTTTTAGCAGATACCTTTCACTGACTCACCATGGTTCCTTCGGGAGGAAAACTGTTGCTGCTCATTTCATGCAAATGCTGTTTAATATTTGAGTAGAAGCAGAGAGAGTTGAGTTTAGGGGTTGTAGTATAAAAAATAAAGATTCCAGTGTGTGTAATTCAAAACAGGAAAATTCTCACGAGGACCTGAAACAAAGACCTGGCCTCTGGAATTGAAGGTGGCTTCTGAAGTTTTCAAATACTTCACTTTTATACTAACCCAAGTATCCAGTAGTCTGTGTTTTAACCTGTGTGTATCTTAATCATCTCCTTGAAAATTAACTCATTACTTTCATTTCACATTGGGAAATAGTAGATACAGAGTAAAACTAATAAAAGATGAATTCCTGTGCTCCAGAGTTTATGGTCTAAAAATAAACTATACTTATTAGCCCTTTTGTTCACACTTTATGCTATTACATGGGTGCTGGTAAGGCCAGAGTCTTGGCTTGCCAGGGGCAACTTAGCATGACTGTTTACCTGTCTGAATTCCATATGTGAAATCATGGCCAGTTGGCTGCTCAGTGAACAGAGGTGACAATGTCATGTGAGTTAGTTGAGTGTGGTTGTGTTCCCATTGCTGGACAGGGTTTCCCTTTACATCTTCCATGCCAGGATTTGCCAGTGGTTTTAGAAATTATAAGGTCTGGGCGTAGTGCAGAAGAATGGTTGAATACTGCTTCCAGGCACAGAGCAAAGGCCCCAGTTGTACTCTTGCTCTAGGTGTCAAGATGGTAGGGGACACAGTACCACTGTGACTGACTCAAGCTATGTGTAAAGAATACTGTGTCCACTTTTAAAGTAAATTTGAGTTAACTAATTTTTCTTCAATATAGAATTTCCAAAATTGAAGGAATCTTTGAGGTAATGTCCTCCTTTTACACTGGAAGAAACTAAGACCCAACCAGCTATTACTGGAGTCAGGCTGAGGTGCTTGATCCTGTGACAGGAGCACACTGCCTCTGACAGGGTGACTTGTTCACATACTTAAATGAGGGCATGTATGCATTCCATCAATTGTACCTGATTCCAGACTTGGGAGCAGAACATTTCTTTTGCATCTCTTGTACACTACTGGTCTGTCTCGAATTTACACATGGAATTTGCATAACTATTGAGTAATTGCTTATTTCTTCAAAAAGATCTTTGCAACAAAACCTGTAATAAGATACTATTTACCCCTATAATGTTAAAAAACAAACCAATAGTTTGATAGCATGTTGTTTTGCCCAAGGATGGAGAAACAGGCACTCTTCATACATTGCTCATAGGATTATAAGTTGGTTTACATTCTATGGAAGGCAATTTAGCAGTATCTGTCAAAACTGAAAAGATTCATGCTGTCAAACAATGGTTGTTGGTGCCAACTCAATGCCAACAGGAATCCCCAATTTGGAGTGTGGTGCAGAAGAAAACTATTCAATTCAAATAGCTTATGATATTATAAGGCTCAGAAAATAGCACAGCTATGAGGTGCCCCTGGGGCCAGGTTTCTCTTTGGCTAGACAGCCTTGCTGGTCTGCTCTGCTCTGCTCCATGCTGGTCTACTTTGCCATGCACTGGTCTCTTTTGCTCTGCCTCAGTGAGAGTTCTTTGGTGTTTCAGCTCAGCTGCAGAAATGCAGTCTTTGGTGAAAAGGGAACTGTGCTCCTAGAGCCAGAGGGGTGCTGACAGAAGTCCTTGTCTCTGGTCCCTGATTATACCATCCTCACACAAATGAGGACTCCAAAACCTTGCAGTTTGGAGGGCTGGAAGATGGTGACTGAGTAGGTGGAAGTTGAATCCACTTGCTCCTGCCACAATCCATATTTTTGGCTGATATTCTAACAATGAACCTGAACAATCAACAGCATCTTAGCTGATATGACATTTTGAAGCCAAGGAGTACAGAAGATGCTTTGTACCATTCAGTAAGGGGATTCTATAAGTTGAAGGGGAAATACCCTGTTCATGGCTCCTGTAGAGTCAGAGATACCAGACAGAAATCTCAGCTTTGGAGTTTCTTCCCCTCTTGGAGCAGGAAGCCTTCATTCCAGTCAAGGGATTCCCAACCCTAATCAGGAGTGACTTAGCATAATATACTGAGTCTGTGAGACTTGGGCTACGCACAGCACATCCATAGCTACAGTGCCAACATGGAGAGCTCCAAATAGAGACTCAGACTCCTAAGTGAACAGGTTGCCATACCTGGGTCAGTCAGAGGTACCTGCAGACTGCAGGTCTTTGAGAGACATTTTGCTTTTGGGGGAGGTTGTATTCATGGAGAACCAAACAGTGACTCAGTACTGTGGTATGGGTACCACATAGACACTTTTTAAAAGGAACTAAAATGTGGCTGACCAAGGACCCCACACACACCTGATCTTCCAGCAGGGCAGATTTAAATCACAATTACAGAGTGTCTTCCCCTTTGAATTGTGTGGCCATAAAAATTCAGTAATAGGGAGGGAAGGCAAGGCCGTGGGGTCTCTGATGGCAGGATACAATGAGGTTCCACCACACCTGTGAAAAACAGAGATCAAAAATCAGTGCAAAGTTCTTCCATGGTTTGGGCACCAGGCTGAAGAGTTCATTATACAAGCTCAGATTAAAAGAAAAACCATGCCAGTGCAGTCAGACTTCTGAGATTGGCAGAGAGCAGTTGCACAAACGAAATCACTGACTGTGGGTAAAGAGCAGTGGGTAATCAGAAGATAGATATTGTTGAGTGGATGGGGAGAGAGAACCACTTTCCTCACTCTCAAGTATGTGGGATGTGCCCCTCCCCCTATCATGACCTAAGCCTGTTGCTGCTGCTCCAGGTGCAGGAGAATGGGAATTTTTTTTTTTTACCCATCCCAGACTTTTCTCAGCTGTACCAAGACATGCTGGATCTATAGGTTCTTTCCCACTGAGACCAGCTGGGCAGAGGCATCAGAAATTTGCTCGATGCAGGGGAGAGTCCAAAACAGAGGTCTTGCTGAGTGGATTAGGAAAGAAAACTGTTCACCCCACTCTCAAGTGTGAAGGTGGTGCTCCAGTCCCCAGTATGACATAACCCAGCTGCTGCTGTTGCAACTGCAGAGAGTAACCTGGTAGAATGGGAAAACTGTTTTTTTTACCCATTCTGAACTTTTCTTAGCTGTGTAAGCCACACTTGGTATTCAAAGCCATGCTGGATCTTTAGGTCCTTTCTCACTGTGACCAGCTGGGCACAGAGATCAGGAATTTGTGCAATTAGGGATTTTTCTAGGCCCAACATAGCTCAGCTTGCAAGCAAATCAGGGGCTGCATGGAATAGAGAGCTCTGGACTGTGTCTCCTACAATTGTACACTGGGAGTTACATGTATGAGAGTTGAGCCCTGGGATACTTTCCAGAGAGGCAAATCCCCTTGCAGTCTAAAACCCCTAGGGAAGTGAAAGTAGTGCTTGTCCCCCATATTGCAGTATTTCAGGTACCACCCATAAAGGGGAAACTGCAGAACAGCCTTCCCAGGTCCAAGAGTCCCCTACTGGGTGTGTTGCCACAGGGAGAAGAAGAGAAACTCCAAACAGGGACTTTCAAAGTATGAAAATTTTGGATATCACATGGAGCAGGACAGAGAGCTTAGCTTCCTACTGAGGACTTTGATGAGAAAAAGTCTAGCTACCACCTGCAGTGTGGTCTTGTCTAAACCCCAGTGGGAGGCCTCTTGTATATATCCCCTGAAGCCCAGAGCTGCTGAGCTCACTCCTGCAAAGGGGAAAGTTGAATGTACTCATCCTGAACCAACAGTGATCCCCCTTGAGGAAGGGAAAGCTGAATCTGTGGCAGAGACCGAAGGGGTTGGCTCTGAACAGTGGGTACTCTCCCTTCACTGAGTGCCCTACAGACTGCAACTTCAACAAAGTGGAAACCTACAAGCCCTGTTTGAACAGACCTGGTCTCACCATACAGACTGTCATCAAAAGGCTTTGTAGAGAAACCAAGCAGACACAGGGAAGGGCAGAGAGTTTTAAAGAGGGAAATCAACCCTGGGGAGCCTCAACTCATACATAACTGCCATTAGCTCCAAGCAAGAAAGATCTGACCCTTTGAAACAGATGAAGCAGACAGCTAACTCTTTAGAAACTATTCAGTAGTGGAAATAATCTGGGACTGACCAAAAAGGGTGACACAGAGATGCCAAAACACACACACCATCTTCCCTGAAGTCTAAACAGCTCCTCCCAAGGGAGATCCAGGGGTCCCATCGCCCAACTGCACCAGAATCTCTCTCAGAAACAGAAGGGTCCACAGCTAGGCTAGACTAACAGCAGGACTGCAGATAGTGGCTGGTGGAGATGGTACCTGCAGTTCTTTCGATCATTAGGTGATCCAACGTAGGACCCTCTGCTGATAAAATGCCAACAGTCTAGAGCAGCAAGGACCATCTCAGATGCAGCCAAGCCTGAAGGAGACAACCACAGATAGGGGATCACCAGTAGCCTCAAGCAGACTGCCTGGAGGCTAGATGGGGACAGCATCTGACATTGGCTTACACCAGCTTCACACAACACTGGTATCCAGAAGGAGAACCCAGCAGGCAAGCACTAAACTGTACTGAGATTAATTCACTTCTTTCTTTTCCATTTTTAGTGTAATTTTTTTCTTTAACATTTCTTTTTAACATTTTTATTTTCTTCCTATTTTTATTTTTTACTATTTTTTATTTCAGAGCTCATATTTTGCTCTTCCCTTTTCTTTTTAAAAGATTTTATTTATTTTTAGAGAGAAGGGGAGGGAAGGAGAAAGAGAGGGGGACAAACATCAGTGTGGTTGCCTCTCATGTGGCCCCCACTGGGGATCTGGCCTACAACCCAGGCATGTGTCCTGACTGGGAATTGAACCAGTGGCCCTTTGGTTCACAGCTTATGTTCAATCCACTGAGCTACACCAGCCAGGGTTGGTCTTCCCTTTTCTTACTCTATTTTAACTTCTTCCCTTTCTTATTTTTTGTAATTTAAATTTTATTTTTTTCTTTCTTTGACCTCTTGTGGCAACTTCATTATGCTATTTCTCCTCCCCCATACTCTCACAATCATTTTTCTTTCCTCTAGTTATCATATACTGTTTCTTTCTTTTGTATAACATTCTTTATTTTCAGCCTATTATTTACCCATTTGTCATTGATATTGCTGTTGTTGTTAGGGAGTAGTTTTGCTTATGTAGGTTTTGTTTTCTGTATTGTTTTGTTTTGTTCTGTCAGCACCTGTACAACAGCATACAAAATGTGGTGGGGGCTGAGATATTTATCAGCCAGCCAGAGAGGACAACCTACCAATGAAAGGGCCAGTAATATTCAAAACCCAAATACCACAGGATAGCTCACATAAACTGCATAAAGTGCACCCCTAGAGCATACAGCTCAGGAGATTAAGAAGACTGCATCACTGAGTTCTACAGGACTCCTACCACATAAGGCTATCTCATGAAGTCAGGGAGTCAAAGCAGATCAATCTAATACATAGAAGCAAACAAAAACAGTCAGATAAAATGGGGAGACAAAGAACAACACCCAATTAAAAGGAAGGGGAAAAATCCCCAGAAGAAGAACTAAATGAAATTGAGGCAAGCAATTTATTAGACATAAGAGTTCAAAGTAATGTTTACAAGGGTGCTCAAGGAACTTAGTGGGAACTGTATCAGCATGAAAAAGAGCATAAAAACTATGAATAAGAGCCAGGTGGAAATGAAGCATACAATATCTGAAATGAAGAATATACTTGAAGGAATTTAAGTAGACTAGATGGAGTAGAGGGTCCAATCAGTGGAAAAGAATGTAAAAACAAAACAAAACACCGAGTCAGAGCAATGAAAATGAACATAAAACATTTTAAAAGAATGAGGATAGTTTCAGGGATCTTTGGGACAATATGAAATGTAATAATATTCACATCATAGGGATACCAGCAGGAAGAAAATGGGAGTAAGAGAAAACTGGTTTGAAAAAATAATGATTGAAAGTTTTCCTAAGTTGGTGAAGGAAAAAGACATAAGTTCAGGACCCACACAAAATCCCAATCCAGATGAACCTAAAAAGGCTCTTTCCAAAACACATCACAATTAAAATGGAAAAATTTAAAGACAGAATCTTAAGGGCAGCAAAAGAGAAATAGATAGTAACATACAAGGGAGCTCTGATAATGGTATCAGCTGATTTCTCAACAGAAACACTACAAGCCAGAGGGACTGGTATGAATTATTCTAAGTAATGAACAGCAAGGACCTGCAACCAAGACTTATCTATAGCAAGGCTTTCATTTAAAATAGGATGTGCGCTAAAGAGCTTCCCAGACTTAAAAAGAAAAAGGTGAAAGGAGTACATCATCACCAAACCAGCATTGCAAGAGATGCTAAAAAGACTGCTTTAGAAGAAGAAAGAGGAGGAGCAAGAGAGACAGGAACACAGGTACAAAGGGAAAAAATGGCAATGAACAAGTACCTATCAATAATAACCTTAAAGGTAACTGGATTAAATGCTTAAATCAAAAGACAGATGGTAACTGAATGGGTAAGAAAACATGACCCATATTCTGTCTACAAGAAAACCACTTCAGAAGATAAGGTTCACACAGGTTGAAAGTGAGGGATAGAAAAAAAATATTCCAGGCAAATGGATATGAAAAAACAGTTGGGGTCACAATATGTATATCAGACAAAATAGACCTCAAAACAAAGGCAATATGAGAAAAGACAAAGAAGGTCACTACATAATACTTAAAGGAGTAGTCTAAGAGAAGTCATCCAAGATGATGTAATCCTAGTAAGCATACATGAACTCATTATAGGAGCACCTGAATATGTAAAGAATCTTTTCAGGGCATTAAGAAAAAGATTGACAGTAATACATTCTTTGTAGGGGATTTTAACAACCCACTGTCAACAATGGGTAGATCTTCCAGACAAAAAATCAACAGGGATATAGCAGAATTAACTGAACTCTTATGATCAATGGACTTAATTGATATTTACAAAACATTTCACTGCAAAACAAAATATACATCCTTTGCTAATGCACATAGATAATTTTCAAAGATGGAACACGTGGTAGGACACAAAACAAGCCTTACCAAATTCAACAAAATAGAAATATTAAGCATTTTCTCTTAACACAATGGCTCTGACATCAATAGCTTGAAACTAGAAACCAATCTGAAGACAAAAACTCAAAAACAACCAAACACATGGCAGCTGAATAATATATTATTAAATAATGAAAGGATCTACAATGAGATCGAGGAAGAAATAAAAAAGTGTCTGGAAACAAATGAAAATGAGAGCACAACAACCCAAAGTCAATATAGCACAGTAAAAGCAGTCCTGAGAGGGAAATTCATAGCATTGCAGGCCTACCTAAACAAGAAAGAAAAATGTCAAATAAACAATCTAACCCTACATCTACTGAACTAGAGGAAAAACAACAACAAAGCCCAGAGTGAGTAGAAAGAAGGAAATAATCAAGATTGAAGCAGAAATGAATGACACAGAGTTTGAAAAAATCAAAATATAAGTGATTTCAGGAGTTGGTACAACGAAAACACAAAAGAATTGATGAACATTTAAACAGACTCATCAAGAAAAATAGAGGATCCAAACAAATAAAATTAGAACTGAAGATAAAAACTGAAACTACAGAAATACAAAGGATTTTAAGAATTACTATGAACAACTACTGTATGCAAAGAAATTGGACAACCTGGGCACAATGGGTGAATTTATAGAAACATACAGTCTTCCAAAACTGAATCCTAAAGAAGCAGGTAACTTAAATAGAATGGCAAGAACTAGCAAAATTGAAGCAGTAATCAAAAATCTCCAGGTATACAAAAGCCCAGGACCAGATTGCTTCACAGGTGAATTTTAGCAATTATTCAAAGAAGAACTAACACCTATTCTCAGACTCTTCAAAAAGTACAAGAAGAGCTAAGACTCCCCAACTCTTATTATAAGGCCTGTATTATCCTAATTCCAAAATCAGGTAAAGATAAAAGAAGGAAAGAAAACTATAAGCCAAAACTGCTGGTGAACATAGGTGCTAAAATCCTCAACAAAATATTAGCAAGCCAGATTCAGCAATACGTTAAAAAGATCATACAACATGATCAACTGGGATTTACTCTAGGGATGAAAGGATGGTCCAATATTCATAAATCAATGAATGTGATACATCACAAACAAAATGAAAGACAAAAATCACATGGTCATATCAATAGATGCAGATAAAGCATTTGAAGTAATCCATCACACATTTGATAAAAATACTCAGCAAAGTGAGGATACAGGTAGCAAACCTCAACAAAACAAATGCCATGTATTGCTAATGTCATACTCAATGGCCAAACCTAAAAGTGTTTTCCTTAAGATCAGTAACAAGACAAGGCTCTTCACATTCACTGCTCTTATTTAACATAATATTGGAAGTCACAATACCCACAGTAATCAAACAAGACAAAGAAATAAAAGGCCTCCAAATTGGAAAGGAGAGAATAAAACTGTCATTATTCACTGCCTATATTATATTGTACATAGGAAACCATAAGGGCTCCACTAAAAAGCTACTCAACCAAATAAGTGAATTAATAAAGTAGAGGGATATACTAAGTCATTATTCAGAAATCAGTGGCACCTGTGTACACCAACAATGAACTATCAGAAGGACCTAAGAAAACAGTCCGTTTATTATAGCAATAAAAAATATAAATTACTAAGGAATAAATGTATCCAAGGAGTATACTCAAAATACTATAGAACACTAAAGAAAGAAATGCAGGAAAATACAAATAATAAGAGAATATGCCATGTTCATTGATTGAAAGAATTATCATCATTAAAATGCAATCTACAACTTTAATAAAACTCCTGGAAAATATTAATGACATATTTAACACATCTAGAACAAATATTCCAAAACTATACATGGAACCAAAAAAAGTCCCTGGATAGCCTCAGCAATCTTAAGAAAGAACAAAGTAAAAGGAATCACAGTACCTGATATCAAACTATACTATAAGGCTACTATAATCAAAACAGTCTGGTACTGGCATAAGAATAGACACATAGATCAATGGAACAGAATAGAAAGCCCAGAAATGAACCCCGATTAATATTTGACAAAAGAGGGCACAAGTATGCAATGGAGTAAAGTAAGTTTCTTTAATAAATGATGTTGGGATCAATGGTTGATATATGCAAAAAAAAAAAAAAAAAAGAAACCTAGACCACCAACTTGAACCACACAGCCGAATAAACTAAAAATGGAGGTGACTTAAATGTAAGTCATGCTGCAATAAATATCCCAGTAGAAAAGATTCAGGAACATTTCAGATATCTCACATAGCCATATTTTTGCTGATATATGTCCTAGGTCAAGGAAAATAAATGAAAAACATGGAGAGAGGAAAAAGATGGTGACGAAGTAGGTGGGAATGGTTCTCTGTGTGCCCAGCTGGAACACCTAGCTGATCTTCTGAAGTACAGTGACTAGGCAATGGAATCCCAGCTTATATGAAGTTTGGAGGCCAAAAATTATAGAGGACACTGAAAAACAGATGATGAGGAGATTACTCTGGGATGGTAAGATCCCTGGGATCTGTGCAAGAAACTAGGCTGCTGTGGCTCCAGGCAGGGTGCCTGCCTCAGGATATGTGCAGGAGAGATAAATCACCAGCTCCCTTCCCTCCCAGATCAGGGAGGGCAGTCCAGCACCAGGAGGGACCTGGATGGTAGAAGTAGCTGGGTGGAATAGAGACGAAGTGGGAGATGCACAGAGGTAGTATATATCCACTGGGTCTTTGGATGCTGGCTAGGTTATTACCAGAGAAATTGGGGTGCCAGGCAACACCTGGAGAAGGGAGAAGAGTTGAGCCATGTCGGACCCTGACCCAGATAGTTTCCAGGGTGATTAGAAATTTGGGCTGTGTGAAAAGCCATGTGCTTGTTAAGAACGATGGGCAGCTGCTTTGTAAGGAACTCATGAGCAAAAGCGGACTCACCCGAGGGTGATTTGAGCTGAACTCTGGAGCGTGTTATGCACTGCATGCCTCCAAGGCTGATAGGAGCTGCGCACCTCAGCTTCACTATCAATGCATTAACCAGAGACTGAGTGGCTGATTTAAGCCTGGCAGGTCACAGAAGACCTGGCCTGGAGGCTTGGTAACTCTGAATATTGTGGTCCAGACCTGACCCCAATCCTCATAAAACCATGTAAAGGGAGAAAAGTGAAGTCTAATATCCCTCTTCCTGTAGTATCCAGGAAGACCAGAGGAACATACTCAATGAGTTTTAGTCAGCAGGACACTTATTTCTTTCCTCTCTCTTTTTTCCCCCTTTTTGTCTTCCCCCAAGTGAGACAGTAAGACATAGAGTTAAGAAAGTTCCATAGACAGATCCAAAGGGGGAGCACAAAGTGAACCCCAAAATATGAACAGACAAATGTCACTTTTCTATCCCATAGACCTGACATTTTATTTTTTATGTGAATTTTTGTTTTTTTTCATTATTTTTACCACTTTTATTTTATTAGTATTTT
This sequence comes from Artibeus jamaicensis, assembly GCF_021234435.1. Lineage (NCBI taxonomy): Eukaryota > Metazoa > Chordata > Mammalia > Chiroptera > Phyllostomidae > Artibeus > Artibeus jamaicensis. The sequence goes on along the minus strand of NW_026521267.1, from coordinate 1,606,209 downwards.
TTTTTAATTCTCTTATATATGTTTAGTTTTCTTCATTTTATTACTGTTTAGTAATAAACATTGTCTGACTGGTTTTCCTGATTCTCTCTGTATTCTAGTTTAGTCTTCTTTCACTTCACTCATATTCCAATAACACACTACTCTTGGTCATGTACTTTCCATTCTAGTTTTCCAAGTCACATATTTTTGTCATATTATTATTCTTCCAGTACTATTGTAAATAACTGCTATTCCATACAATTGTACATACTACACACAACTGCCCCTGATTTTAGCCCACTTCACTTTATTCCTGAGCATTATTATTGTTGTGGTTAACTCTGTTCTCTCAAACACTATGCACACTTTTCTACCTTTACTGTCACTATACTTCATCATCTAACCTTGCACAAGTTGTCTGTTTTCTGGATTCAGCTCATAATCCTTCTATCCTCTGACAAAAGTCTTATCTCTCTTTCAACTATATAAAAAGTGGCTAGTTGGGTGAAACATCCAAAGAATCTCCTGTCTCTTCTGTACTTACCCAAAGAATCTCCAATCTCTTCTCTACTTTCTGGTACTTTAAAGTCCATAAAATACTCTCCTGCTAAATACATTCTGCCTACCCGTGCCACTGATTACAAACAAGAATAGGTTGGAGCTGTGAACATCAGTATACCTGCCGGAGGAGAGAACCCACCAACAAAGGAACCACTGAAAGGTAAAAACTCAAGTACAATAAGAGTCCACACAAACAGAAGGGCAAACCCAGAGCGTCCACACAAGGAGATAAAAAATACCACACCACTGAACCCGATAGACTTCCTGCCATAGAAGTTCACCCTACAAAGAGCTAGCAAAGCAAAACACTGGGAAGCACAGAAACAAATAAAAAAGAGTCACCTAAAATGGGGAGACAAAAAAAGAACATGCAATCAAAAGGAATGGAAGACTCCCCACAAAAAGAGCTAAAGGAAATGTAGGTAACCAAACAATTGGATATAGAAATTAAAATAATGGTTATTAAGAAGCTCAAGGAACTCACACACAAATACAAGGAACTGAGTGAGAACAACAAAAATAGGAAAAAGGAAATATAAACTACCAAAAAAGCCAGGAAGAAGTGAACAGTAGAATCTCAGAAATAAAAAACACACTAGAAGGAATTACAAGCAGGCTGGATGAAGCAGATAATCGGATTAGAGAGCTGGAGGACAAAGTTGGAAAAAAAAAAAAACACCCAAAAGAACAAGAGGAAGATCGCAGAGGGCTTAAGGGAAATGCAGGTCAATATGAAACATAATAATATCCATAAAATAGGGATACCAGAGGAGAAGAAGAAGAGCAAGGGATAGAAAACCTGTTTGAAAAAGTAATGATGGAAAACTTCCCTAATTTGATGAGAGAAAATTAACACAAATCCAGGAAACATGGAGAATCCCAAACAAGAGGAATCCAAACAGGCCCACATCAAGACACTTCATAATTAAATGGCAACACTCCGAGACAAAGAGAGAATCTTAAAGGCAGCAAGGGAGAAACAGGAAGTAACATAAAAGGGAGCCCCGATAAGACCAGCAACTGACTTTTCAAAGGAAACACTCCAAGCCAGAAGAGAATGGCAAGAAGTATTCCATGTAATAAAAACCAGAGGCCTGCAACCAACACTACTTTATCCAGTGAGGCTCTCAATTAAAATGGAAGGCCAAATAAGGAGCTTCCCAGACAAAAGAAGTTGAAAAGAATATACCTCCTCCAAACTAGCTCTGCAAGACGCGCTAAAGGGATTGCTTTAAGAAAACAAGGAAAAAGAGTGAGAGAGAGGAACAAAGGTACCCAAAAAATGGTAATGAATAAATACCTATCAGTAATAACCTTAAATGTAAATGGATTAAATGCTCCAATCAAAAGATAGAGAGCAGCTGGATGAATAAGAACTCATAACCCACACATACGCTGCCTAAAAGAGACTGACCTCAGAACAAAAGAGCTACCCAGACAGAAAGTGAAGGGCTGGAAACAAATATTCCAAGCAAGTGGAAAAGAAAAAAAGGCCAAGGTAGCAATACTCATATCAGACAAAATAGACTTCAAATAAGGGTCCATAAAAAGAGACCCAGAGTATTATCTTCATAATACTCAAGAAAAGAATCCATCAAGAAGATATAAACATTGTAAACATATATGCACCCAACATAGGAACACCCAAATGCTTAAAGAAAATCTTAGAGGACTTCAAGAAAGATATTGACACCAACACAATTATAGTAGGTGATTTTAACACCCCACTATCAAAAATGGATAGATCGTTCACACAAAATATCAACAAAGATACTGCGGCATTGAACAATGTCCTAGGTCAAATGGACTTAACTGATATATATATATATATAGAGCCTCTAACCCAAAGAAGGAAAATACACAGGTTTTTCAAATGCACATGGAAAATTTTCAAAGACCACATAATAGGGCACAAAACAAGCCTCAACAAATTCAAGAAAATTGAAATCATATCAAGCATTTTCTCTGACCATAATGGATTGAAACTAGAAACCAACCTCAAGGTAAAAGCACTCAAATTCATGGAGATTTCATTGCCTGCTCTGAAACTATGAATGGGTCAAGAATGAGGGCAAAAAAGAAATGAGAAGTTTCTGGAAACAAATTAAAATAAACTCAGAATAACCCAAAACTGATGGGACACAGTAAAGGTAGTCCTGAGAGGGAAGTTCATAGCTATAGAAGCCTACCTACGAAAAGTAGAAACTTTTGAAATAAACGACCCAACCAATCACCTACAAGAACTGAAGGAACAACAACAAAGACAGCCCAGAGGAAGTAAGAGGAAGGAAATAAGCAAGATCAGGACAGAATTAAATGACGTAGAGACTAGAAGCACAATTCTAAGAGTCAGTAAATCCAGGAGCTTGTTCTTTGAAAAGACAACAAAATTGACAAACCTTTAAGCAGCCTCATCAAGAAAAAAGGACAGAGGACCAAAGTAAACACAATCAGACCTGGAAGAGGAGAGATTACCACTAATACCACAGAAATACAAAGAATTGTAAGAAATTACTATGAAGAACTATATACCAAGAAATTTGAAAGCCTAGGTAAAATGGACACATTTCTAGAAAAATATAATCCTCCAAAACTCAATGAAGAAGAAGCAGAAAGCCTGAACAGACCAATAACAGCTGAATTCAATGAAGGGGTTAAAAAAAAAAAACAAACAAACTCCTGACACACAGAAGCCCTGGACCAGATGGTTTCACAGGAGAATTCTGGAAAGCATTTAAGGAAAACTAACCTCTATCCTTCACAGACTTTTCCAAAAAATCCAAGAAGAGGGAAAACTCTCAAACATTTTTTATGAAGCCAGCATCATCCTAACCCCAGAATCAGATAAAGACACAACAAAGAAAGAAAACTTCAGGCTAATATTGCTGATGAACATATACACTAAAACTCATCAACAGAATAGTGGCAATCCACATCCAGCAATTCATTAAAAAGATTGTATGCCATGACCAAGTGGGATTCATTCCTGGCATGCAAGGATGGTACAATATTTGCAAATTAATAAATGGAATACATCACATAAAAGCAAGCACAAAAATCATGTGATCATATCATAGATGGGCGCAAAGTATTTGATAAGATACAGTATCCATTTATCATTAAAACTCCCAGCAAGTTGGGAATAGATTGAGCATTCCCCAGCCTAATAAAGGGCATATACAAGAGACCTATAGCCAACATCATACTCAATGGCAGAAACTAAAAACTATCCCAATAAGATCAGGAATAAGACAAGGTTGCCCACTTTCACCACTTCTATTCAACATAGTACTGGAAGTCTTAGCCACAGCAATCAGACAAGAAAAAGAAATAAAAGGCATCTAAATTGGAAAAGAAGAAACAAAGCTGTCATTGTTTGCAGATGATTTGGTAGTGTACATAGAATGTCCTACATACTCCACCAGAAAACTGCTCTACCTAATAAGTGAATTTGAGAAAACAGTGGGATACAAAGTCAATATTCAGAAACCAAAGGCATTTTTGTATATTAACAATGAACTATCAGAAACAAAATTTAAAAATCCCATTTGACATAGCAACAAGAAAAATAAAATACCTAGGAATAAACCTAACCAAGGAGGTAAAAGAACTGTTCTCTGAAAAGTTCACAACAGTAACAAAAGAAATTAAGGAAGACAGAAATAAACGGAAGCATTTATCATTTTCATAGATGGGAAGAATTTACATCAAAATGTCCATACTACTCAAAGCAATTTATAGATTGTGTGCAATACCTTTAAAGTACCAATGGCATATTTCACAGATATAGAACAAATACTTCAAAAACTTATATGGAATCATAAATAACCCTGAATAGCTGCTGCAATTTGGAGAAAGAAGAACAAAGTAGGAGGGAACACAATACCTGATATCAGTGAGTTACATGGCCATTTTAATCAAAACAGCCTAGTACTGGCATAAGAACAGACAAATGGATCAACGGAACAGAATAGAGAGCCCAGAAATAAACCCATGTCTCTATGGTCAATTAACATTTGACAAAGTTTTCAGCAGCATAAAATGGAGTAAAAATAGCCTCTTTAACGAATGGTGTTGGGAGAGCTGGACAGTTACATGCAAAAGAATGAAACTTGACCACCAACTTACACTATATAGAAAAATGTATTCAGGGTGTATAAAATACTTAAATATAAGTCACGATATCATGAAAGTCCCAGAATAGAACATAGGCAGGAATATCTCAGATATTCTATGCGGCAATATTTTCATTTATAAGTCTTTTAGGGCAGGGAAAGAATAAACCAGTTGCATCCCATCAAAACAAAAAGCTTCTGCACAGCATTAAAATGGAAAGCGGACAAACTGTATGGGAAAACATATTTGCCAATGACACCTTGGACAAGGGTTTGATCTCCAAAATGTATAATGAACTCACACGAGTCCACTCTATGAAGAGATGCAACCCAATTGAAAAGTGGGCAAAGTACTTGAGCAGACAGTTCTCCAATGAGGACATACAGAGGATCCAGAGACACATGAAAAGATTCTCAATATTGCTAGCTATTGGAGAGATGCAAATTAAAACCACAATGAAATACCACTTAACACTGGTCAGAATGGCCATCATAAACCAATCAACAAACAACAAGTGTTGAACAAGTTTTGAAGAAAAAGGAATCCTAGCTCACTGTTGGTGGGATTGCAGACTGGTACAACCACTATGGAAAACAGTATGGAATTTTCTCAGAAAACTAAAAATGGATCTGCCTTTTGACCCAGCAGTTCCATATCTAGGATTATATCCTAAGAACCCTGAAACACCAATCCAAAGAACCTATGTACCCCAATGTTCATAGCTGCACAATTTACAATATCCGAGTGCTGGAAGCAATCTAAGTGCTTATCAGTAAATGATGATACATTTACCCAATGGAATACTATGCAGCAGAAAAAATTAGGAGCTCCTACCATTTGGGTCAGCATGGATGGAACTGGAGAGCATTATGCTAAATGAAATAAGCTGACTCATGAGGTACAACTAACATATGATCTCACCTTTTACTGAAACCTAATCAACAAAACAAACAAGCAAGCAAAATATAACCAATTTGAAATTACAAACAGTCTGACAGTAACTTGAGCAGTGATGGGAGGGGATAAAGGTAGGTGAAAGGGTAAAGGGTTTTCAGAAACAACTATAAAGGTCACATGAACAAAAACAAGGCTGGGTGGAAGCAAGTGAGGGAGGTGGGGATCGCTGTGGTAGCTGGGAAGAGGTGAGGGTAAGAGGCAGAATACTGTACTTGAACAACAATAAAATTTAAAAGTAATAAATGGCCCTGGGTGGTGTAGCTCAGTGGATTGAGCACAGTCCTTTGAACCAAAGCATTGCATGTTTGATTTCCAGTCAGGGCATGTGCCTGGGTTGCAGGCCATATCCCCAGTATAGGGTGTGCTAGAAACAACCATACATTGACGTTTCACTCCCTCTCTTTCTCCTTCCCTCCCCCATCTCTCTAATAAAAAATAAATACAATCTTTAAAAATTAAAATAAAAATAAGTGTTTAATAAAAAATAAAGGAATATAATATGATATAAATAAAATTAACATCGTTAAAAAAGAAAAAAGAAATGGGGCTACATCAAATTAAAAACTACTGCAGTGCTAGAAAGAACTTATGAAAATGAAAGGCAACCAATTGCATGAGCAAATATATTTGTCAAGTAGATATTCATCAAGGGATTAACCTCTAAAATATATACAGAACTCATACATCCAAACACCAGGAATACAAAGAATCCATTAAAAAACGGGCAAAAGTTCTGAATAGATACTTCTCCAAGAAGGACAAACATATGGTCCACAGATGTATGAAAAAATGCTCAACATCACTAGCCATCAGAGAGATGCAAATTAAAACCACAATAAGATACCACCTCATATCTGCCAAAATGGCTATCATTAAAAAATCTACAGTCCTGGCTGATGTGGCTCAGTGGATTGAGTGCTTGCCTGCAAACCAAAGGGTTGCTGGTTAGATTCTCATTCAAAGGGAATGCAGGGCTTTTTGCCTGGCTGGGTGGGAAGTAGGCCGAGCTGCTATTGCAGGAGAATCCCCCAAACAGTTTTACTTTTTGAGAAATTCCTCCTACTCAAGCCTGCCTCTCAGTACACCCCAATTCTCCAGCCAGACCAGTGACTATTGGGGTCAGAGCCTAATACTATGACTCAACTCTCCCAAGTCGGTGACCACAGACTCCGTGGGTGATCACGGCCCTTGTGTGTTTGCCTTTTTCCTTATTCCCCTCCCTGCAACTTCAAGCAACCAGGTCTCTCCAGATGCTGCTCAGACCCTGCTTGGCCGGGGAGGGAGAGAGCAGTTGACCCAGGTCTCTGTGGCAGGCCCGCTGCTTCCAAGGAGTATGTGGTAGACCTAGCACCGGGTGCTGGGTGCGGGGCTGAGGCTGCCACAGCCCCTGTCCTTGTGCTGGTCCCTGGGACCTTATTGTCCTGCAGCCATATCCTTACTGTCTGGTTTTTCCAGTGTCCGCTACAATTTCTGGTCCCTTATTTTCATATGCTGTGGTACTATTGGCTGTTTGCTCTGTTTCTCTGTAGATCAGCCAGGTTTTTCTCCCATGTGTAGGGGGAAGTGGAATCTGCTCCGTCCTACTCCATCACCATCTTCCCTACTCTAGTATGGACATTTTAATTATGTTAATTGTTCTTATCCATGAACACAGTATGTTCTTCCACTTATTTCTTTCTTCTTCAATTTCTTTGTTTTGTGTCTTAAAATTTTCCCGAGTATAGTTCTTTTACATCTTTGATGAAGTTTATTCTTAGGTATTTTATTCTTTTTAAAACACTTGTGGCCGTGGCTGGTGTAGCTCAGTGGATTGAGCACGGGCCTGTGAACCAAAGGATAGCAGTTCCATTCCCAGTCAGGGCACATGCCTGGGTTGCAGGCCAGTTCCCTGCAGGGAATACACAAGAGGCAACCATACATTGATATTTCTCTCCCTCTCTCCTTCCCTTCCCACTCTAAAGATAAATAAATAAAAAATCTTTTAAAAAATTGTGAATGGAATTGTTTTCTTTATTTCCCTTTCTATTAGTTCTTCATGAGCACATAAATATGCAACTGATTTCTGAATATTAGTTTTGTATTATGCTATTTTACTGAATTCATTTGTCAATTCTAGTAGTTTCTTGGTGGAATCTCTGGGGTTCTCTATGTACCATATCATGTCATCTGCAAATAAAGACAGTTTTATTTTTTCCTTTCCAAGTTGAATGCCTTTTACTACTTTTTGTCTGATTGTTGTGAGTAGGACTTCCAGTACTATGTTGAATTAGAGAGCTGAAAGTGGACATCCCTGTCTTGTTCTTGATCTTAGGGGGAATGCTTTGTAGTTTTTTCCCATTGCGTATGATGTTGGCAGTGGGTTTGTCACGTATGATGGCCTTTATTATGTTTAGGTATTTTCCTTCTACTCCCCCTTTGCTGAGAGTTTTTATCATAAGTGGGAGTTAGATATTATCAGAATCTTTTTCTGCATCTACTGATGTAATCATTGTGGTTTTTATACTTGATTTATGTAGTGAATCACATTTATTGATTTGTGAATGTTGTCCCATCCTTGAATTCCAGAAATACATACAGCCCACTTGATCAGGGTGTATGCTCTTGCTGATACATTGCTGTAATCAGTTTTCTAATATTTTGCTGAGGATTTTAACATCTACATTCATCAGTGATATTAGCCTATTATTTTCTTTGATTAAGTTTTTTGATTACTGCTTCAGTTTCATTAGGTATAATCTGTTTATTCAGATTCTGTGATTCTTCCTGATTTATTTTTGGAAGATTATGTTTCTAGGAATTTATCCAGTTCATCCAGGTTGTCCCGTTTGTTGGCATATAATTGTTCTTAATATTTTCTTTTTTTTTTAATTTTATTTAGTTATTTTTCAAGTACAGTTTTTTGTCTATTTTTCCCATCCCAGCCTCCCCCGCCCCTTGCTCCCCACCTCCCTCCCATTTCCACCCCCCCTTAGTTCTCGTCCCTGTGTCCTTCCTATTTGTTCCTCCAAATCCCTCCCCCATTTCCCCTTAACTTCCCTTCCTTCTCTCCTCTGGTCACTATCCCTTGTTCTCTATTTCAGTGTCTTTGTTTTTTGTTTGTTTTTTTTCTGCTTGTTTGTTTGTTTTGTTGTTTAGCTTCCTGTTAAAGGTGAGATCATATGGTATTTGTCTTTCAACCCCTGGCTTATTTCACTCAACATAATGCTTTCCAGTTTAATATTTTCTTACAATCCTTTGTATTTCTTTGGTGGCAGTTGTTATTTCTCAACTTTCATTTCTGATTTGAAATGACACAGTCAATGGGTCCTTTCTCTTTTTCTCTTTTCTTTTTTTAAGTTCAATTTACTGATTATGCTATTGTAGTTGTCTCATTTTCACCCTTTTATCCCCTTCTGCCATGAACCCTCCACCTGCATTTCCCCCCACCCTTGGTTCATGTCCATGGGAATATGCCAGAGATTTTCAAAACCCCTTTGAACATCTCATTCCTCAGCTTTTCAATTTGTTTGGTTAGTGTATTATTTGGTCCAACTCTTATTAATTGACTAATGCTGCTGTGATGTTAAAACTTTTGAAAATCACTCCTGGGAAGAGGCTTTAAGCACTGGACAAAATTTGAGTGAGGTCAAATAAAAACAAGGCTTTCGGTTAAGTTTGACCAGGGAATCACCAGGCAGATGAAATATTGACTGTTATTTGGGAATGAGACTTTGCAAGGGCTCTAGCTCTGTTGCATCTGGGACTGGAAATGCAAGCTGCCATTTTTTCTTTTTTTAGCTTAGCTGGAGTAGGGGATGGGGAAGTGAAAATGCCAAAAAATTTGAGTGCTTTTACCAAGATTCAGCTGTTTTCCTTGACTGAATGTTTCATCGGTTGCGGCAAGCCTTTGGTTCATTTTCATGGTTCTTAGACTGTTGATTTTGACAATTTTTGCAAGTTGGGTTTTTTTTTTCTTCATGGAGGGGGGATATTTTGGAGATTCTTAACCTGCCATTTGCCCTGATATCACTTCCTTTGTTGGCTTTTGATTAAAGGATTTAAAAGTAGTTTTTTAGGATGATAATACTGTTTCCCAGAGGCTCTCAGGTTGTAATGGCAGAGCACACACAGTTGTCTCTGTCTGGCTTTACAAAGGGACAAGCTATGCAAGGTAACGAAGACAGAGTTTCAGTTGTTTTAGAAGAAAATTCTTGTTGAAGAGTCACTTGAGGTGGTTGAAATTCCAAGAGAGCTTGAGCTCTGGAAAGCTCTTGTAGCTAATGTGTTATAGGCAATTTGATATGTGGCTGCCTTTGTGATATTTGATCACTTTATTTGGCAGATACTGTGTGAATATCATTTCTGGTGTGAAGTGTGAAAATTACCCTGTGCTCATAATTGTAAAACTGGGGAATGTCAGCACACAGTTAAACAAACCCTGTGGAGCAGCTTAGAGAACTTGTAGGGCCAGTCAGGAGAGTACAGCCAGTTAGGGAGCCCACACTGACATCAAGTACAGGGAAGAGTGCTTCCAGTTTTGGGTGGTTCACACCGTCATATTTGGAAATATTTTATCAGTTCTCAAGAGTTTTATTTGTAGGTTCTTACTGATATTGCCTGCCCTATAACTTTTTTTACCAGTTGTTTATTTTGCTGTAATTACAGACTGGTAGGACACTGCAGATATAATGCATGAATTCCCATTTACTCTCAACTGACTTCTCCAAATGTGTTACTGCTGCAAGACATTTTTTAATTTCCACAGTTCTCAGAATGTTGATGACCTCTTATATAGCTGTAGTACAAATTGGAACCAGGAAACTGTCATTGTACAATAATATTACCATATTTTGCTGTGTATGATGTGCTCTTTTTTTGCTCAAGTTTTTGAGGGAAAAATAAGAATGCACATTAATATGGGTAGTACTAATTCCATATCTATATAAATGTTTTCATGATTTATTTATGCTTATGCATTAAAAGTATAACTCCAGAAAGCAATAATGATGTCCATATGCAAAATAATACCCTGGAATACAATAATCGTTTTTTTTTCTTTTTTCTAAATATAAATAAATAAATAATTGGATTTTAAAATTAAGACGAAAGATGTTTTTCCTGAAAGCTTGGGTCAAAAAATGTGGTTGAGCATTATACACAGCAGAATATGATAACTAAACTACAGAGACTTTATCAGTTTTCATCATTTTTTACTTGCTGCCTTTGTATGTGTGTGTATGTTTAGTTCTGTACAGTAGTATTATATGTATAGATTCAGATAATTACCACCATAGTTAAGATATAGAACTCTTTGATCACCACAGTAGAACTATCTTATGCTACATACCACTTTATATTCATACACAGCTCTATCATCATCCTATAACTTTTTTATTGGAACAGCTTTAGTAAGATATTATTCATATATGGCAAAATCCATCGATATATGATTGTGCAGCATTGTCACAATCAATTTTAGAACATTTTCACTACCTTTAAATGATACTCTGTATCCAAAGGCAGTCATTATTTCTCCTTAGGTGCCCCACATTTACCTATTCTGAATATTTTATGTAAATGGAATGATATAATATGTGGTCATTTGTGATTGGCTTTTTTCAGTTAGCATGTTTGTGAGGTTCATCCATGTTGTACCATGTATCAGTACTTCATTTCTTTTTATTGTCACATAATGTTCCATTGTATGGATATACCATATTTTATTTATTTATTCTGTGATGGACATTTGGCTTATTTCTGCATTAGTGTTATAATGAATGATGTTGGCATTAACATTCATATACAAGTTTTTGTATAGACATAATATTTTTATTTCATTTACATATATACCTAGGGATGGAATTACTGGGTCATATGGTGACTGTGATGTGCCACACTGTTTTCCACAGCCCCTGCACTTATTTACATTGCCACTAGCAATGAATGAAGCGGCCAGTTTCTCCATATCCTTACCACCACTAATTTTTATCTGTCTTTTTAATCTTTTTTTTTTATTATAGCCGGCCCATGGTATCGAAGTGGTATCTCATTGTGGTTTTAATCTGCATTTCTCTGCTTGCTAATGAGGTTTAACATCCATGGCCATTTGTGTATCTTCTTTGGGGAAATACCTATTCAGATTCTTTCACATTCATAAATTGAGTTATTTGTACTTTTGTTATGGAGCTACAAGAGTTCTCTATATATCCTAAATCCAAGTCCCTTATCAAAGATAGAAGTCAGCTGTATTTTTTCTTTTTATTTTTTATAATGTCCTTTGTAGTAGAAAAGGTTCTAATTTTGATGAAATTTAATTTATCTGTTTTTTTTTTAAAAATTCTGTTATTTGTGCTTTTGGTGTCATGTATAACTTATAAGATATGACATTGCCTGATCAGAGCTCATGAAGATTTATTCCTGTGTTGTCTTGTAAGAGGTTTATAGTTTTAGATCTTACATTTGGGTCTTTAACCCATTTTGAATAAATTTTTATATATGATGTGAGGTGGGTAGGGGTGCAACTTCATTCTTTTGTGACTATCCAGATGTTCCAGTACCTTGCATTGGGAGGACTGTTCTTCCCCCATTAAATTTTTTGGCCCCCTTGTCAAAATCAATTAACTATAAATGTGACATTTTATTTCTGGACTCTCACTGCTATCCCATTGGTCTATGTGTTTGTATTCCCGTACCATACTGCCTTGGCTTATATGTTAGTAGTAAGTTTTGAAATTGGGTATGGGAGTCTTCCAACCCTTTTTTTTTCCATGATGGTTTTAGCTATTCTGAGTCTCTTGAATTGTCATATAAATTTTTATATCAGCTTGTCAATTTCTTTAAAAACACCAGCTGGAATTTCAGCAGAGATTGTACTGGATCTGTAGGGCAGTTTAGGAAGTATTGCCATCTTAACAGTTTTAAGACATAGGATGGGGCGGGGGCAGGGGGTGGGGGTAAAAGGGGACTAAATGATAATGGAAAAAATACAATACAGATTTTTAGAGAATATTAAGACATGGGTTTTTGTATTATTTTCCTAGAGCTACTGTAACAAATGTCAACAAACTATGTGGCTTAAAATGACAGAAATTTATTCTCTTGCAGTTTTGAAGGCCAGAAATAAGAAAAATGTCAACAGAGTCACTCAGTCTCTGTAGATTCTAGGGAAATATTCAATTCTTGCCTTTTGCAGCTTCTGGTGGTTCCAGGCATTCTGGGGATAATGGCTGCCTCACTCCAGTCTGTGGTCACATTGCCTCCTCCTCTTTTAAATCCCTGCCTCTTTCTTATAAGGACACATTTGATTGCATTAATCCCACCTGGCTAATTCAGGATAAACTCCTTTTCTCAAGAGCCTTAACCTTACACCTTTCCCCATGAGAGATAATGTTCACAGGTTTGAAGAATTAAGAAGGGAATGGTCCTTTAGAGGACCATTTTTCATCCTGTTATAGATGATCTATTTATTCACTTCTTTAATTTATTTCTACTACAGTTTTTTTTCAGAGTATAGGGTTTGTATTTCTTTAGTTAAATTTATATCCAAGTTTTTTTTAATACTGTTGTAAATGGAGTTGTTTTTTAAATGTAAATTTTGGATTGTTGATTACATAGGTATAGAAATACAATTGATTTTTTTGTTGATCTTATATTCCGCAACTTTGCTGAGCTTTTTTATTAGTTCTCATAGTTTTGTCAGTGGTTCCTTGGGTTTTTATATGGGCAAGATCATGTCATCTGCAAATAGAGATAATGTCACTTTTTCCTTCCCAGTCTGAATGCTATCTATCTATCATCTATCTGTCTGCCTATCTATCTATCTATCTATCTATCTATCTATCTATCTATCTATCTATCTAGTGTGCCTAGTTGCCTTGGCTGGATTCCCCAGTATAATTCTGAATAGAAGTGGTAAGAGTGGACATTATTGTCTTTTCCTGATATTAGGGGGAAATATTCAGTTTTAATATTAATTGTAGGTTGAAGAAGTTTACTGAGTGAAGTTTTTTTTTCAATCATGAAGGAGTATTGAATTTTGATAAATGCTATTATTACACTTGATGAGATAACCATGCCCTTTATAACCATATACTTTATACTATTGTCCTTTTTATTATTATTGATATTTAATGAATTAAACCAGTCTTGTATTTCTGATACAAATTCCATTTGGTTATGATGTAATTTGTTTAATATACTGCTGGATTTGGTTTGTTAGTATTTTGTTAAGGGCTTTTTGCCTCAATGTATATAAGAAATATAGGACTGTAGTTTTCTTGTATTGTCTTTGTCTGGTTTTAGTATCAGAGTAATACGGACCTTATAGAATTAGTTGACAAATATTTCCCCTTGTTCTTTTTGAAAAATTTTTTTAAGAATTAGTACTCTTCTTTTATATCATTGGTAGAATTAAACAATGACACCATCTTTAACCCTACAACCTTTAAACTATATGTTGACAGAGGAAGTCCCTGACAAACTGAAAGCTAATTACATAAGTATAATATCATTTCATGGAATACTTTATAATTTATTGAATCTTGTATAAAAAGAATGGTTCTACCAGTTATAGAAATATTAGTAGACAGTTTCTTTTTCCCCCAAGGCTTTTAATATGTTATCACATTATCTCTGGTCTCCCTAATTTTTCATGAGAGGTTAGCTGTTATTTTGGAAGATGGCAGAGAGGTAGGTGGGAGCAGAGCCTACTTCCCCCTGTGTACAGGTGGAACACTTGGCTGATCTTCAGAGGAACAGAGTGAACAGCCAATGCTATCCTAGCATATATGAAGGTTGGAGGCCAAAATTGTAGAGGACATTAATAAACAGATGGTAAGGAGATTGCTATGGAACATTGAGGTCCCTGGGACCAGTAGGGGGTCAGGGCTGCTGCAGCCCCAGGCCTGGTACCTGCTGGGTCTGCCACAAAAGTCTTGGAAGAGAGCCATGTCAACAGCTCCCTTCCCTGCCAAACAGGGAGGTTATAGATGTGTGTACAGCTGCAGACACATCTGCTGTGTAACAGTGGAGATGCCAGTGCTGATTCAGTAATTGCTGTATGTCAGGCATTGGTCTCAGTACTAAATTTAACACATTAAAATGTATAACAGTAGTTTCTTTAATTCTTTCAAAGCCCTGATGAGGTATTCCGGAACAAGGAGTTGAAGTAACTTGCCCATAATGACAGAGCTAGAAGGTGTCTATAATGCATCTGGAGACTCTGACCCTTGAATATGCCATCATTATGTACCACAATGTCTCTTTTAGCAGACTGTATAAAACTAGATTTTCTAAGAAAGTTTTAGAATTGATCTCCTTATACTTTTCAGTCTAAATATCTAACAATTAAATGAGGTATCAGTTCATGTGTATATTGTTGGAACTGGAAAATCTCTTTGATAAAAAAAGATAGCTTCTCAAGCCTTACTGCTAATATTTAGGGCCTACATAGGCAAAGTAAATAGTATAAATTTTTAAAAACATGAAATTTTTAAAAAATATATTTTATTGATTATGCCATTACAGTTGTTCTATTTCTCCCCTTCATCCCCTCCACCCTGCACAACCCTCCCCCACCATTCCCTCCTTTAGTTTATGACCTTGTGTCTCAAGTTCTTTTTTTATTTTTTTAAATTAATTTTATTTAGTTATTTTTCAAGTACAGTTTTTTGTCTATTTTTCCCATCCCAGCCTCCCCCGCCCCTTGCTCCCCACCTTCCTCCCATTTCCACCCCCCTTAGTTCTCGTCCCTGTGTCCTTCCTATTTGTTCCTCCAAATCCCTCCCCCTTTTTCCCCTTAACTTCCCTTCCTTCTCCCTTCTGGTCACTATCCCCTTCTTCTCTATTTCAGTGTCTTTGTTTTTTTTTTTTCTGCTTGCTTATTTGTTTTGTTGTTTAGTTTCCTGTTAAAGGTGAGATCATATGGTATTTGTCTTTCAGCACCTGGCCTATTTCACTCAGCATAATGCTTTCCAGTTCCATCCATGCTGTTGCAAAAGGTAGTAGCTCCTTCTTTCTCTCTTCAGCATAGAATTCCATTGTGTATATGTACCACAATTTTTTGATCCATTCATTTACTGATGGGCACCTAGGTTGCTTCCAACTCTTGGCTATTGTAAATTGTGCTGCTATGAACATTGTGGTGCATAGGTTCTTTGATATTGATGTTTTAGGATTCTTAGGATATAATCCTAGCAGTGGAATTGCTGGATCAAAAGGCAGGTCGATTTTTATTTTTCTGAGAAAATTCCACACTGTTTTCCAGAATGGTTGTACCAGTCTGCAATCCCACCAACAGTGAACTAAGGACTCCTTTTCCCCACAACCTCTCCAACATTTGTTGTTTGTTGCTTTGTTTATGATAGCCATCTTGACTGGTGTAAAGTGGTATCTCATTGTGGTTTAAATTTGCATCTCTCTGATAGCTAATGATATTGAGCATCTCTTCATGTGTCTCTGAATGTTCTATATGTCCTCCTTGGAGAAGTGTTTGTTCAAGTCCTTTTCCCATTTTTTAATTGGGTTGGGTGTCTTCTTAGAGTGGAGTCGTGTAAGTTCTTTGTATATTTTGGAGATTAAACCTTTGTCTGAGGTATCATTGGCAAATATGTTTTCCCATACAGTTGGTTGTCTTGCTAATTTAATACTGTTTTCTTTAGCCACGCAGAGCTTTTTATTTTGATGAGATCCCATTTGTTTATTCTTTCCTTTATATTCCTTGGTCTAGGGGACATATCAGTAAAAATGTTGCTGCGTGAAATATCTGAGATTTTCTTGTCGATGTTCTCCTCTAGGACTTTAATGGTGTCACGACTTACATTTAAGTCTTTTATCCACCTTGAATTTATTTTGGTGTATGGTGTAAGTCTGTGCTCAAGTTTCATTTTTTTTTTGCACGTAGCTGTCCAGTTCTCCCAACACCATTTGTTGAAGAGGCTATCTTTACTCCATTTTATGTTACTGCCCCCTTTGTCGAATATTAAATGACTGTAGAGAGTTGGGTTGATTTCTGGGCTCTCTGTTCTGTTTCATTGGTCTATGTGCCTGTTTTTATGCCAGTACCAGGCTGTTTTGATTACAGTGGCCTTGTAATACAGTTTGATATCAGGTATTGTGATCCCTCCTACTTTGTTCTTCTTTCTCAAAAGAGCAGCTGCTATTGGGGCTCGTTTGTGGTTCCATATAAATTTTCGAAGTGTTTGTTCTATGTCTGTGAAATATGCCATTGGTATTTTAATAGGTATTACATTGAATCTGTATATTGCTTTGGGTAGTATGGACATTTTGATGATGTTAATTCTTCCAATCCATGAACCAGGTATATGTTTCCATTTGTTTGTGTCTTCCTTGATTTCTTTCTTCAGGGCTGTGTAGTTTTCTGCATACAGGTTTTTTACCTCCTTAGTTAGGTTTATTCCCATATATTTTATTTTTCTTTTTGCTGTATCGAATGGGATTTTTTCCTTGATTCCTGCTTCTGCTGATTCACTGTTGGTATACAAAAATGCCTTTGATTTCTGGATATTGACTTTGTAACCAGCTGTTTTGCCATATTCATTAATTAGTTCGAGCAGTTTTGGGGTAGAGTCTATAGGATTTTCCATGTACACTATCATGTCATCTGCAAACAGTGACAGTTTTGTTTCCTCCTTTCCTATTTGGATGCCTTTTATTTCCTTTTCTTGCCTCATTGCTGTGGCTAAAACTTCCAATACTATATTGAATAGAAGTGGTGATTTTCTTCCGCCAAGATGGAGGTTTAGGTGGATGTGCCTTGCCTCCACACACAACCAAGTTTAGGGACAACTAAATATTAGCATCAGAAAACACAACCAGAACACGGAAAACTGAACTTTTCGGAAGTCCGCTAACAACAAATTCTTCGGCCCGACCGGTAAGGGGCGAAACCAGCGTCGGGTGAGGAGCTACAAAGGAGAGCTCGATCGACCCGGGCGCGGAATCCAGATGCGCGAATCCAGTGGCACGGGTTCCAAACCCAGGATTGGACCTAGTGAGCGACCGAGCGGCCCACCGGGTGAGCGACTACGACTACGGAGGGGACAGTGGGGAAGCGGTGGCAGCGAGTTGACAGTGGTTGCCCGGTTGCACGCGGGTGAGGGAGTGAGCGGTCGGACCGGCAGCGGCGGCGCCATCATTTCCCCGCTCTGACCACGCCCCCACATACAGCGTCACAACCCAGCGACCTGGGACTCCAAGGCGCCGCTTCTCTCACTTAAAGGGCCAGAACAGACCAAAAATGTCGCAGGGGGACCTCAAAGCCCCGGAGATAAATCTAAGTGACGAAGAAATAGCAAATCTCTCAGACGCACAGTTTAAAACACTGGTCATCAGCTTCCTCACAGATCTGGTGGACTATAGCCACAAATTAGAGAAACATATGAAGGCTAAATTAAGGGAAATGAATGGAATTCCACAGGAAACCCATAGAGATGCAAAAAAAACTGGGACTCAAATCAATGGAGTGAACCAGAAGGAAGAAAAAAATGATCAATCAGAAAGGAATGAAGATATAAGAATTCAGAAAAATGAGGAGAAGCTTAGGAACCTCCAGGACATCTATAAACGCTCCAATATCCGAATTATAGGGGTAACAGAAGGGGGAAAGACACAACCACCAGTGGAAAAACTATTTGAACAAATAATAAAAGAAAATTTCCCCAATCTGGCAAAGGAAACAGACTTCCAAGAAATCCAAGAAGCCCAGAGAGTACCAAAAAAGTTGGACTCAAGAAGAAACACACCAAGGCATATCATAATTACATTAGCCAAAATTAAAACGAAGGAGAGAATCCTGGAAGCAGCAAGAGCTAAGGGGACAATCACCTACAAAGGAGTCCCCATCAGGCTGTCAGCAGATTTCTCAAAAGAGACCTTACAGGCAAGAAGGGGCTGGAAAGAAATATTCCAAGTCATGAAATCTAAAGACCTACAACCAAGATTGCTCTACCCAGCAAAACTTTCATTTAGAACGGAAGGACAGATAAGGTGCTTCTCAGATAAGACCAAATTCAAGGAGTTCATCATCACCAAGCCCTTATTATATGAAATGTTAAAGGGACTTATCTAAGAAAAAGAAGTTAAAGAAACATGAACAGTGAAAGGACAACAAACTCACAGTTATTAACAACCACACCTAAAACGAAAGCAAACTAAAAGGACAGCTAGATCAGGAGTGGAAACATAGAAATGAAGATCTCAAGGAGGGTTAGCAACAGGGGAGTGGGAGGAGGAGACGGGGAGAGAAGGTACAGAAAACAAGTAGCATAGACAGTAGATAGAAAATAGATGGGGGGGCAAGAATAGTATGGGAAATATAGAACCTAAAGGACTTGAGACACATGGACATAAGCTAAAGGGGGGTAATGGTGGGGTTGGGGGGGCAGGGTGGAGGGGAATGAAGGGGGGAATAGAACAACTGTAACAGCATAAACAATTAAAAAAAAATAAATAAATTTATTTAAAAAAAGAAAAAAAAAAGAAGTGGTGAAAGTGGACAACCTAGTTTTGTTCCTGATCTTAGTGGAAAAGCTTTTAGTTTTTTCCCATTGAGTATGATATTGGCTGTAGGTCTCTCATATATGGCCTTTATTATTTTGAGAATTGCTCCCTGTATTCCCATTTTGCTGAGTGTTTTTATCATGAATGGGTGTTGTACCTTATCAAAAGCTTTTTCCGCATCTATTGATATGATCATGTGGCTTTTGTCTTTGCTTTTGTTTATGTGATGTATTACATTTATTGACTTGCAAATGATGAACCATCCTTGCATGCCTGGGATGAATCCCACTTGTTCATGGTGTATGACCTTTTTAATGTATTGTTGGATGCGATTTGCCAATATTTTGTTGAGGATTTTAGCATCTATGTTCATCAGCGATATTGGCCTGAAGTTTTCTTTCTTTGTTGTGTCTCTATCTGGTTTTGGAATTAAGATGATGCTGGTTTCATAAAAAGAATTTGGGAGTTCTCCATCCTTCTGCAATTTTTGGAATAGTCTGTGGAGAATAGGGGTTAGCTCTTCCTTAAAGGCTTTGTAGAATTCTCCTGTGAAACCATCTGGTCCAGGGCTTTTATGTGATGGGAGTTTTTTGATTACTGCTTCAATTTCTTTTGCTGTTATTGGTGTATTTAGATTTTCTGCTTCTTTTTCACTGAGTTTTGGAAGATTATATTTTTTAGAAATGTGTCCATTTCCCCTAGGTTTTCAAATTTCTTGCCATACAGTTATTCAGCGTAATTTCTTATCATCTCTTCTATTTCTGTGATATCAGTTGTAATCTCTCCTCTTTCATTTCTGATTGTGTTTATTTGTGTCTTCTCTCTTCTTTTCTTCATGAGCCTACTTAAAGGCTTGTCTATTTTGTTTATCTTCTCAAAGAAACAACTCCTGGATTCATTGATCCTTAAACTTGTGCTTTTAGTTTCTATGTCATTTAATTCTGCTCTGATCTTGGTTATTTCCTTCCTTCTGGTTGCTCTGGGCTGTCTTTGTTGTTGTTCCTTGAGTTCTTGCAGGTGTAGGGTTAGGTTGTTTGTTTGAAATGTTTCTATCTTCTTTAGGTAAGCCTGTATTGCTATAAACTTCCCTCTCAGGACTACCTTGGCTGTGTCCCATAAATTTTGGGTTGTTATCAGATCATTTTCATTTGTTTCCAGAAACGTTTTGATTTCTTCCCTAATTTCATTCTTGACCCATTCGTTGTTTAATAGCATACCATTCAGTCTCCATGATTTTGGGTGCTTTGGGTTTTTTTCTTTGGGGTTGGTTTCTAATTTCAGTCCCTTGTGGTCAGAGAAGATGCTTGGTATGATTTCAATTTTCTTGAATTTTTGAGACTCGTTTTGTGTCCTATCATGTGGTCTATCTTTGAAAATGTTCCATGTGCATTTGAAAAGAATGTGTATTTAGCTTCTTTGGGATGAAGGGCTCTATATATATCAGTTCAGTCCCTTTCATCTAGGGTGTTGTTTAATGCCACAATATCTTTGTTGATAATTTGTTTGGAAGATCTGTCCATTTTTGATAGTGGGGTATTAAAATCCCTTACTATAATTGTGTTGCTGTCAATATCTTTCTTGAAGTCCTTTAAGATTTTCTTGATATATTTGGGTGCTCCTATGTTGGGTACATATATATTTATGATGTTAATGTCTTCTTGGTGGATTCTTCCCTTGAGTATTATGGAGTGACCTTCTGGGTCTCTCTTTATGGCCTTTTTTTTTGAAGTCTATTTTGTCTGATACAAGAATTGCTACCCGAGCTTTTTTTCTTGTCTGTTTGCTTGGTAAATTTGTTTCCAGCCTTTCCCTTTTAGTCTGTGATGGTCTTTTCTCCTGAGGTGGGTCTCCTGTAGGCAGCATATGTGAGTGTCATGCTTTCTCATCCATTCCACTATTCTGTGTCTTTTGATTAGAGCATTTATTGCATTTATGTTTAAGGTTATTATTGATAGGTACTTATTCATTGCTATTTTTGTACCTGTGTTCCTCTCTGACTCTCAATTTTTCTTCCTTTCCTTAAAGCAGTCCTTTTAGTATTTCTTGTAGGACTGGTTTGGTGGGGCATATTCTTTTAGACTTCTTTTGTCTTGGAAGCTCTTTATTTGGCCTTCTATCTTGATTGAGAGCCTTGCTGGGTAAAGTAGCCTTGGTTGTAGGCCTCTGGTTCTCATTACTTGGCATATTTCTTGCCATTCTCTTCTTGCTTGGAGTGTTTCCATTGAGAAGTCAGTAGCTAGCCTTATTGGGGCTCCCTTGTATGTTACTTCTTTTTTCTCCCTTGCTGCCTTTGAGATACTCTTTCTCTTGGAATTTTGCCAGTTTGATGGTGCTGTGTCTTGAAGTGGGCCTCCTTGGGTTCCTCTTGATTGAGACTCTCTGTGATTCCTGGATTTGTGTGACTTTTTCTCTCATCAATTTAGGGAAATGTTCTCTCATCACTCTTTCAAATATGTTTTCTATCCCTTGTTCCTCTTCTTCTCCTTCTGGTATTCCTATTATTTGGATATTATTACGTTTCATATTATCTTGCATTTCTCTTAATCCCTCTTCACTCTTTCTGAGTTTCTTTTCATTTTCCTGCTCTGTCTGTGAGATGCTTTCTACTTTGTCCTCCAACTCGCTAATCCGATCCACCTCGTCATCAATTCTACTTTTGAAACTTTCTACTGTGTTCTTCAATTCAGAAATTGTATTCTTCATTTCCTCTTGCCCGTTGCTCATAGTTTTTATTTCTTTTTTCATGTTGACGTAGTTTGTGGTGAGATGATTGTAGCTCCCCTGTAGTTTCTGGTAGCTCATTGTGAACTCTTTGAACTTCGTGATAACCAGTGCTTTGAATTCACTATCTGATAGTTGATTAGCCTCTGTTTCATCTAACATTCTTTTTGAAGCTTCTGCTTTTTCTTTCATTTGGGGATTGTTTCTTTGACTTCGCATTGTTTGTGAGACTCTTCTGGTTAGCCTCAGCTTCTAAAATTGATCTGTTGTGACTCCCTGGGTTTATGTTGTGAACCTCTGTTGTATATTACCTGTGAATTTCAGTGGTGCAGACTCCTTCAGGTATCTTGATACTCTCAGTTTCCACCTACTCCTTTTATAGTGTATGTGTAATCAGTTGGAGGGGGAGGCAAAATGGTTAATGACAGCATAAGAGTTTTTTATGATATTTACAGTCACAGCTGGTAGAGAGGAAATAGGCGATCTTTATGCTATATATAGTGTTAACTGTATTCTTCAGCCCAACTTGTCACTTTTACGAAAGGAGGGGCAAAAGATAAGCCTCTTGTTATGGAGGGAAGGCTTGTTAGTTGGAACTAGAAAGCAGTGAGGTTGCAGACAGTCAGATTTTGAGGTAAGGTAGGTGTAAGGAACAGTAAATAGGGGTAGTGTGTGAGTAAATAGAGTTAATCACTACAGTAATAGATTTCAGGGACCTGTACAATGGGTAAGATCCGAGAGATGTGTTGCGAAGTACAGATCAGCTATTATTTACACTAATATTAGAGCAGCACTCCTATTTATTCTGTCTGAGTAGGGGGTATAGAGCTTTAGGGAGTGTGCTAAAGGAAAACAAGTGGCGTGGAGTATAGAGGATTAGCAAAGCACTGTGGAGAAAAGGACAGGTGGAGCCTGTCTAATAATACAATATAACTACTCAAGACTGAGAAGCCTATACAGAAAGAGGAGGAATACAGAGATATTATTAAAATATAAAAGAAGTGAAAATAATGAAAAAATATGCAACACCTCATGGCATCTCTGCTATAGGAAGGTGAAATTTGTCTCTCTGTTTCTACTGTTGGGATGCCCCCTCTTTGGGTCCCATTCTGGTCCTTTCACAGTTCCTAGTTGTTTGTGTCTCTTGTGGGTAAAAGAAAACGAAGCAACAAACAAACAAACAGAAAGGCAGGAGAATGGAGGCAAAAGCGATGAGTTTAAGAGGAAAGGAAGAAGGAATAAAACAGGGAAAAAGAAAGGAGAGAAACAAAGTATAGAAAGATAAAGCAGTAAAAAAAATTTAAAAATATATAAGATTATTAAACAAATGCACAAAAAAGTTACTAAAAAAAGGGGGGGAGATAAAAATAAAAAAACAAAGAACAAAAAAACTCAATAACAACAACAATAGAGAAACACTTCCCTTTAGGTTTCAAACTGTCCAGACTGGTTTTTCTGGTTGCAGCAGGATCTCTCTGTGGGCTTGATGCGGGTGCAAGTGTGCGCACCAGCCTGGCTACCAGATTGGGGCGTGGTCGCCCACACACTCGCCAAGCTCCTTGGGACCCACGGGTTCTGGTAGGGTCCTTCCTAGTCCTGTGGAGGGACTCAGCTGTTTCTATGCCTTGGCACACTGGCCAGGTTAAACCAGCAAGGCGCTTCCCAGTCCTGTGTCGGGTACTCAGAGGCTTCTGCGCCCGTGTGCACCCACCAAGCTGTCTGTGATCCGAGAAACCAGCAAGCTCCCAGGCCTGGAGTGGGGACCCAGAAGCCTCTGCACCCACTCTCGTGGCAGCGACCCAGAAGCTTCCGCACCTGTGTGCACCTGCTGGGCAGTCCGGGACCCGCGAAACCAGCAGGGCGCTTCCCGGTCCCCTGGCGGGGCCCTAAATGCCTCCACTTTCCCCCTGGCTCTCTGCAAGGCCGGGTGGGAAGCAAGCCAAGCTGCCCTGTCAGGAGAACACCTCAGTCCCCTTTCAAAAAAACAACAAAACTCTCCAGACAGCCTGCTCTCAGTCCAACTCAGTCCCCAACTAGACCAGTGAGGCCAATGCGTCTCTCAATTCTCCCAGGCTTGCGATCACAGAGTCTGCAGTGGAACAGGGCCCTGTGTCTTTGTAACCCTCCCTGATAATGCAAGCAGGCAAGCATACGGGTGTCTGCCCCGTGTTGTCCAGTTTTGCTTATACAGGGAGCCAGGGAGCTGCTGGCCCATACTGGTGGCCACTGGGGTCGCTGGGTGCCCAGGCTCCTGTGGCAGACACCTCTGGTGTTGGTCTCAGACCGATGGCTCTGGACTCTGGCCATAGAGGCAGCACGGGGCCACCTGGTCCCCGCTACGTTTTTGTTTTTACTCCAGTCCCCGAGACCCCACTGACTTGCTGCTTTCTGGTGTTTCAGAGTCCATCACAATCTCTGTTCTTTTAATTTCAGAAATGTTGGATAACCGGTGGATTAGTGTGCTGCTTCTCTATAGATCTGCCAGGATTTTTCACCCACAAGTATGGGAGGTAGAATCTGCTCCGTCCTACTCGCCATCTTCCTTTCTCCCAATTTTTCTATTCAGGAGCCATCAATGCATTCCCAGAATTCTGATCCACATCTATGTTTGTATTTTAAATTAAGCTTTATAGCATTCACATTATTAAGATTCAAGTGATTCCAATTGTAAAAGAATAAAATGATGAAAAACTAAATGTTCCTTTTATCTGTATTTTGTCTATAATTCTGCATTCAGCCACTGAATTTGATCAGCTTCTCAGATGGTTTTGATGTGTAAACATTTTATGCATATGTGGAATCCCAAGGAGGATTAAATAATTCAGTTAGAAGAAACTGAAGAGGCTCTTGAATTCCCAAAAGCATTATGACCACTTTGCTGTGTGGCCTCCATTCAACCCCAGACCCCACCAGAGAGTTTAGGGAAGGCACTCCCTATGTTATTTTTCTCCTTCCAAGGGGCTTGTAGAAGGATTTTAACAGGGATTTTCTAGCCTCCACTCTTACACTTAAGCCTGAGGGGATCTAAAATAGTTTCCTGTGGTTAATGCACTGTAGGTTCCCTCCTGGGCAGGGGGCTGGATTAAGGCTGCTTATTTTTCTCACCTTAGTGTTCTCACCTTAGGTTGACTGCCTTTCCAAAGAGGGAGGTACAAGCAGTTTTAAGTGTGGAAGTTGTAGAAATAGCATTTGAGCAGGAGGAAGACTGGGAACTTGGGATCTCTGTGTGGGATCAATAGTTCTGATGTTAGTGGTGGTACTATAATGAGCACTAGGACTAAATAGTAGTCTTTCTATATCCAGTACCTGGCATTTCTATAGCCATTTTGTCGCATCCCAGTGAAAAAGGTGTTTTAGACCCAATTTAAGAGCAAATCAGGTCTGGTATCTGGCAACCTTTATGTGGAGGCATGGGGTAAAGGGCACTGGGTCACCTTAGTTGTGAAGGCAGTATTGCCTACCTCTTTGGTCATTTAGAGACAATTTTCAGGAGTCGAAAAGATTTAAAATATTTGCACAAAATCCTTGGCCCATTTCCATTTACTTTTGTGGCAGGAATGTGTCATTCGCTGTACACCTTACCCTTCAGCGTTGTGGCTAACATCATTAACGTACAGGGTTTCAAGGGAAATCAGATGCTTTGAGGCTCAGAAGTTCAGATTTTGGGGCTTTGTCATTGCTTTAAGGGAATTGACCCCAACCTAATCTGTTTCAGTGTCCATTTTGGTAACTTCTGTTAAGCACCCAACAGACATCAAAAGGCAAAGATCATGTCATTTGATCAAATGCTGAAATTCAATATGAAGGGATTGAACAGCAAGAGGCTGCAATGTCCTGAGAGCCTCTACCTAGGGAGTATGTTCTGACACTACCCTTTGTGTCTGAGCCTATAGCACACTGCTGGTATCCTCTTCCCTGCCCAGCATTGTGGCACAAGTGAGCCCTGTCAGCCCACCACAGGTGGACAGGGCTAGGAACTACAACTGTCCTGCTGGAGACACCCCATGCTCTACTCACCAACTATATCAGGTCCAGGCCCACAGGAAAATTAGGCAAACTGAAAGAACTAGGAAAACAATTTTTGGTATAATTAATTTTGTGGAAATAAAAATATGCCATATAGCATTTTTCTAAGAGGTAGTGTCTGCTATCAGGAAATGAGACAACAGCAGTAGATAGTCAAATCTGGGATAATAGACCTACTTTTTTTGGAGGTTAACAGCTCTGAAGGAGTGAGGCCTTTTCAGAACATTATAAAGCAAGAGCAAAAGCACATGCATAGGCACACACAGTCCATAAGGTTTAGCTTCTTCTCTCAGAGGAAGAAAACTAAATGAAACCAGTCCCTTGGTGTACTTATCATTCTAATTACAGGACTGTGACATGATCTGGGAAGGCCACATTGATCCCCTTCTTGCCATTTACTCTTGTTTTGGGTGGTGACACATGTTCATATTTCAATTGATATTTCAGTGTTTGGACTGCCCAGACCATACCTGTGTGTATCACCAGTATCTCAACTCAAGGTGTCTTTCAATATCAAATCATCAGACTACACATTCTATTCAGGTGCACATGGGTCATTCCAAAGATAGACTGCATGGTCTAGGACACAAAAGAAATCCTGACAAATTAAAGAAAATCAAAATCATATCAAGCATTTTCTTGGATCACAATGGTATGAAACTAGAAATCAACCTCAGTAAGAAAAAAAAGGCTCAAAATCATTCAGATACATGGAAACTAAATACCATGTTGTTAAATAATAAATGGGTCATCAGTG
The DNA here is from genome assembly GCF_021234435.1 of Artibeus jamaicensis. Taxonomy (NCBI): domain Eukaryota; kingdom Metazoa; phylum Chordata; class Mammalia; order Chiroptera; family Phyllostomidae; genus Artibeus; species Artibeus jamaicensis. The sequence goes on along the minus strand of NW_026521267.1, from coordinate 1,579,595 downwards.
AAATCAAGGAAGAAATCAGAAAGTACATGGAAACAAACAAAAGTGAACACAAAACAAACCAATACCTATGGGACACAGCAAAAGCAGTCCCGAGAGTGAAATTCATAGCACTACAGGGTGACCACAAGAAGACAGAAGGATCTCAAACAATCTAAACTTACACTTAAAAGAATATGGGACTTCTGGCCAAGATGGACTCGTAGGTAGGAACACTATACCTTCTTGCACAACCAAATTTAAGGACAACAAAGATTTAGAAACAAAAGCACAACCGGAACAGACAGAAAATTGAACTGTACTGAACCAAGTCTGACAGCAATGAACCATTCAACCAGACTGGTAAGAGGAGCTGAGTCTGTGGCCTGCAGAGAGGGGTCCTGGAAGGAAAAGGCGGTGCTTAACAGACAGGTGCAGGGAGGAAACGAGCAAACCCAGTGAGACATGCAAGGCAGTTGGCTGACAACGGACACACATTTGTGCACAGATAAACCAGGCAAAAAATGGGCAGTGAGACAGACCATGCAACCCAGGACCCCAGTGAGGGGAAATAAAGCCTAAAAACACCTATTGAAAAAGCTTTTGGGGACTGAGGTGTCGGGAGAGGCTCCCAGCCTGACAGGAAAGTTCTTTGGAGAGAAACACAGGGTCCTTGAATGGACACAAGCCCACCCACCTGGGAACAGCACCAGAAGGGCCCAATTTGCTTGTGGGAAGTGGCAGAAGGGACTGAAATCTGAGAGAGAGCAGAACAAACACCACTATTTCCCCTCTGACTTTGCCCCCACATACAGTGTCACAGCCCAGGAACTGGGTTGACCTGCCCTGGTGAACAACCAAGGCTCCACCACTCATATATAACAGGCAAGAACAGACCAAAACATTATGGCTCAAACAGAAAAACAGATCAAAGCCCCAGAGAGAATACTTCTAAGCGATGAAGAGATAACCAGCCTATCAGATGCACAGTTCAAAACACTGGTGATCAGGATGCTCACAGAATTGGTTGATTTTGGTCACAAATTGGATGAAAAAAATGAAAGCTATGCTAAGTGAAATAAAGGAAAATGTACAGGGAACCAATAGTGATGGGAAGGAAACTGGGACTTTAATCAATGGAGTGGACCAGAAGGAAGAAAAAAACAACTATACAAAAAAAAATGAAGAAACAAGAATCCAAAAAAAAAAAATGAGGAAAGCCTTAGGGACCTCCAGGACATCTATAAACATTTCAACATCCAAATTATAGGGATACCAGAAGGGGAAGAGGAAGAGCAAATAGAAAAGTTATTTGAATAAATAATGAAGGAGAACTTCCCCAATCTGGCAAAGGAAATGGACTTCCAGGAAATCCAGGAAGCTCAGAGAGTCCCAAAGAAGTTGGACCCAAGAAGGAACACACCAAGGCACATCATAATTATATTAGCCAAGATTAAAATGAAGGAGAGAATCCTAGAAGCAGCAAGAGCTAAGGGGACAGTCACCTACAAAGGAGTTCCCATCAGACTGTCAGCTGATTTCTCAAAAGAAACCTTAAAGGCAAGAAGGGGCTGGAAAGAAGTATTCCAAGTCATGAAAGGCAAGGACCTACATCCAAGATTGCTCTATCCAGCAAAGATTTCATTTAAAATGAAAGGGCCCATAAAGCACTTCTCAGATAAGGTCAAGTTTAAGGAGTTCCTCATCATCCAGCCCTTATTATATGAAATGTTAAAAAGATTATCTAAGAAAAATAAGATAAAAAAGATGAACAGTGAAAGGACAGCAAACTCACAGTTATTAACAACCACACCTAAAACAAAAGTAAACTAAGTGGACAGCTAGATCAGGAGCAGAGCCACATAAATGGAGATCACATGGAGGGTTAGCCACAGGGAAATGGGAGGAGGAGAGAGTGGGGAAAGGTACAGAGACTAAGTAGCATAGACAGTGGGAAGAAAAGAGATGGAGGAGGGCAAGAGTAGTGTTGGAAATGTAGAAGCTAAAGAACTTATGACACGTGGGCATGAACTAAAGGGGGGAATGTGGGAGGAGGGGGTGTGCAGGGTATAGGGGAATGAAGGGAGAAATGGGACAAGTGTAATGGCATAATCAATAAAATATATTTATAAAAAGAAAATGAAAAAAGAAGAGAACAACAACAAACAAAGCCAAAAGGGAGTATAGAGAAGGAAATAATCAAGATTAAAGAAGAAATAAATGACAGAGACTAAAAAATTTCAAAATATCAGTGAATCCAGTAGCTGATTCTCTCAAATGATAAACAAAATAGATGAAACTTTAACCAGACTGACTCATCAAGAAAAAAGAGAGAACCCTAGTTAATAACATCAGAAATGAAAGGGGAGAAATAACAATAAATACCACAGAAATACAACAAATTGTAAGAAAATATTGTGAGTAACTATATGCCAAGAAATTGGACAACCTGGGGAAAATGGATAAATTTCTAGAATTATACAATATCTTGAGACACTTGAAGAGACCAATAACACCTAATGAAATTGAAGCAGTAATCAAAATATTCCCAGCAAACAAAAATCCTGGACCAGTGGCTTCACAGGCTAATTTTACCAATCATTCAAAGAAGAACTAACACCTATCCTTCTCAAACAATTCCAAAAGTTTGAAGAATAGAGAAGGCTTCAAAACTGGTTTTATGAGGCCAGTGTTGTCATAATTTCAAAACTAGGTAAAGACAAAACAAAGAAAACTATAGGCCAGTGTCCCTCATGAACAATGATGTTAAAATCCTCAACAATATACTAGCAAAGTGGATCCAGCAGTACACTAAAGAGATCATACATCGTGATCAAGTGGGATTTATTCTGGGGACACAAGGTTGGTCCAATATTTGCAAAACAATAAATTAATATATCACATAAACAAAAAAACGACAAAAGTCATATGATCATATCAGTGGATGCAGAAAAAGCTTTTGATGAAATCTAGCACCCATTTATGATTTTGAAAATCTCATTAATGCGGGGAGAGAGGGATCATACTTCAACATAATAAAAGCCATATACAAAAAACTTATAGCCAACATTATACCCAATGAACAAAAACTAAAAGTGTTTCCTCTAAGATCAGGAAAGAAACAAGGATGTCTGCTTTTACCACTCTTATTCAACTTAGTACCAGAAGTTCTAGCCACAGTGGTCAGACAAGAAAAAAACGAAAGGTATCCAAATTGGAAAAGAGTAAGTAAAAATGTCATTATTCGCATATGACATGATATTGTGCATAGAAAACACTGACATGTCCACCAAAAAAAAAGAACAAGTAGGCTTAATAAATGAATTTGGCAAAGTAGCAGTATACAAAATCAATACTCAGAAATCAATGGCATATCTATATACTGACAATGAACTATCAGAAAGAGAATCTAAGAAAAGTCTTATTTACTCTTGCAACAAACAAATGAAGTACCTAGGAATAAATTTAACCAAGGAAGTAAAAGACCTGTATTTGGAAAACTGTAGAACACCGAAGAAAGAAATTGAGGAAGATACAAATAAATAGAAGCATATACCATATTCATAGATTTGAAGAATTAATATCATTAAAATATCCATACTACCCAAAGCAATCTATAGATTTAATGCAATTCCTATTAAAATGTCAATGGCATATTTCACAGATCTAGAACAAATATTCCAAAAATTTATGTGGAACCAAAAATGATCCCTAATAGTCTCAGCAATCTTAAGAAAAAAGAACAAAGTAGGAGGAATCATAATACCTGATATCAAACTATACTGCAAGGCCACTGTAATCAAAACAGTCTAGCACTGGCATAAGAACAGATACATAGATAAGTGGAACAGAATAGAGAGCCCAGAAATGAACCCATGCCTCTATGGTCAATTAATATTTGGCAAAGGGGTAACGAGCATACAATGGAGTAAAGATGCTCTCTTCAATAAGTGATGTTGGGAGAAGTGGACTGGTACATGCAACAACAACAACAAAAAAGAAACTAGATCACCAACTTGCACCAGAATAAACTCAAAATGGGTAAGATTTATATATAAGTCATGATACTATAAAAATCCTAGCATAAGATATAAGCAGAAAATTTTCAAATATCTCAAGTAGCATTATTTTTGCTGATACATCTCCTAGGACTAGTGAAATAAAGAAAAATATAAGCAAATGGGACTACATCAAATTAAAAAGCTTCTGCATGCCTAAAGAAACCATGACAAAATGAAAAAGAAACCCACTGTATGGGAGAACATATTTCCCAATGATACACTGGACAAGAGTTTAATTTATAAAATTATAAAGAATTCATATGTCTCAACACCAGGGCAAAGGACCTGAATAGACATTTCTCCAAGCTAGACATCCAGGTGGCCATAGACATATGAAAAATACTCAACATCACTAGCCATCAAAGACATGCAAATTAAAACCACAAATTAGATACCACCTCATACCTGCCAAAATGTCTATCATTAATAAATCAACAAACAACATGTGCTGGTGGGATGTGGAGAAAAGGGAATCCTGGTGCACTGTTGGTGGGAAGGCAGACTGGTGCAACCACTGCAGAAAACAGTATGGAGTTTCCTCAAAAAATTAAAATTGGAACTCCCTTTGACCCAGTGATTCCGCTCCTGGGAATATATCCAAAGTATCCCAGAACACCAATTCAAAAGAATATATGCATCCCTATGTTCTTAGCAGCATTATTTACAATAGCCAAGATTTGGAATTGCCCAAGTTTTCATTAGTAGATGAATAGATGGTACAGTCACATAATGGATACTACACAACAGTGAAAGAGAAGGAATTCTTTCTTACCTTTTGTGACAGCATGGATGGTACTGGAGACTATTATGTGAAGTGAAATAAGCCAGACAATGAGAGACAAATACCATATGACCTCACTTATATTTGGAATCTAGGGAACAAAATCAACCAATGAGCAAAATAGAATCAGAGGCACAGAAACAAGCAACAGACTGATAGCTCTAAGAAAGGAGGGGGGAGGTTGGCACTTTGAAAGAAGGTGAGGGGATTGGACAACAAACATATATGAATCTTCCGTGGACATGAACAACAATGTAGGGAGTGACTGTCAGGATGGGTATTGCTGGGGGGAGGGGGGCAAAGGGGGAAAAATGGGGGCAACCGTAATAATGTACACAATACAAAATTGGCAAAAAAATAAGTGCACTTAGATAACCCCAGTACCTGAACCAGTACTTCACTATCAGTAGGGCAGAGAGGCTAGTTCTCAGAGTGTGGGAGGCAAGAGGATTGGAGAGGTTGAGAAATTATGAGACAGAGGGAGAAGAGGGAGACAAAAATGGAGGGAGCATGTATAGCAAAAATGGAAATGATAGACTTATTTTTAAATGACTCCTTTTTGGATCTTTCTTATGGAGGCTTGTAAAATACTGCTTTGGGCCATAACTGGGGCAGAGTATCCTGAGGTACCTAAGTCTCTACTGAACTGTCCCTGTCTGCATGTCCCACACCCAGAATCTTCTCTCCTTGCCACACAGCTCAGAGCTGTCATCTGAAATGGAGACTCCACCTTTTCCACCTTGAGGCTTTCCTGTCCCCCAGTGGAGGTTGGTGCTGCCTGACTGCCACACTATCATGCTGTGTGGGCATGATTACGTTTCCATTCTTGCGCCAAGTTTGGATTTATAGAGGTTAATGTTTTCTTAGTTTTTATTTATTTACTTTTTAATGTGCTTAATTTTTTCCCAAATCCTCCCATCAGTTCTGTCAGAGTCCTAGCCTTGTTTTCCAGATGATCATGCAAGCACAGGATCTTTTGATTCCCAGCTTTCTGTTTTGTGTGGATTGCCCTCTGGCCCTGCTTAGGGCTGACTTCTGTGGACAAAAAAAAAAAAAAAAAAAAAAAGGGGGGGGGTGTGTTCTATGGAAAGTAACCTCACAGGGTGATCTGATCATAAATTCCAAACTAGGCTGGTCATAGTGTATAGTCATGCCCAGGCATACAACTTCTTTATTAGAAGGCTTATCATTGCCTTAAGCAAGCCCTGTCCAATGTTTCTATAGAACTAGGTTAATACACCTTTGAAATGTCCCCTCTGAGATCCCTGAAGAGAGCACATAATCTTTAATTTTATTTAAAAAAATTTATTGTATTTTTCCACTACCATTCAGTCCCCATATACTCCCCTCTCCACCCCTACAATCACCCCACTGGTTTTTTTTTGCCTTTTTTTCTCAAGTCCTCCACCCCCTAACCTCTGCCCATCCCCTATAGCTGTCATCCTGCTAAGAGGGCACATAATCTTAACTACCCTGTAATTCTATTCTATTCTGGCACTGCTTCTTCCTACCTTTATGTAAACTTCTTTATCTTCCTTCTTTAATCAAATGCATAAAAGGAAGCTGCAAAACTAATCTTCTGGTTCTTTGAAATCTTGATTCCTGACCTATGTCCTCAATTTGGCTCAAATAAACTCCTATAAAAATTTTCTACAGGTTTGGTTGTTTCTTACGTCAATGTCACCCAGAATGGTCTTCAGTGCTTGCATGTGACTCAGGTCCTAGGTCCTGTGCCTCCCTCCATCTTCCTGAATTCCTCAATTTCTAGATCTTCTCTGAGGATGTCAGAGGCAGTCCTCTAACTCTCAGTCTTGCTGTTGAGAGTACTTGCTGTGCTACTCTAGCCCCCAGAATTGTCACTGTGAGTGTAGAACTACTCCTTTCTATTTGGACACTTTTATAACTTTATTTGTTCTGAAATTTCATGATGATATATGTGATGTAGGTGTGTTTGTTCTTGTCCCACACAGTGTACTTTGCCATCTGTCTGCTTGGAAAAGTCTTGGATTATTTCACTAATCCGTTTCCCCTTCAACTGATTTCCTTCCCTTGTTCGGAGAGGATGCCTGGAGCTTTGGAGTTGATTTTTTTTTTTAAGTAAAGGAAAATCCAGGTTAAATGGGTGTAAAATAGAACCAAGAAATTTCAGAAAACAACCCATCAAATTTTCAGCTTTTCTTTTTTTTAAGCATGAAAGCAAAGTTTATTAGTGCTAAGTTCTAATAGAAAAGCAAGGTCTCAAGAGCAGGGTGGTCAGAGGCCAGGTGACCAGCACCCTGGTGGCCAGGGGCCCCCCTTGGGGTGAAAGAGAGCCAAGAGAGAGTCCTGTTCTAAGGACTTACATAGTTGGAAGGATGGGGGTGAGGGAGTTACATGTTGATTGATGGGCAAAGGTACTGCCAGCCTTCCAGGAGAGATGTGACTACCCAAATGTAGGTATGGGGGGGGTCTGTTAGCCTGAATAAATACCTATTTTGCTCCTTACTCTGTTTGTTCATTTTGCATACATGATGGGAGGCAGGGAGTTCACCAAAGTGGTTTCATGAGCTTTTATTTAAGCACTGTAGACCCCTCCCATTCCTTCTTCCAAGTCTTGGAAAGAACACACAGTCTCGAGGTTTTCCTTTTCCTAGCTATTGGAGGTGATACACACAGACTTTCAAGGGCTTGCCCCCTCCTGTACTGTCTTGTTTTTCAGAATGCCTGGCAGCCTTATCTCAAACCAGGCTCAGCTTTGCTTTTCTTTTAAAAAGATTTTTTATTAAAAAAAATTTTAACGGTGGAAAAAACACATAGTATAAAATTTGCCTTCTTAACTATTTTTAAATGTACAGTTCTGTAGTGTTCGCTATATGCACATTGTTGTGCAACAGATCTGTACAGCTTTTTCATTTTGCAAAACTGAAACTCTATACTAACTGAACAGTTTCTCCCATTTTTCCCACCCCCAGTCCTTGGTAACCACCATTCTACTTTCTCTCACCATGATTTTGACCACTCTGAATACTGCCTATAAGTAGAATCATATAGTATTTATTCTCTTGTTACTAGCTATTTCACTTAACATGATGTCCTCAAGGTTCATCTGTTATGTAGCATGTGACTAGATTTCCTTCCTTTTAAAGACTGAATAACATTTCAATGTAAGTATATATCTCATTTTCTTTATCCATTCGTTAGTCAGTTGACATTTGTGCTGCCCCTACCTCTTGGTTATTGTGAATGATGCTGAAATGGACATGGCAGTTCAAATATCTCTTTCAGATCATCCTTTCAAGTTTTTTTTTTTAGGATAAATACCCCAAAGTGTGATTCTTAGCTTGTTTATTGAGGACCCTCCATACTGTTTTCCACAGTTCTTAACACCAGTTTATATTCCCACCAACAGCATATGAAGCTTCCAGTTTCTTCACAACCTCACAAACACTTGTTTTCTGTTTTTTAATTTCATTTAATAATGGCCATCCTAATAGATATCTCATTATGGTTTTGATTTGTGTTTCTCTGATGATTAGAGCTGATGAGTATATTTTCATAAGTTTTTTGGCCATTTCTATGTCCTCTTTGGGAAAATCTCTATTCATGTTTTTTCATTTTTTTAATTAGGTCATTAACTTTTTGCTGTTAAGTTGTAGGAATTCTTTATATACTCCAGTTATTAACTCCTTATCATATATACAATTTGCAGTTATTTTTCCCCATTCATTTGTTAGTTGCCTTTTCACTCTGTTGATTATTTTCTTCGATGTACAGAAGTTTGTAAGTTTGACTTCCAGCCAAGATGGAGGGATAGGTAGATATACATTCCCTCCTTGCATATCCTCCAAAAGAAGATAACAAATTTAAAAACAAAAAATAACCAGAACTGCCAGAAAATTGAACTGTAAGAAAGTTCCAAAACCAAGGAGTTAAAGAAGTAACATTCATACACTGGTAAGAGAGGCGTAGATGGGCAACCAGGTGGAGAGGACTCACAAAAAGGTGGTGGCAGGGGTACAAGGCAGGCAAGGTGGTGGCTGGCAGATGGGGAAGTCCCACATTTGCATTCAGATAAACCAGGAGGAACAACTGGGGAGTGAGACAGACCACGCAACCCAGGGTTCCAGCACTGGAAAAGAAAGCCTCTGAACCTCCGACTGTAAAAACCTGTGGGGGTTGCTGCAGCAGGAGAAACTCCCAGTCTCACAGGACAGATTACTGAAGAGACCCACAGGGTCCTAAAATATACATAATCCCACCCACCCAGGAATCAGCACGTGAAGGGCCCAATTTGCTTGTGGGTAGTGTAGGAATTAACTGAAAGCTGGCCAAGAATGGAGCAAGCCACAGTGCTTCCTCTCTGACTCCTCCCCCACAGACAGTGTCACAATGCAGCTATGTGGGTTGCCCTACCATGAAAAATAAACAAAGGTTTTGCCCACTAAAATTTAACAGGAGTGGCCAGACAAAGAAATATGGCCCAAATGAAAGAACACATCAAAACTCCAAAAATAGAATTATTCAGACTTCCATGAAGATGCAGGCATAGGTGGAAGCACTTCGTTTTCTCACACAACCAAGTTTAAAAACAACAAAGTTTTAGCAACAAAAACGCAGCCAAACTACAGAAAATTGAACTACATGGAAGTCTGACAACAACGAACCCTTCAGCCAAACCCTTAAGAGGGGCAGAGTCAGCAGCAGAGCAGGGTCAGGCAGGAAAGATCCACTGGACCTACCTGGGCATGCTACCCAGGTGCACCAGCAGCTGTGGGCGGATCCCAGGTGTGGAGAAGCTGGTGGACCTACTGAGGGCTCAAGGCATTGGACCCACTGAGGGTGCAAGGCGGTGGACCCACGGAGGGCTGACGGTGGTCACACATTCGAGTGCAGATAAACTGGTGAAGGAGCTAGCGGTGGTGAGACGGACCACACAGGCCCCAGCGGTGGAGAGCAGTGGAGAGAACTGCCATTGTCCCTCTCTGATCCTGCCCCCACATACAGCCTCACAAACCATGGACCTGGGTGGCCCTGCCCTGGTGAACACTTCCTCGTACATAACAGGCAAAAACAGATCAAAACATGGCTCAAGAACAACTCAGAGCCCCAGAGCCGATAAATCTAAGCCACCAAGAGACAGCCAAATTTTCAGATGCACAGTTCAAAACACTTGTGATCAGAATGCTCACAGAACTGGTTGATTATAGTCACAAATTAGAGGAACAAATGAAGGATAAACTAATTGAAATGAAGGGAAATGGCAGGAGACCAACAGTAATGGAAAGGACACAGGGACTCAAATCAAAGGAGTGGACCAGAAGGAGGAAAAAAAATGACCAAACAGAAAAGGATGAAGAAACAAGAATTCAAAAGAATGAGGAGAGGCTTAGCAACCTCCAGGACATCTTTAAATGTTCCAACATCCCAATTAATAGGGTGTTGAATTAGAAGGGGAAGAGAAACAGCCACCAGTGGAAAACTTATTTGAACAAATAATAAAAGAGAACTTCCCCAATCTTGCAAAGGAAATAGACTTCCAGGAAATCCAGGAAGCTCAGAGAGTCCCAAAGAAGTTGGACCCAAGAAGGAACACACCAAGGCACATCATCATTACGTTAGCCAAGATTAAAATGAACGAGAGAATCCTAGAAGCTGCAAGGAATAAGGGGACAGTCACCTACAAAGGAGTTCCCATCAGACTGTCAGCTGATTTCTCAAAAGAGACCTTACAGGCAAGAAGGGGCTGGAGAGAAGTATTCCAAGTCATGAAATCCAAAGACCTACATCCAAGATTGCTCTATTCAGCAAAGCTTTTATTTAGAATGGAAGGGCATATAAAGTGCTTCTCAGATAAGGTCAAATTCAAGGAGTTCATCATCACCAAGCCCTTATTATATGAAATGTTAAAGGGACTTATCTAAGAAAAAGAAGATAAAAACTATGAACAGTGAAAGGGCAGCAAACTCACAGTTATTATCAACCACACCTAAAACAAAAGCAAACTAAGAGGACAGCTAAATCAGGAGCAGAACCATAGAAATGAAGATCACATGGAGGTTTAGCAACAGGGGAGTGGGAGGAGGAGAAGGGGGAGAAGGTACAGAAAATAAGTAGCATAGATGGTAGGTAGAAAATAGATAGGGGGGAGGGCAAGAATAGTATGGGCAATATAGAATCTAAAGAACTTGAGACACGTGGTCATAAACTAAAGGGGGGAATGGTGGAGGGGGTGTGCAGGGTGGAGGGGAATGAAGTGGGGAAATAGGACAACTGTAATGGCATAATCAATAAAATATATTTTAAAAAACTAAAAACAAAACAAAACAAAAATAGAATTATTCAATGAAGAGATAGCCAATCTATCAGATGCAGAATTCAAAACACTTGTACTAAGGATGTTCACAGAACTGATTGAATATGGTTCCAAAATAGAGGAAAAAGTGAAGGCTATTAAAAGTGAAATAAAGAAAAATATACAGGGAACCAACAGTGATGGGAAGGAAACCAGGACTCAATTCAATGGTTTGGAGCACAAGGAAGAAATAAACATTCAACCAGAACAGAATGAAGAAACAAGAATTCCAAAAATTTAGGAGAGGCTTAGGAACCTCTGGGACAATGTTAAACATTCCAACATCTGAATGATAGGGGTGCCAGAAGGAGAAGAGGAAGAGCAAGAAATGGAAAACTTATTTGAACAAATGAAGGAGAACTTCCCCAATCTGGCAAAGGGAATAGACTTCCAGGAAGTCAGAGAGTACCAAAGAAGTTGGACCCAAGGAAGTACACACTAAGGCACATCATAATTACACTACTCAAGATCAAAGATAAGGAGAGAATCTTAAAAGCAGCAAGAAGAAAGGAGACAGTATATTTATGTACAAAAGAATTCTCATAAGACTCAGCTTGTTTCTCCAAAGAAACCTTGCAGGCAAGAAGGGACTGGAAAGAAGTATTCAAAGTTATGAAAGGCAAGGTCCTACATCCAAGATTACCCTATGCAGCAAAGCTATCATTTAGAATGGGAGGGAAGATAAAGTGCTTCCCAGATAAGACCAAATTCAAGGAGTTCATCATCACCAAGCCCTTAATATATGAAAGGTTAAAGGGACTTATCGAAGAAAAAGACAATAAAAAATACAAACAGTAAAGTGGCAACAAACTCATAACTATCAACAACCAAACCTAAAATGGAACTAAGCAGACAACTAGAACAGGAACAGAATCACAGAAATGGAGAAGCCATGGAGAGTTATCAGTGGGGGAGTGGAGAGGGAGAGAGGGAGAAAAGGTACTGGGAATAAGTAGCATAAATGGTTGGTAGAAAATAGACAAGGGGAGGTTAGGAACAGTATAGGGAATGTAGAAGCCAAACAACTTATATGTATGACCTTTGGACATGAACTAATGTTTGTGGGAGGGGCAGTGTGGGTTGGAGGCTGTGTGCAGGGTGGAGGGCAATAAAGGGGGCAAAATGGAACCACTGTAGTAGATTAATCAATGAAGTATATTTAAAAAGAGAAAAGCTGGATAAAAGACTAAATATGAATTGTGACACTGTGCAAGTCTTAAAGGAGAACATAGGAAAATTTCAGATATCCCATGAAGCAATATTTTTATTGATACAACCCCTAGGACAAGGGATAGAAAGGAATGAATAAACAAATGGGACTTCATCAAAATCAAAAGTTTTCACAGCCAAAGGAAACATCAACAAAATGAAAAGGAAACTAACTGCACAGGAGAATATGTTTGCAATTGATACCTCAGACAAGGGTTTGATCTCCAAAATATATAAAGAACTCACATGACTCCACACCAGGAAAACAATCCAATTAAAAAATTGGCAAGGGGCCTAAACTGACACTTCTGCAAGAAGGATATAGGGGCACAGACATATGAAAGAATTTTCAACATCACTAGTCATCAGAGAGATGCAAGTTGAAACCACAGTGAGATGCCACTTCACACCAGTCGGAATGGCCATCATTAACGAATCAACAAACAAGTGCTGGTGAGATTGTGGACAAAAGAACATTAGTTCACTGCTGGTAGGAGTGCAGCCTCTGTGAAACACAGTACCTAGTTTCCTCAAAAAAGTAAAAATGGGGCTGCCTTTTGATCCACTGATGCCAGCTCTGGGATTATACCCTACAAATCTAGAAATACCAATTCAAAAGGACCTATGCACCCCAACGTTCATAGCAGCATTAATAACAATAGCCAAGTGGTGGAAACAGACTAAGTGCCCATCATCAATAAATGAATGGATCAAAAAACTGTGGTCCATTTATACAATGGAATACTATGCAGCAGAACGAGTAGGAACATGGATGGAACATGTTCCTACAACATGGATGGAACAGTAGAGTACTGTGCTGAATGATAAAGAAATGAAAGACAAATACCCTATGATCTTACATATAACTGGGACCTAATCAACCAAACAAACAAATGAGGAAAATAGAACAAGAGACATAGAAATAAAGAACAAACTGACAGTGACCAGAGGGAAGAGTGCAGAGCATAACGGGAAAGAAGGGAAAGGGCCATCAGGGAACATGTATAAAGGACCTCAGGACAAGGAACGTTGTGGGGATTGACTGTGGGAGCAGGGAAGGGCGGAGAGGCTGGACGGAGCAGTGCGGGGGAAATCAGGACAACTGTAATTGAACAGCAATAAAAAAATAGCAAGGGATCCCAGCCTGACATCAGTGCCCCCAACCTAACCCAGCATTGCATTGCAAAAAAGAGAAGTTCTCTGGCTCACAGCGGGGATTGCAGCTGAGTGAGATTAGAGAGCTACTGGAGTCCCAGGCATTCCTTTTAAAGGGCCCACCCATGGACTTACCTAATGAACTCACAAGCTCTGAGCTCCAGCACTGAGGCAGCAGCTTGAAGGTTATCAGGGACATAAAGAGAGGAAGTTAATTTTTTTTTGGCTCTGGGACAAGGGTTGAAGGGGCTGCTTTCTCCCCCACACAAGGGCTGGCAAAGGCTGCTGCTCTTTGCTGAGTCCATCTCCTACAGGGAGAGCCATATCTGAGTCTCTGCCAACCTGACTACCACTGTTTGTCCCACCCTAGTGATTCCCAGAGACCTGGTCCCACCCAACTTGTGGGCTAACCCAAGCCATTTCCAGTGGCTTTTACATATAAACAACTTATCTTGAAGGCTCATGATGAGGACTTTCTTAAAATCTCTGGAAGGTTCACAAACACCCAAATCAGTAGCATCTGGCCTCAGTGTACCCCATACTTCTTGATAAGCTGTTCCAACCACAACACTAGCAGCAGCCAGCCTTTGTTTGAAGCTTTGGCCTCTTGTGGGTGCCTCTAAGCCCCCCAAAAGTAGCATCCCTCTACAAAATGCTCTGTACCTCATGCCAGATAGCCTTAGGCAGGGCACAGGTGGTGACCAATCATAGACTGCACGACTTGAGCGGCCGCAGAGCCAGCACATCTGATGGACAGGTTCAGACCACACTGGAGCATCAACCAACCAGCTCCTTGAATGATGCACTCAAGGGACAGTGTCATCAGGCACTTGAGCCCTGCTGAAGCAAGTCCTGCTCTGAGGGGTTAGCTTCTGCACAACATCTCCTCTGGTGTGATCATGACCAGTCCTTGCATCTGATTGTTCTGGGTGTGTAAATCCCTCCCACTGAAGTGCCAGCAATCAATGCTCAGCTACAACAGGAGGGTATGCAGAGCCCACAAAGGAGTGTACCTGGAGTGTCTCACCTACTATATAAGAATACATACCAAGACTGGGAGACATAGAAACTGTACATAATATATAGATACAAATACAGGGAGGCAGTCAAAATGAGGAGACAAAGAAATGTCCCAAAAGAAAAAAGAATAGAACTCCACAAAAAATATATAATAGAGAAAAGCATTCTACCAGATGCACAGCTCAAAACACTGTTTATGCCCTGGCTGGATGACTCAGTTAATTGAGCAGCATCCCATTCACCAAAAGGTTGCAGGTTTGATTCCCAGTAAGGGTGCATACATGAAGTAACCAATCAGTGTTTCTCTCTCACATAAATCTGACTCTCTTGTTCTCTCTCTAAAAATCAATAAAGACATATGCTCAGGTGAGGATTTAAAAAAGACACTGGTTATAAGGGTGCTTGGTAAACTTAGGGGAAGAGTAGATGAACTCAGTGAAAACTTTAACAAAGAGATAGGAACCAGACTTCTGGCCAAGATGGAGTCTTAGGCAGACACCTACGCAAAACCAAAAGGACAACAATTTAAAAACAAAAAACAACCAGAACTGACAGAAAACTGAACTGTATGAAAGTCTGACAACCAAGAAGTTAAAGAAACACATTCGTCCAGACCAGTAGGTGGAGTGGAGAAAGGTAACTGGGCAGAGAGGAATAGCATCAAGGTGGTAGCTGGAGGACCGGGGCAAGCAAGATGGCAGCTGGTAGACCCAGCAAAGCAGCAGATTGTGGAGTGGGGTATGCCAGGCTGTGGCTGATCAACAAGACAGCAGGTGGTGGACCAGTGAGGCAACGGAATGTGGACCAGGCAGTCCCACATTCACACACAGATAAACTAGGAGAAACAACTGGGAAGTGGATGGACTGTGCAACCCAGGACTCCAGTGCAGGGAAATAAACCCTCAAACCACTGATTGAAAACACTTGTGAAGGTTGACACAGTGGGAGAAACTTCCAGCTTCACAGGAGAATTTTCTGGAGAGACCCACAGGGTCCTAGAACATGCACAGTCCCACCCACTGGGAATTAGCACCAGAAGGGCCCGATTTGCTTGTGGGAAGAGGGGGAAATTACTGAAATCCAGCGGAGAGTGGAGCAAGCACCATTGTTCACTCTCAGACCCTTCCCCCACATACAGCATTACAACACAGCTACCTGGTTTGTCCCGCCTGGGTGAATGCCTAAGCTTCTGCCCCTCACTATGTAACAGGCACATCAAGATGAAAAAAAAAATGGTCCAAAAGAAAGAACAGATCAAAGCTCCAGAAAAAAATACAATAAAGCAATGATGAGATAGCCAACTTATCATATGCACAGTTGAAAACACTGGTGATCAGGATGGTCACAGAACTGGTTGATTTTAGTCACAAATTAGAGGAACAAATGAAGGATAAACTAATTGAAATGAAGGGAAATGCACAGGAAACCAACAGTAATGGAAAGGACACCGGGACTCAAATCAAAGGAGTGGACCAGAAGGAGGAAAAAAATGACCAAACAGAAAAGGATGAAGAAACAAGAATTCAAGAAAATGAGGAGAGGCTTAGCAACCTCCAGGATATCTTTAAATGTTCCAACATCCGAATTATAGAAGTTCCAGAAGGAGAAGAGGAAGGGCCATGAGTGGAAAACTTATTTGAACAAATAATAAAAGAGAACTTCCTTAATATGGCAAAGGAAATAGACTTCCAGGAAATCCAGGAAGCTCAGAGAGTCCCAAAGAAGTTGGACCCAAGAAGGAACACACCGAGACACATCATAATTACATTAGCCAAGATTAAAATGAAGGAGAGAATCCTAGAAGCAGCAAGAGATAAGGGGACAACCTACAAAGGAGTTCCTATCAGACTGTCAGCAGATTTCTCAAAAGAGACCTTACAGGCAAGAAGGGGCTGGAGAGAAGTATTCCAAGTCATGAAATCCAAAGACCTACATCCAAGATTGCTCTATTCAGCAAAGCTTTCATTTAGAATGGAAGGGCAGATGAAGTGCTTCTCAGATAAGGTCAAATTCAAGGAGTTCATCATCACCAAGCCCTTATTATATGAAATGTTAAAGGGACTTATCTAAGAAAAAGAAGATAAAAATACGAACAAAGGACAGCAAACTCACAGTTATTAACAACCACACCTAAAACAAAAGCAAACTAAGAGGACAGCTAAATCAGGAGCAGAACCATAGAAATGAAGATCACATGGAGGTTTAGCAACAGGGGAGTGGGAGGAGGAGAAGGGGGAGAAGGTACAGAAAATAAGTAGTATAGATGGTAGGTAGAAAATAGATAGGGGGAGGGCAAGTTGAGTAGGGGAAATACAGCATCTAAAGAACTTGAGACACGTGGTCATAAACTAAAGGAGGGAAAGGTGGGGGAGGCGGTGTGCAGGATGGAGAGGAATGAAGTGGGGAAATAGGACAACTGTAATGGCATAATCAATAAAATATATTTTTAAAAAAAGATAAACCCAAAGAGGCCCACACCAAGATATGTCATAATTAAAATGCCAAAATTTAAAGAACGAGACAATCTTAAAAGCAGCAAGAGGGAAGTAGTTTCCTACAAGGGAGCTCCCATAAAAGTGTCCCCTGATTTGAACACAGAAAATTTGCACACCAGAAGGGATAGGCACAAAATATTCACAGTAATAAAAAGCAGGGACCTATGAGCAAGATTGCTCTACCCAGCAATGCTATTATTTAGAAGCAAAGGACATATAAAGAGCTTCTCAGACAAGAAAAAGGGAAAGGAGTTAATCACTACATAACCACGATTACAAAAAATGCTAAAGGGTCTGTGTGAAGAAAAAGAAATAAATAAAAATATGAGTAATAAAGTTGCAGTAAATATACATCTATCAATAATACTTTAAAGGTAAATGGATTAAATGCTGCCATTAAAGATATACAGTTATATGGTGGTTGAATGGATAACAAAACCCTTATTTGTGCTGTCTCCAAGAGACTTACTTCAGATAAAAAATACACACACACACACAGACACACACACTAAATGTAAAGGGATGGAAAAAGATATTTCATGAGAACAGAACAACAAAAACTGAGGTGGCAATTATACCAGACAAAGTAGACTTGAAAACAAAAGCTCTAACAAGAGACAATGGATAAACAGCAATTCCATGTCTGTGTATTTATCCGAAAGAAATCCAAATACTAAATTGAAAAGATATATGTATCCATATGTTCATTACAGTATTATTTAGAATAGCCAAGATATTGAAGCAACCTGTGTGTCCATCAATGAATGCATGGATAAAGAAGAAATGGTACATGTATACAATAAAATATAACTCAACCATTAAAAAAAGAATGAAATCTTGCCATCTGCAATAATATGGATGGATGGTCTTAGAGGGTATTGTGCTGAGTGAATAAGTCAAGACAGAAAAAGAGAAATGCCATATGATTTCACCTGTATGTGGAATCTAAAAAACAAACAGACACAAAAATTTAGCAAACAGACCATAAACAAATTCGTAGATAGAGAGAACATTTTGACATTTGCCAGGTGGGAGGGGATTTGGGGGGATGAGTGGAAAAGGTGAAGGAATTAAGAAGTATAAATTGGTAGTTACAGAATAGTCATGGGGATGTAAAGTACACCATAGGGAATATAATCACCAATATTGTAATAACTATGTATGGTGTCAAATAGGTACTAGATTTATTGGTGGTGATTACTTTGTTAGTTATATAAATGTCTAATCACTGGGTTGTATACCTTAAACTAGTCATATTGTATATCACCTGTAATTGAAATTTAAAAAATTTTTTTAAAAAACTTTCTCCTGTCAGTTTTTTTCCTGGTGTATCAAAAACTAGCATTTGCACATATAACTAGTTTTATGCAGCTCACTAAAGATGATTCTTGTCTAGAAAAGTGGTGGAGCTCCAGTTAAGTGAGGGAATAACTTCATATAATAAATTGGACCAATGGTGATTTAGAACTATTATTTAGTTTATTTTCTAGTTGCTTATATATTTTTTGTCTTTTTATATTCTTGATATTTTTGAAGTTACCTCCTCAAAACAGTCTGGGAGAGTGCTACATGTGCACAGCTTCATTCTTCTTTTCCCTTTTTAAACTTCCATGTTCTTGTCTGAGAAATAAATGAATAATTTGATGAGCAAATAGTGAAGGTCCATGCAGATGCTGAACATACTTGTTGCCATTTCACTTTTATGTGAAATCTGAGACCATGAACTGATTTGTTCATTATTAGGATGGATATTGGCTTTTATTTTTGCAACTGATGGCAGAAGTTTAAGAGTTGGGGAGGCATTTCACATTCTGAGATTGCAGTGAAATATCACTAAGAAGATTCTACTCAATGTTACCTTTTATATTTCATCTGTTATTTTCCTGAGTAAGATGAGAATCATGCATATTTTCCATTTGGTAATTGATGCTAACAGATTTTAAATGCCCATACAGTTTTTGTGCTGATGCACAAACTCCCTGCCCCCTGGAGACAATGATGAGAAAGCACCATAGACCACTTTAAAATTACATCTTTATAATTGTTGTTCAAAGAATATGTACTACACCTTACTAAGAAGAGATGCTGCTTCATTGTTTCATGTTTGTATTTTATTTGATTATTAATAAGATTGCTTGTTTATTTATCATGTTTCTTATTTTCAGAATTGTGCATAGGTCCTGTGTCCATATAATATGTTCAAATATATCCAGTTACCATTTTTATTAGTAAACATGATCAAATAATGGCAATTTTGTATGGTTCATCATAGTGTCTTTAGGATCTTAATGTGTTTGATGTTTTAATAACATTTTCCTGGTTATATTGTATTCTCATTGTTATAATAAGTTTTAAGAAATATAAAAATATATAAAATAGAAAAATATAAAATAGCACAAAGTTATCTTATACTATGTTGGTGTATTTTTCTTTTCCCTTTTAAAATATATTTTATTATTTATGCTATTACATTTGTTCAATTTCCCCTCTTTATTATCCTCTGTCTACATCACCCCTCCCACCCTCCTCCCTCCGACATTAGTTCATGTCCATAGGTTGTACTTATAAGTTCTTTGGCTTCTACATTTTCTCTACTGTTTTTAACTTCCCCCTGTCTATTTTCTACCAACCATTAATGCTACTTATTCCCTGTACCTTTTCCCCCATTCCACGCCCTCCCCAATGTTATTCCTCCATGTGATCTCCATTTCTTGATTCTGTCGTGTTCTAGTTGTTTGCTTAGTTCCTTTTTGTTTTTGTTTTCTTTTTAGGTTTGGTTGTTGATAGTTGTGAGTTTGTTGCCACTTTACTGTTTGTATTTTTTATTGTCTTTTTCTTCGATAAGTCCCTTTAACCTTTCATATATTAAGGGCTTGGTGATGATGAACTCCTTTAACTTAACCTTATCTGGGAAATCTGGGAAGCACTTTATCTGTCTTTCTACTATAAATGATAGAATGCTGGATAGAGTAATCTTGGATGTAGGTCCTTGCCTTTCATAACTTTGAATATTTCTTTCCTGCTCCTCTTGCCTGCAAGGTTTCTTTTGAAAAATCAGCTAATAATCTTATGAGAACTCCTTTGTATGTAACTGTCTCCTTTCTTCTTGCTGCTTTTAAGATTCTCTCCTTATCTTTGATCTTGGGTATTGTAAATATGATGTGCCTTAGTGTGTACTTCCTTGGGTCCAACTTCTTTGGTACTCTCTGACTTCCTGGAAGTCTATTCCCTTTGCCAGATTGGGGAAGTACTCCTTCATCATTTGTTCAAATAAGTTTTCCATTTCTTGCTCTTCCTCTTCTCCTTCTGGCACCCCTATCATTCAGATGTTGGAATGTTTAACATTGTCCCAGAGGTTCCTAAGCCTCTCCTAAATTTTTGGAATTCTTGTTTCTTCATTCTGTTCTGGTTGAATGTTTATTTCTTCCTTGTGCTCCAAACCATTGAATTGAGTCCTGGTTTCCTTCCCATCACTGTTGGTTCCCTGTATATTTTTCTTTATTTCACTTTTAATAGCTTTCACTTTTTCCTCAATTTTGTGCCCATACTCAACCATTTCTGTGAGCATCCTGATTAACAGTGTTTTGAACTCTGCATCTGATAGGTTAGCTATCTCTTTGTCACTTGGTTGTATTTTTTTCTGGAGTCTTGATCTGTTTTTTCATTTGGGCCATATTTGTTTAGTCTCAGTGCACCTGTTATGTAATAAAGGGCAGAGCCTTAGGTATTTGTGATATCAGGGAAACCCACACTGCTGTGTTGTAGCTCTGTATGTGGCAGAGGGGTCCAAGAGGGAACAATGCATCTTGCTTAGCTCTTGGTCAGCTTCCCGTCACTTCTCCACTACCCACAAGCAAATTGGGACTTTCTGGTGCTGTTTCCCAGGGCTGGGGACTTGTGTACATTCTAGGACCCTGATGGTCTCTCCAGTAAACTGTACTGTGAGGCTCGCTGTTTCTCTCACTGCCACAACCCCCACAAGTTTTTTTCAGTGAGAGGATTTAAGGCTTTATTTCCCCATCCTGGAACCCTGGGTTGTGCTGTCTGGCTCCCCAATTGTTCCTTCTGGTTTATCTGTATGTGAATGTGGGATCTCCTGCTCCACCAGCTGCCACCTTGCCTGGCCCGGCCTTCTAGCAACCGCCTTGCTGAGGGTCCTCTCCACCCAACTGCTCATCGATGCCTCTTCTACTGGTCTGGATGAAATTTTCTTCAACTCCTTGGTTTTCAGACTTTCATGCAGTTTGATTTTCTGTCCTATCTGGTAGTTTTTTGTTTTTAAGTTTGTTGTTTTCCTTTTTCTGGTTGTGCAAGGAGGCACAATGTAACCATCTATCCCTTCATCCTGACTGGAAGTCCTCTTTTCTCTTTTTGAATTGTGTATTATTCTCAGAAAGTTGCAGAGGTGTTTTTTTTTTTTTGGTAGAACTGTTAAATAATTATATGTATAGTGACAGCTAAGTATATTAGCTATTATTATAGACAGAAGTTATCCTGCCTGATATTTTATGAACTATACTTCCTATGCTATTAAATATTCTTTAGGAATATTATTTTTAAGGCTACTTCTTATTCTGCTGTATGAATACAGTATAATTTAGCAAACTTCTTGTAGGTATTATGAAATCCTTTTATGTGAAATAACTAGGTCAGATAATTAAAATATTTTTTAAATTTCTTGATATGTAGAAGAATGCCATCCCTAACTATTTATTAATTGCCTTGGCTGGTGTTGCTCAGTGGACTGAGTGCAGGGTGTGAACCAAAGTGTTGCCGGTTCAATTCCCAGGGAAGGCACATGCCTGGGTTGTGGACCTGGTCCCTAGTCGGGGACATGTGAATGGCAGCCACACATTGATATTTCTCTCCCTCTCTTTCTACTTCCCTCCCTCTCTCTCTAAAAATAAGTAAATAAAATCTTTAAAAAATTTATTAATTGTGGCCTGGCTGGTGTAGCTCAGTGGATTGAGTGCGGGCCTGTGAACTACACGATGAAGGTTCAATTCCCAGTCAGGGCACACGCCTGGGTTGCAGGTCAGTTCCCAGCAGGGGACTCACGAGAGGCAACCATACATTGATATTTCTCTCCTTCCCTTCCTCTCTAAAGATAAATAAATAAAATCTTTAAAAAAACATTTATTAAAAACACTATTAATTGTCACTTTTTCCAGGAATTTGTGAGATTACAGCAGTGAAAGTTTTTATTCTTGATTTTGATAGATACAAATAGTGTCTCTGTTTCATTTTGAATATTTTAGATGGTTATTAACCATGTCTTTCTTCTGTTATGATTTATTTATTAAAATTCTGTATTTTATTGGATTTTCCATTTGTCTTATATTTGTAAGAAAAAAACCATACTTGTATATGTATGAAAAAATTAGAATGCATATTTGCCAAAATATGAGTAATTTTATAAACATTTTATTTACTTATTCAAGAGAAAGGGGAAGGGAGGGAGAAAAAGAAGAAGAGACATGATATGTGGCTGTGTCTCACACACCCCCAACTGGGAACCCGGCTCACAACCCATGCATGTGCCCTGACTGGGAATTGAACTGGTGACCCTTTGGCTCTCAAGCCAGCACTCAATCCTCTGAGCCACACCAGCCAGGGCTCATTGATGATTTTCTAGGTTATGAAATTTTGGATGATTTTAATTCTCTGCATATTTGTCTTTTTTTCCTAATTATCCAGTTTTATTTGTTATTGTTTAGTTTTTTGCAAAACAAAAATTCCTGGTTGTTGTGAAGGTGGGCTGGCTATTAGTAATAAGATGTTTTGGGCCTGTTCTACAAAGATGGAGCAGATTCCTCCCAGGCCCACTTAAACCCAAGAGGGTTTTCAGTGTCCTTTGCTTATACACTCAGCTTCTATCTGGTCCCTAGGCCACACTATCTGGTATCTTAACAATGGGAGAATGTGTGAGGTATGATAATAATAGTGTACCATTGTTTTTGGTTTTCCCTGGCATGTTCAGCCTGCTAAGGGATGGATGAAGAAGAGAATCACTATGTTTCACAACTCAGGGAAGTCTTCAGAAGCTGTGACACCACAGGAACAGGCTTTCTGGACCAGGAGGAGCTGACCCAACTCTGTCTTAAGCTGCATCTAGAACAGCACCTTCCTATTCTTCTGCAAACACTTCTCGGAAATGACTGCTATGCCAGGGTGGGTATTTTACTTCATTCTGTTAAGAAAGAGCACAGAGAACTTTATTGGTTATTATGGGCATTTGATAAGTATCAGTTGGATACTCATCAAAGAAAAGTTATTAGGAAATGAAATGGTATTTTTTTCTCTATGGAACTCCTACATTGTAGAAAAATTTTCTTAAGATGACTTTTTAAATGTAGTAACCTCCAGAGGTTTTTTTGTTGTTGTTGTTGTTTTTGCAGAAAGTTGCTTGAGTGATTTGTCAGCAGGTATCAGGAGTTGTGGTATGGGTGGGTAGCATATGATTCACAAAACACGGGGCTGGCTCTGTGGGTTTACACACTAGTAAATCAATCAGAGACCGACAGCTTTGAAGTACCTCAAGGGTAGATTGTATTGTATTACAGTTACATAGCTTGAAATTTTTCTTGCAGCTGAACAAAATTTCAAACTATGTTCAGAGGTGATCTGTGATTTCATATAGGCGAGATGGGAAATGAACTCAGTTCTTTTCTCTAGGAAGTTCAAGGTCATTTAAATGGTGATCTAGAACGTAGATTAAAAACTTTCCTGAGGGAAACACTAATAACCATGTCCCTCCTTCTTCCTACTTCTTGAATTTTTCCACATATTAAACTGTTAGTGTTAGAAACAGTTATCTTATCATCTCGACTTTGAAGGAAGAGCTGTCTTTTTCACAGTATTCAGTAAAACTGTTGTCATTTTGAATAAGAAAAAAAATCTAGCTTGTAAATTTTCCTGAATTGGCTCTTGGGCAAAAACAAAAGTCCTCACTGCTGGCATAGGGAGAGAATCAGGCAAATCTAACCTCTTGTTTCTTCCCCAAAGAACCAACTGCCCTGTGTCACTAATGCTTGTCAATAGGGTATTTTTACTCCTTAGGGCAGAGAATGCTGACTCAATTAAATTGACCTCACCCTTTCTCTCTTTATTCTCTTCCTGATTTGGTGGTTTTTTCCTTTTGGACTTAGGAAGCAAATATTTTTTTTATAGATAATGTTCCAGCCTCTTTTGATATCACCTGGAATTGTATTTGGACCCAAGATCAGAAAAAGGCACATTTGTGGAAAATCAGTACTCTAGTTATTTAAGCAGTATAAACAGATGATCTGGTTTTCCTGGTTATTTTTGAAAGTGGAAAATTCAAACCAGAAAGGATAACTTTTAGGCCCAGATTCAGATTGTAGGTTCTGCTTATCGAACAAACCATAATATTTTCAAGCCTTTCTCCACTTTATGCTTTGTATGTGCAGAAGTGGTATAAGATTCAGAAACATCAAATGTGACAGAAAAAAAAGATCAGTATTGGAACATCAAAGAGAAAAATTAACTTGGATTCTTTGAGATTTCTCACTTCCCCCATGTCACATGCATCCTGAAAGGCATTTGCTCTGAGTTGTAATTCCTTCCAGGAAGCTGGTAGTTTCTCCAGACACATTAATGGGGAGTTAGGTTAGAAGAAGAGACAGATACTCACAAGCAGTGACAGGAGCCTGATCTTTTCTGATTACCATTCACTTGGCAAAGCTCTGTTCATGTTTATCCATCTGTCCTTCTGTCTGTTCCAACTTCATTTTGTCTTTTATCCATGAAATTGTGTTCCCAAAAAGACAGGGGCTAGATGAATTAAGAAATCACTCTATTTCCTTTAGTGCTCTTGAGTGTGATCTGAAGTTATCCATAACTTCATAAAGAATAAATAAACAAGTCAGCAAGAAATTACCAGTCTAAAAATCTATAAGTCATATATTCTGAAAGGTTAAGCTTAGTACAGAAAATCCAATTTGCTCTAAAAGTATTTTCAGTTATTAAGTAAGCACCTGTTAAATTGATATGTGTTTTGGGGGGCCTCCAATTACCAGAGAAATATGTCAAAACCCATACTCGCCCAAGGTAGAGAATCTGATAAAGGAGCCCCAAATTTAAGGGAAGCTTTTAAAGGGTAACACATAGCGTAAAGATGAACTGTAAGTAAATAAGCCATTGTGCTTTTTTTGCTACCTGGGCTTGCATCCCCTCAGTGGTCTAGTTTAACTCAGTTCTTGTACTTAGATTAAGGTTGCC
Organism: Artibeus jamaicensis; assembly: GCF_021234435.1. Classification (NCBI taxonomy): domain Eukaryota; kingdom Metazoa; phylum Chordata; class Mammalia; order Chiroptera; family Phyllostomidae; genus Artibeus; species Artibeus jamaicensis. The sequence goes on along the minus strand of NW_026521267.1, from coordinate 1,554,326 downwards.
TGTATGGGTGGTCCCCTCAGGCATCTGGCAAAAGCAAAGCAAAGTCCTCTCTTGAGACAGTACCATCATCAAAGTTTTCTAATTACTTTTAAGTAATAGTCAAATATAATAACCAGCATACAGTCAAGAATAATTAGGTACACAAATAAGATAGGATGAGTAAGAACCAATAGAAACAGCAGGCAAACACAAAGCTTTGATGGATTGGAATTATTGGGCACAAAATATAAAACAACTATATTTAATTACTGTTAGAAGAGATTGAAAAACAAAAGCTTGAAAGAGAGAATTCTTTTTTTAAAAAAAATATTTATTTATTTATTTATCTTTAGAGGGGAAGGAGAGAGGGAGAGAAACATCAATGTATGGTTGTCTCTAGTGCATCCCCTGCTGGGAACTGGCCTGCAGGGAACTGGCTTGCAACCCAGGCATGTGCCCTGACTGGGAATTGAACTGCAATCCTCTGGTTCGCAGACCTGCGCTCAATCCACTGAGCTATACCAGCCAGGGCTGAAAGAGAGAATTCTAAAAAGTGATTTAAAAGATCTGAACAAAGAACTGCAAATAAAACTTTTAGAACTGAAAAGTGTGATAACCAAAATTAAAAACTAAATGTAAGAGTTTAACAGCAAATTAGGCACAACTTAAGAAAGACAAGGAAAAGATAGTGTGAGAAGGTCTAACATTCCTTTAGTTGGAACTCCAGGAGGAAAAGAGTGAATGTCTAGGGCATTATGTGATTAGATAATAGCTTTAAAATTTCCAGAACAGATTTAGGATTTCAAAACCCCATGAATTCCAAGTAGCATAAATAAAAAGAAATCCACACCTTACTATAGTATTGTGATACTGAAGGAAAACAAAGCCAAAGAGAGTATGTTAAAAGCAGCCAGACATTGGTACACAGGATCTCTTTGTATTTTTCTACAACCACATGTAAATCTAAAATTATCTCAAAATGAAAAGATTATTAATTTTTAAAAGCAAAGAAAAACATCATTCTAAAAATGTGCAGTAGTTAGATTGACAGCTGCCTTCTCAAATATGATAGTAGAAGCCAGAGCAGTTGAAAGGTCTTTCCAATATGCTGGGGGGAAAATCAACCACCAACCTGAATTCTATATGCAGCAAAAAATGTTTTTAAAAAATAAAGGTGTCATCAAAGGCAGTTCTGGCCAAGATAGAGACGTAGGTAGACACCCTTCAAGTACTTGCAGAACCAAAAGGAGGATAACAGCCAATAAAATCAATAAACAACCAGGAGTGCCAGAAAATCAAACTGCATGGAACATTGACAACCAAGGAATTAAAGAAACAGTCAACCAGACTGGTAATGCGGGTGGATGGAGAGAACCTGAGGTGAGGCCGTAGAACATGTGGGTGGGGCTGGCTGATTGAGAAACTGAGACTCAGAGCTCACTGTGGACTATGGTGAGGGTTGCTGTGATGGGAGAAACTCCCAATCTCACATGAGGGTTTGTTGAAAAGTGGGGCTAGAGCCAAGCAGGGTAGCTGCATTATTTCCTTGCTAGCCCCTCCGCCACAGACAGCATTGCAGTGCAGCAATGAAGGTTTTCCTGCCCTGGTGAATACCTAAGGCCCCGCCCCCCTACAACTTAACAAATGTGCCAAGACAAAGAAACAGGGCCCAAATGTAACAACAGAGGAAAACTCCAGAAGGAGAGCTAAGCGATAAGGAGATAACCAACCTATCTGGTGGAGAATTTAAAGTTCTGCTTATCAAAGTGATGATAGAACTGATTGAGTTCTATCACAAAATGAAAGAACAAATGAAGGATACCCAAAGTAAAATAAATCAAGATATTTGGGAACCAACAGTGACAGGAAGGAAACCAGGACTCAAATCAACGGTATAGAACAAAAGGAAGAAATAAACAACCAACCAGACAGAATGAAGAAACAAGAATTCAAAAAAAATGAAGCAAAGCTTAGGAACCCCTGGGACAACTTTAAACATTCCAATATTTGAATAATAGGGGTGCCAGAAGGAGAAGAATGAGAGCAATAAATTGAAAACGTGTTTTAACAAATAATAAAGGAAAACTTCCCCAATCTAGCAAAGAAAATAGGCTTCCAGGAAGTCCAGGAAGCTCAGACAGTCCCAAAGAAGTTGGACCCAAGGAGGAACACACCAAGGCACATCATCATTAAGTTACCCAAGATTAAAGATAGAGAATCTTAAAAGCAGCAAGAAGAAAGGAGAGAGTTACCTACAAAGGAGTTCCCATAAGACAATCTGCTGATTTCTCAATAGAAACCTTACAGGCAATAAGGGGCTGGGAAGAAGTATTCCAAATCGTGAAAGGCAAGGACCTACATCCAAGATTATTCTACCCAGCAAAGCCTTCACTTAGAATGAATGGAGAGATGAAGTGCTTCCCAGATAAGGTCAAGTTAAAGGAGTTCATCATCACCCAGCCCATATTATATGAAAGGTTAAAGGGACTTATCTATGAAATTGAAGAAGATCAAAAGTATGAACGGTAAAATGACAACAAACTTGCAACTATCAACAATTGACCCTTAAAAAAAAGAAAGACAACAAAAACGAAAGGAAACAACTAGAACGGGAATAGAATCAGAGAAAAGGACATCACATGGAGGGTTTTCAGTGGAGAAGGGGAGGGGAGGAACAGGAGGAAAAAGGTACAGGGAATAAGAAGCATAATTGGTAGGCATGAAATAGAGAGGTAAAAAATGGTGTTGGAGACAGAATTCAAAGAACTTATATGTACAACCCATGTACATGATCTAAGAGGGGAAATGCTGGAGAGTTGGGGGTGCAGGGCAGAGGACAGATAAAGGGAAAAAATTGGGAAGTTTTTAATATAATAATCAATAAAATATACTTTAAAATGAAGGTGAAAGAATGCAGTCATGAGAAGGTGAATTTGCTCAGTTATGGAGGATATAAATACAAACACATCCAATAAATATTTGTTGAATATGTGTCAGTGGTGAGATCACATGCTAACTGGGGAGACAGAAAATATACAAATACATAAATAATCAGTTTCAGGTCATGATATCTGCATATTCCAGACAGAGGCTTCCACAAGCCAAACGCAAGCAGCATTTAATGGTCAGTGGCAGCAACAGATATGCTCATGCAAATTCTGAGCCAGATTTGGGAAGTTACTGAGACCTACAGCACCAAGCCTAACTTTTCAAAAAATGATTGCTGAGATTTTGATATGCATAGTTAATTAATTTTGTTAATTTCTTTCTGTATGGCTCTCATTGAAGTATACATAGAGAAAATAACTCATGTAAAAGTATACAACCCAGTGAATATCCCACACTGAACACATCTGGGAACCAGCATCCCAAATCCCTCCTCATGTTCTCTTGTAGTCCCTCTGCCACCAAAGGTAATTATTGTCTTGACACTAACACCATAGTTTTATTTTGCCTATTTCTGAACTTTATATAAATGGAAAGGTACAGTATATGCACACCATATACCCTCTGACTTATTTTTCTTCATATTTTAAAAATCTCTAACCCAAGGATTTTTAAAGTGATTTTAGAGAGAGAGAAGGGGAGGATGGGAACAGAGAAAGAGAGGGGGAAAAACATGGATGTGATGATACAATTATTGATCAGTTGCCTTCTGTATGCACTGTGACCGGAGATAGAACCTGCAACCTAGGTATGTTCGCTGACTGTCATCAAACCTGCAAATTTTTTGTGTATGTGATCCTGCTCCAACCACCTGAGCCACCCAGCCAAACCATACTGTGCCTTCTTTTATTCAATGTTATATTCGTGAGATATATTCATGTTTTTGTTTCTATCACTTATTTTTTCTTATTGTCCCATTTCTTTGTCTAACTATATAGCAATTTAATTACCCATTCTTTTTAGGGACATCTTGATCACTTCAATTGTTCTTTTTATAAGTTATTTTTCTGCTAAAAGAGAATAAAGATGAAATAAACACATACACAATCAAACTAAGAGAGTTTAGCACCAGCATACTTAAGAAAAGTGAAATTTTAAGGATGTACTTCAAGTACAAGAAAATTATCTGACACATGTAAAAATGCAAGAAGAAATTAAAACAAAGTAGTATTTGGAAAATTGTAAATGTTCGTTGACTATATAAAAAAAATACATTTTGGATAGGTTCCTTATAGTGGAGGAGTGGAGGAGGAGTGGAACCACAATAACCTCCCAGGAACAATTGGGAATTACAACTAGATTGCACAGATATCACCCAGAACAAACAACTGAACAATAGCAACAGAAAATAGCAACAATAACCTCGGACAGAAGAATCAACTTCAGCACAATCTGACTAGTGAGGAGTGAGGTGGAGACTCAAGAAGGCTGGCTAGGTGCCCAAGGCAGCAGCTCCAGAAGGATAATTAGGGAACCAGTTGGAACCCCTGAAACATGTGGGATCTGAACCCTGAGTTGGGATTCCCAGCCTAGAGCAACTGAGCCAGAAATGTACACAGATAACAAGCAGTGGTGAAAAGCTGGAAGGTTGCTCTTTGCCAGTGATGGATGGCTGGAGACTCAAATTGTCATTTAAAGGGCCAACACACTAATTTTCATTTGCAGCCACTTGCCCAGGGTTCCAGACTAGGTAAGAATGGGCTCCCGAGGGCAGAGTGGGCTAGAGATGCTTGAGGAGAGACTGGGGACAAAAGCTTTGGGGAGAGAGCTGAGAGAGTAGATCCTGAAATACCAATGCCAAGTCATACCCCACACTGAAGCAGCCATCCTGCTAAGGCAGACCACTCCCCTCCAAGCAGCAGCAGCCTTAGAGGAACCAATAGGCCCAACTCCAGGAGGGATTCTGCCCTGCCCTCTGGGGTTTAAACCTGAGTGCTGAAGGCAAATGACTTGATTAAAAACTGAAGGAGACAGCCACAGACAGTAGATCCCTGGCTGGCTCAGAGCAAACTGCTTAAGGTCAGGTGGGGTCAACATATGATTCACAAAGACAGATCCAGAAAGAGAAACAGTAGTAAATACTAGAGACTGCCAAGACGAAATCCACTGTGGTCTTCTCCATGATTTGCAATATTTTCTTTCCTGCACAGCTTTTTAACATTAACTTCTTATCCATCAAGTTTGTGCATATTAAGTGATTAGATTTTATACCGTAGTTTCTCTCCTTTCTTATATTAGTCTTAAACTCTTTACACCATTATTAATACTGGTTCATTTGCTGTTGATAGTGGGATTGCAGGGTATAGTTATTTCTGCAGATGTAGGTTTGTTTCCTGGGCTTTGTGGTTTGGTTCTGGCAGCACCTGAACAACAGCATACAAGACATGGTGGGCAGAGTGACCCTCATTCAACCAGCTGGAGGAAAGGACCCACCAAGGAATGCCCCAACAAGAATCAAAACCCAATTACATCTAGAGAGCCAACATACACAGTATATAGGGCATCACAAGAGCATCAAGTTCAGGAGATCAAGGGGATTGCACCACTGAATCTCAGGTCTCCTATAATAGAAGTTCACACTACAAACTCAGGAAGTCAAAAAAAGCTCATTTCAAAAAGCCCAATCAAACAAGAGGAGTCCCACAAATAATGGGAACACAAAGAAACAACCCCCAATTGAAAGGAAAGGAGGATTTCTCAGAAAGAGTGCTAAATGAAACAGAGACAAGTGAACTATCAGATATTGAGTTCAAAGCAGTGTTTATAAGGAAGCTCAATGAGCTTACTGAGAATTATGAGAAACTACAGGGAAATTACGAGGAACTTACTGAAAAATATATGTGAATATAAAAGGACATAGAAACTATCAACAAGCACCAAGAGAAAATGAAGAATACAATTTTTGAATTGAAGAACATAGTAGAAGGAATCAAAAGCAGGCTTGATGAAACACAGGAGTGAATCAGTGAGCTGGAGGACAAGGTAGAAAAAGGCCAAGAAAACAAAAAAAAAGATGCAAAAAGAAAGAACATGGGTAAAGGGAAATGCAGGATAACATAAAGCATAATAATGCCCATATAATAAGGATACCAGAAGAAGAAGAGCAAGGGATAGAAAAACTTTCAAAAACTAATGATGGAAAATATCCCTAATTTGATGAGAGAAAAAAGTCACGAAAATGTAGGAATCAAGAGAAACCCAAAGAGGTACACTTCAAGGCACATCATAATTTAGGTGGCAAATTCAAAAAAAGACAGGGAATCTTAAAAGCAGCAAGGAATAAACAGAAAGTAACATACCAGGAAGCCCCCCAAAGGCTTCTCAATGGAAATGCTCCACGTGAGATGGAAAAAGCAAGAAATATTCCAAGAATACATCTTCACCAAAATGGCACTGCAAGAGATGCTTAAGTAATTGCTTCAAGAAAAGGAAGAATAAGAATGAGAGAGAGAGGATCATAGGTATGAAGTAAAATGTCACCTCTCAATAATAACCTTAATGTAAATGGTTTTAATTTTTCAATCAAAAGACATAGAGTAGCTGAATGAGAAGAAATCCTGACCCTCAGATATTCTGCCTACAAGAGACCCACCTCAGAACAAAAGACCTACACAGACTGTAAGTGAAGGGTTGGAAAAAAATAGTTCCAAGTGAATAGACAGGGAAAAAAAGCCAGGGTAGCAATACTCATATCATACAAAACAGACTTCAGAAAAAGGGCCATAAAAGAGACCCAGAAAGGCTCATCATAATACTCAAGGGACAAATTCATCAAGAAGAGATAAACATTATAAATATATATGCACCCAACATGGGAGCACCTAAATATATAAACAAAATCTTGGAGTACTTCAAGAAAAATATAGACAGCAATACATTATACTATGGGATTTTATCATCCCACTGTCAACAATGGATAGATCTCTCAAACAAAATACCAACAAGGATATTACAGCATTAAACAATGCCCTAAATCAAATAGACTTAACTGATATATATAACCTTTCATCCCAAAGAAGCAAAATACACATTGTTTTCAATTGCACATGGAACATTTTCAAATATAGACCACATGATATCACACAAAACAAACCTCAAAAAATTCAAGAAAATTGAAATCATATCAAATATTTTCTCTGACCACAAGGGACTAAACTATAAACCCACCTCAAGGATAAAACTCAGGAACCCTCAGACTCATTCAGATCTAATCACATACTATTAAACCATGAATGGGTCAAGAATGAGGTCAAGGAAGAAATCAAAAAGTTTCTGGAGACAAATGAAAATGACACAAGTACAAAACCTATGGGAAAGAGCAAAGGCAGTAATGAGAGGGAAGTTCATAGCAATACAGGTCTACCTAAAAAGCTAGAAACATTTCAAATAAACAGCATAACCCTACACCTACAAGAACTAGAGGAACAACAACACCGACAGCCCAGAGGAAATAACCAAGATCAGAGCAGAATTAAATGACATAGAGAGTAAAGGAACAATGCAAAGGATCAATAAATCCAGAGCTGGTTATTAGAAAAGATGAACAAAACCAACCAGCTTTTGAGCATACTCATCAAAAAAAAAAAAAAGAGAGAAGACCCAAATAAAAAAAAATCTCACCTGAAAGAGGAGAGATTACAACTGATACCACAGAAATACAAAGGATTGTAAGAAATTACTACAACTATATGCCAAGAAATTGAAAACCTAGGTGAAATGGACAAATTTCTAGAAAAAAAGAATCTTCCAAGATAGAATGAAGAAGCAGAAAGCCTGAACAGACCAATAACAGCTGACGAAGTTGAAGCAGTAATAAAAAATCTCCATGTATACAAAAGCGTTGGACCAGATGATTTCACAGGCGAATTTTATAAAAAACTTTTACAGAAAAACTAACCCCTATCCTTCTCAGACTGTTCCAGAAAGTCTAAGAAGAAGGAAGACTCCCAATTCTTTATAAAACCAACATCATCCTAATCCCCAAACCAGATAAAGATGCAACAAAGGAAGAAATTACTGTCCAATATCACTGACGAACATGGACTCTAAAGTGTTCAACAAAATATTGGTTAACCCCTTCCAGCAATACATTAAAAAAAATCATACACTGTGATCAAGTGGGATTCATCCCAGATACAAGGATGGTACAATATTCTCAACATAATACATCACATAAACAAAAAGAAAAACAAAAATCACATAATCATGTCAATAGTTGCAGAAAAAGCATTTGATAAAGTACAGCACCCATTTATCATAAAAAAGTGGGAGTAGAGGGAGCATACCTCAACATTATAAAGTCTATGAATGAAAAACATACACCCAGTATCATACTCAATGGGCAAAATAAAAAATCCCCCCCTAAGAACAGGAACAACAAAGGAATGTCCGCTTTCACCTCTGCTATTAAACATAGTAATGGAATTTCTAGCCACAGTGAGCTAGAAAAAAATGAAATAAAAGCCATCCAAACTAGAAAGGGAGAGACAAAACTGTTTATTGTTTGCAGATGACATGATAGTGTGCATACAAAATCCTATAGACTGTGCCAAAAAACTACTCTATCTAATAAATGAATATGGAAAAGCAGCAGGATAGAAAGTCAATATTCAGAATTGAAAGCATTTTTGTACTGCACAAAAGAAATATCAGAAAGAGAAACCAGGAAAAAACCCCATTTAATATGGCAGTAAGAAAAATGATGTACCTGGTAATAAATCTAATCAAAGTCTAAAAGACCTGTTTTCAGAAAACTACACAACACAGAAGAAAGGTATTAAGGAAGAGACAAATTAATGGAAACATTACTGTGTTCATGAATTCGAAGAATTAACATAATCTCAATGTCCATACTACCCAAAGCAATTTATAGATTCAACTCAATCCTTACTGAAGCACAAATGGCATTGTTCACAGACATAGAACAAACATTTCAAAAATTTATATTGAACTATAATGACCCCAAATAGTATCAGCAATTTTGAGAAAGAAGAATACAGTAGGAGGGCTCACCATACCTGACATCAAACTATATTACAAGGTCGTGGTAATCAAAACAGTCTGGTAATGGCATAAGAACAGACACATAGATCAATGGAATAGAACAGAGAGTCCAGAAAGAAACCCAAGTCTCTGTGGGTAATTAATATTTGATAAAGGTGGCAGAATAAAAAATGGAGTGAAAAATAGCCTCTTCAACAAATGGTGTTGGGAAGTCTGGACAGCTCCATGCAAAACAATGAAACTTGACCACCACCTTATACCAGGATACAAAAATAAACTGAAGTTGGATAAAAGACTTAAATATAAGTCATGATACCATAAAAGTTCTAGAGGGTAACATAGGGAAGAAAATCTGAGATATTCCATGCAGCAGTATGTTCACTGACATGTCTCCTAGAGTAGTGGGCATCAATTAAAGAATAAAGAAATGAGACTTCATCAAAATAAAAACCTGCTTGGCTAAGGAAACATTGGGAAGATGAAAAGGGAACCAAAATGTATGGGAAAACGTATTTGCAAATAATACCTCGGACAAGGGTTTGATCTCCAGAATATGTATATAACTCACATGATTCCACTTCAGGAAGACAAACAATCCAATTAAAAAATGGGCAAAGGACCCGGACAAACACTTCTCCAAGGAGGATATATAGAGGGCCCAGAGATACATGAAAGGATGCCCACAAGCCATCAGACATGTAAATTAAAACCACAATGAGCTACCACTTCACACTGGTCGGAATGGTCATCATAACAAAATTAACAAACAACAAGAGCCGGTGAGTTTGTAGACAAAAGGGAACCCTAGTTCATTGTTGGTGGGAATGCACACTGGTACAACCACTGTAGAAAACAGTATGGAATTTCTTCAGAAAATAAAAATGGAGCTGCCTTTTGACCCAGCAGTTTCACTAGTGGGATTATACCCTATTAATCCTAAAACACCAATTCAAAAGAAACTGTGCACCCCAATGTTCATGGCAGCACAATTTACAGTAGCCAAGCATTGGAAGCAGCATAAGTGCCCATCAGTAAATAAGTGGATCACAAAGTGTGGTACATTTACAAAAAGGAATACTATGCAGCAGGAATAAAGAAGGAGCTCCTACTCTCACAACAGCATGAATGTATCTGGAGAACATCATGCTAAGTGAAATATGCCAGGTAGTGAAACATAAATACCATAGGATCTCACCTATAATTAGAACCTAATCAACACTGCAAACAAGCCAGCAAAACATAACTAGAGACATTGAAATAAAGAAGACCCTGACAATTACCAGAGGGGAGGTAGGTGTGGGTAATGTGGGGGAAGGAGGGGAGGTCTTTCAAGCAACATGTATAAAGGACACATGGACAAAGCCAAAGGGGAGTAGGTTTAAGGGTGAGAGATAGGGATGTGTAGGAAATGCAGGAGTGGTTCAGGGATAATGGTTGAAGGTAAGCAGTGGGGATGTGTAGGGCAGACAGGAGTGGTACGGGGGTAATGGAGACAACTATACTTGAACAACAATATGAAATAAGTAAAAAATAGATATATTATTGGATGTAAAATATAGTTAAAATATATGACAATGGAGTAAGTCATGAGTGTAGTAATTGAAATTAAAGTATTGGACAATCTTGATATTGTCCTATAGAATGCTAAAAGTATTGAATAATAATAAACTTTGATAAGTTAAAGGTATGTTATAAATTTTAGGGAAAACATGAGAATGGAAATAGAGTGCATAACTTCTAGATTAAAAAAGGAAAAGTGAAATACTTGAAAAAATAATACATTCAGGGGGAGGAAAGAAAGAAGAAAAGATAAGTAGGTCAAAATAAAAACATAAAATAATGCTTTTGGCCAAGATGGAGGCCTAGGTACACTTTGTCTCCTTGCCTAACCAAAAAGACAACAACAAATTTAAAAATGTAAAACAACCAGAGCCTCCAGAAAATCATACTGTATGGATATCTTAACAACTAAAGAGTTAAAGAAGAAACACTCATCTAGACTGGAAATAGGGTCAGAAACAGGCAGCTGGGTGGACAGGGCTCACAGCAAGGTGGTGACTTGAGGACCAGATGGGCTAGGCGGTGCCTGGCAGATCCATATTTATTCCCATGCAGGTAAACCAGGAGAAACAACCAGGGAGCGAGACACACCATGCAACCCAGGATTCTAGGGTGAGAAAGCAAAGCCTCAAAACCCATGGCTATAAAAATATAAGTGGGTAGTGGTGGTGGGAGAAACTCCTGGCATTTCAGGAGAGTTTGTTGTAGATACCTCTGGAGTTCTAAATACACACCAACCCGGCCACCTGGGAATCAGCACCAGAAGGGCACAGTTTGTTTGTGAGTGGTAGGGGAAGTGACTGAAAGCTGGCTGAGAGCTGAGTAAGTAGTACTGTGGCCTTCTCTGACCCCTCCCCCACGTACAGAGCCACAATGCAGTAAGGTAGGTTGCCCTACCATGGCAAATACCTAAGGCTACACCCCTTACAATGTAACATGTGCACTGGGACAAAAAATATGGCCCAAATAAAAGAACATATCAAAACTCTAGGAAAAGAGCTAAAGAACAGAGACATAGCCAACCTATCAGGAGCAGAATTCAAAACACGGGTAAATAAGATGCTCACAGAAATAGATGTGTATGGTCACAAAATAGAAGAAAAAGTGAAGGCTATGCAAAGTGAGAAAAAGAAAAATATACAGGGAACCAACAGTGAAGGGAAGAAAACCAGAACTCAAATGAACAATTTGGAAGCAGACCCAAAGCCTCCTACCCTCCAGCACTCCCACTCACCTTCCCTTAGTTCATGTCCATGGGTAGTGTATATAAGTTTTTTGGCTTCTCTATTTCCTATGCTATTCTTAATGTCTCCCTATTTTGTACCTACTAATTATGCTTCTTATACCCTGTACCTTTTTCCCATTTTCCCCCTACCTGCTCTCCAGTCAGAACCCTCCATGTGATCTCAACTTCTGTGATTCTGTTCCTGTTCTAGTTGTTTGCTCAGTTTTGTTTTTATTTTGTAAGTTCAGTTGTAGCTGTGAGTTTGTTTTCATCTTACTGTTCATAGTTTTGATCTTCTTTTTCTTAGATAAGTCCTTTTGACTTTTCATATATAAAAGGCTTGGTGATGATGAACTTCTTTAACTTGACCTTATCTGGGAAGCACTTTATCTGTCCTTCTACTATAAATGATAGAATGCTGGATAGAGTAATCTTGTAGGTCCTTGCTTTTTATCACTTTGAGTATTTTATGCCTTCTGACCTGAAATGTTTTTGTTGAGAAATCATCTGGTAGTCTTATCGGAGCTCCTATGTAGGTACCTGTTCTTGTCTTGCTGCTTTTAAGATTCTCTTTTTGTCTTTAACTTTTGCCAATTAAATTATGATGTGTCTTGGTATGAGCCTTTTTGGATTCTTCTCATTGGGAACTCCGTTCTTCCTTAACTTGTGTGTTGTTTTCCTTCACCAGATTAGGGTTGTTTTCTGTCATTTTTTTTCTTGAAACAGGTTCTCAATTCCTTGCTCACTCTCATGCCCTTCTAGTATCCCTATGATATGGATATTGGTTCACTTTCATGTTGTACAAAGGACCTTAAACTAGCCTCATTTAAAAAAATTTTTTTTGCTAGTCTGATTATGTGTGTTCTGCTACTCTGTCTTCTAAAGTGCTGAATTGATCCCCTGCTTCACCCAACTGACTTTTTTATTCTGGTGTATTCTTTTAAAAAAAATATATTTTATTGATTATGCTATTACAGTTGTTCTATTTCCCCCTTCATTTCCCTCCACCCTGCACACCCCCTCCCCTCACCATCCCCCCCTTTAGTTTATGACCACATGTCTCAAGTTCTTTAGATTCTATATTTCCCATACTATGCTTGCCCTTCCCCTATCTATTTTCTATCTACCGTCTACACTACTTATTTTGTGTACCTTCTCCCCACTTCTCCTTCTCCCACTCCCCTGTTACTAACCCTCCATATGATCTTCATTTCTATGGTTTGCTCCTGATCTAGCTGTCCTCTTAATTTGCTTTTGTTTTAGGTGTGGTTGATAATAACTGTGAGTTTGCTGTCCTTTCACTGTTCATCTTTTTTATCTTGTTTTTCTTAGGTAAGTCCCTTTAACATTTCATATAATAAGGGCTTGGTGATGATGAACTCCTTGAATTTGACCTTATCTGAGAAGCACTTTATCTGCCCTTCCATTCTAAATGAAAGCTTTGCTGAATAGAGCAATCTTGGATGTAGGTCTTTGGATTTCATGAGTTGGAATACTTTCCAGCCCCTTCTTGCTTGTAAGGTCTCTTTTGAGAAATCCGCTGACAGTCTGATGGGAACACCTTTGTAGGTGACTGTCCCCTTAATCTCTTGCTGCTTCTAGGATTCTCTCCTTCATTTTAATCTTGGCTAATGTAATGATGATGTGCCTTGGTGTGTTCCTTCTTGGGTCCAACTTCTTTGGGACTCTCTGAGCTTCCTGGATTTCCTGGAAGTCTATTTCCTTTGCCAGATTGGGGAAGTTCTCCTGTATTATTTGTTCAAATAAGTTATCCACTGGTGGCTGTTTCTCTTCCCCTTCTAATTCAACACCCTATAATTCGAATGTTGGAACATTTAAAGATGTCCTGGGGGTTCCTAAGCCTCTCCTCATTTTTTTGAATTCTTGTTTCTTCATCCTTTTCTGTTTGGTGATTTTTTTCTTCCTTCTGGTTCACTCCCTTGATTTGAGTCCCAGTTTCCTTTCTATTACTATTGGTTTCCTGTGCATTTTCCTTCATTTCAATTAGTTTATCCTTAATTTGTTCCTCTAATTTGTGACTAAAATCAACCAATTCTGTGAGCATCCTGGTCACCAGTGTTTTGAACTATGCATCTGAAAGTTTGGCTATTTCTTCATCGCTTAGAGTCATTGGCTCTGGAGCTTTGAGTTCTTCTTGAGCCATGTTTAGTCTGTTCCCACCTGTTACGTCTGAGGAGGGGAGCCTTAGGTATTCACCAGGGCGGGGCAACTTAGTCGCTGGTTTGTGACGCTGTATGTGGGGGCGGGGTCAGAGTGGGGCAATAGCCCTCCCCTCTGCTGCTTCCAGGGCTCGGGCTTGCATGGTCCGTCTCACTGCTTGTTCCTTCACCGGTTTATCTACCTGTGAATATGTGACCGCGGCCAGCCCTCAGTGGATCCGCCCGCTGCTACTCCACACCTAGAATCTGCCCACGGCTGCCTGTGTGCCTGGGTTGTGTGCCCGGGTAGGCCCAGTGGATCTTTCTTGCTCGACCCCGCTCTGCTGCTGCCTCCGCCCCTCATACAGGTTTGGCTGAAGGGTTTGTTGTTGTCGGACTTCCATATAGTTCAATTTTCTGTGGTTTGGCTGCATTTTTGTTGCTAAAACTTTGTTGTTCGAGCAGGTATAGTGTTTCCACCTACGCCTCCATCTTGGCGGAAGTCCTCTTATTCTGGTGTATTCTTCACTTCAGATATGTAATCCTCATTTCTGACTGGGTCTTTTTTAATGGTTTCTGTCTTTTTTCATGTTGTAGAACTACTATGTTCCTTGTACTTTTCACTAAGTTTCTTACAGTTCTAAGTTCCTTGAGCATCCTTATAATCATTGGAACTTTGTATCTAGTAAATTGTTTGCCATAATTTTAGTTTTTTTTCTGGATATTTCTCCTATTCTTTCATTTGGGGCATGTTTCTTTGTGTCCCCATTGGCTGTCTCTTTGTGTTTTTTTTTTTCTATGTATTATTTAGGTCTCCTATGGCTCCCAGTCTTTGTAGTATAGCTTTATGAAGTAGGTGTTCTTTTAAACCCCTTGTCACAGTCACCTTGATCATCTGCTCTGGGTAATCCAGGAATGACCCTTTTGTGGGTTATGTTGGCCTTACAGTTGTAATTGAGTCTTGATTGTCATTGGCCCATTTGTATCTTGAGTCAACCCAAATAGGGTCAACCCTCAGACTGGCTGACTGTGAAAATCATCTCTACCACTGTTTTTAAGTTTTTTGTCAATGCTGACCACACATAGCATTATTTGTTTCAGCAGGTTATGGTGTCCGCTGAGATCTCTGTTTGGATATGCTGCTTGTGAAGCTAATTGGATCCTGCTCAGATATTGCCTGAAGCTGGCTATCGAGTGTGTGCAACTCGTGTTCAGCTGGTTATTTGATTTGATTGCTCTATATTTTAGTTGTAATTCCAGTTTGGTCTTGCGAGCATTTGAATGTAGCTTCCATCTATTCTGTTCCCACCTTGGGTCCCTCATGGTTGCTTTTCACTTCCTGTTTGATATCCTCCTTGACCCACTGGTCCTTTAGTAGCATGTTGTTTAGTCTGTGTGTATTTGTGTTTTATCTGTTTTCTGCTATAGTTGATTTCTAGTTCATGACATTGTAGTTGGAAAATATGCTTCATATGATACCCATTTTGTTGAGTTTATTGAGGCTTGTTTTTTGACCTAATGGGATCTGCCTTGGAAGGTATTCCATGAGCATATGAAAAAGTGTGTATTTTGTCATTTTGACATGAGATGTTCTACAATTGTCTATTAAGTTAATCTGGACTGCTGTGACATTTAAGACCACTATTTCCTTATTAATTTTCTGCCTGGATGATCTATCCATTCATGTGATTAAGACATTAAAATTCCCTACTTTTATGAATTTTATGAATTACTGTGAATTTCTCCCTTTATGTTCTTTATTATTTGCTTTATATATTTAAGTGCTCTTATGTTTGGTGCATACTTATTTACAATTATGATACCTGTTCTTGTGTGTACCCTTTCTCATTATCAATGTCCTTCTTTGTATTTTTTACATTCTTTTTTTAATATGGTTTGTCTATAGGAGTATTGCTATTTCAGCTTTCTTTTCATTTCTATGTTCATGGAATAACTTTCTCTCTCCCTGCCTGTATGAATCTTTCAATTTGAAGTGAGTTTCTTTAGCAGCATGTAGATGGACCATGTATTTTAATCTGTCCAGCCATCCTATCTGTGTCTTTTTATTGGAGAATTTAATCTATTTTCATTTAAAATAATTATTGGAAAATATACACCTATTTTTATTTTGTTCTTTTTTGATGGTTGTTGTAGTTCTCCCTTGTTTCTTTCTCTTGATCCCATTCCTTGTGGCCTGCTTGTTTTCTTTAGCATTTGTTTGGGTGCCTTTCTTTTTGTTCTTTGTGTATGTCCTTTGTAGGTTTCTGTTTTTTTGTTACCATTAGTTTTTATATCTATCGCAATCTATTTCAAGCTGATAGTCATTTAAGTTTGACTCTATTTTAAAAGGACTACATTTCTACTCCCCCCTGTACACTTTGTTTTTTAATTTCACTGTATTCGTTAAATATAAATATTTGCCTTTTCCTGTTGAGTTTTCTTATCATATTTTTTGACTTCTAGTTATAGGTTTTCCTTTTTTGTTTATGGAAGACCTTTAGCATTTCTTGTAAAGCTTGTTTAAAGGTGACTCTTATTTTCTGCTTGTCCAGGAAACTCTTTTCTTTCCTTAAATTCTGATTGATAACATTTCTGTGTATATTATTTTACATTGTATGTTTCTTTCTTTCAACACTTTAAAACTGTTCTGCCACTCTCTTCTGACCTTGTAAAGTTGCTGCTGAGAAATTAGCCGATATCTTTAGCAGGTTTCATTTGTATGTAACTAGTTTTTTTCCTTTTGCTACCTTCAGGATTGTCTCTTTAGCTTTTTTTTTTTTCCATTTTAGTTACAATATTTCTTGTTCTCTTTGGGTTCATCTTCAGTGGAACTTTCCGTGTTTCCTGGTCCTATATGTCTGTTTCCTTTCACAAGTTAACAAAATTTTCAGGCATTATTTCTTCCAACAAAGTTTTCTTTTCTTCATGACTTTGTTCTTCTTCTGGGACATATATAATGGGAATGTTAGTGTGCTTGGTGTTGTTTTAGAGGCCTCTTAAACCATCCTCAATTAATTTTTTCTCCTGTTGTAATTGGTTGTTTTCGACTAGTCTGTCTTCAGGGTTGCTGATCTTTTCTTCTGTGTTAGCTAAACTGCTCTTAATTTCTTTTTAGTGCATCAATATATTCTTTAGCATTGCTTGGTTATTTACTATATTTTCTAACTCTTTGTTGAAGATCTAAGTCCCTCTATTCCATTCTCAAGTTTAGTAAGCATCCTTATGACTGTTTCTTTTAATATTTTTTATCAGGTTAACTACTTATCTTTGTTTTATTTAGGTTTTTCTTTGGTAATTTTTTTCCTTCATGTGAGAGTGTTCTTGTCATTTTGCTCACTGTTCTTTCTTTGTTTACATGAATTATATAAAATATCTCTGTCTCCCAGTCTTGGCAAAGTGACCTTGTGTAGAAGCAGCCTCATAGACTGTGTGTGCTGGGTATTTTTGAGAGGCCATTTGAAGCCAAGCAGGTGCCTATGGCATTCGATGCACTGGCCTACCAAGCTGTAATATATCTAGGAATGTAGGTCAGATTCGTGTAGGAATGTCCTGTTGATCCTGCTTGCTTCCTTTGTTTGGAGCCAAAATGTACTCTGGGTGGTGTGGCTGGGAATGCACTGTGGCAATATTGCAGGTAGACCAGAACTCTTGGATAGAGCCCCCAACTGCTCAATGGAGGTGGAAAGGAATATAAACAATGGTGCTCACTGGCACCTTCACTCCCAGAGAATTTCTGCAGAATGGGAGTCTCCCATGTTTTCCTAGCCTTCTTTCTCTCCTCTATTGTTTACAGGCTGTTCACTCAGTCCCAAGTTGTCTCTTAGGAGTAATTACTCTCTATATATAGGTACTCTGTATATCAGTGCCCTCTTGGGAGGGTGTGAGTTCTTATTTTTCTATGTGACTACCATCTTAGAACTCCTCCTTTTTAAAAAAATTAAGGTAATTTTTGAAAAAAAATGAATTGAATGTTCTCAGTGCAAATGGTAACAGTAAAATGTTTTCATCTAAGGAGAGAAAAACAAAAGGATGATGGATTATGTATACCTTCTCTTGAAAGTAACTTTGACCTCTCTTCTTAAATTCAACAAGGTTAACTTTGAGGATTTTAAGGAAGGTTTTGTGGCAGTGTTATCATCAGTTGCTGGTGTTGGCTCCTCAGATGAAGACAGTAGCTCATTGGAATCAGGTAAGACAATATCCTCCTTTCACCTTTAGTTTATTTTCATTATTTGTTACATTTAGGAATATAATATTCTGATTGAAGAACCTAGTAGGTCTGAGATTAAATTCTAACCCCACTCTATCACTGCCAAGCTGTGACAACTGGGACAAAGCATTTCTATTTTTTCTTCTGTTTCCTTATTTGTAAAATAGTGTCATAAGGTAAAAACCCCATTTTTTTTCTTTATACTGCACATGATACTCTGAAAACTAATAGTACTCTGGTCACCAGATGTATGGTAGTTTTTTCCATACCAGCAATTCTCTGACACCATCTTGGTGCTCTGTAATTCAAATCAATTCTGACATGATCTACTTGGAGATAGTGTCTGATTTTGTAGGTTAATGACTCAATCCCATTAGTCCTTCACTTCAGAAGCTGGTTGCAAGTTCAGGTTGCCCCCTGTGCTCCTGCTCAAAAGCTATGAGTCAGAGGTTCCCACTATACTCTCCTCAGGTTTGATTAATTTGCTACAGCATACAGCAGCTCAAAGAACTCAGAGTAACATTTTATTTACTAGATCACTGATTTATTATAAAAGTATATAACTAAGGAGAAGCCAGATGAAAGAGATGCAGAAGGCAAGGCATGGGGAATGGGCACAGAGCTTCTGGTCCCTCTCCAGGTGCACCACTCTCCCCAGTATTCAAAAGTTCTCCAAACCCCATCCTTTTGGATTTTTATGAAGGTTTCATTACATGAAGCCTTCATAAAAATGACTTATCAAGTCATTGGCTATTAGTGATTAAACTCAAGCTCCAGCCTTTGGCCCTTCTCTCGGGGTCAGGGGGTGGGGCCAAAATTTCCAACCCTCTCATCATATGGTTTGTTCCCTTGGCAACCAGCCCCATCTTTTGGTGCTTTGGAGAATTCACCTCATTGACATAAACTCAGGGGTAATTGCTCTTATTTGAAAATTCCAAGGGTATCAGAGCTCTGTGCTAGGGATAGAATGAAGACCAAATATGTACTTACTATAAGTTCACAGTATCACAAGCATCAAATAATACTATGTGCTGTCTTTACAGAATAAGGTGTTGATACGATAAAATGGATGTGGAGGAGTTGAAGATTTTAAGAATTTATAGTATAGTGTAAGGTGTTTCTAGATTTCTGAGGTTGGCAGAACAGGTAGGATGCCAGCAGCCCAGGACAGACCTCAGTGTATCCTTTTTCTCAGACAATAGTGTTGTGCTGTGCTAATAAAACTTATTAGACTCTTATTACTGAAATGGGACTGGTTGGACAAAGATAACATTTGTAAGTGGAAGTAGCATCCTGAAGAGGAAAGCCACTTGGCTTTGGTAGTAGTCAGGAGGTGGAGAGAGCATTTTGAAGGGAGGTCAGCTCAGGTGAATGTAGGTTGCTGGATAAGAGTCAGAAGATGCTCCATTGGGCCTCAGGCTGTGAGTGGCAGTCACATGACCTGCCAAGGCTGAGTTTGACTCCCTTAGGTGTGTATTGGGGTGAGTGGAATGGTAGTGGGACTTTATTTCCCTCCGATATGGCTGTGTGTCTGAGGATGGAAGTGATGATATTGATCAGAATATCAAGAAGGGAGCTCTGGTGGATCAATGGTCACAGCAGGTGTGTGACATTTGGATGCCAGGGTGACCGTGTGTGGGGCCTACAGCAGTGAAGCAAAGTGGATTAAGAATATTGAATATCTTCTGTGTGTGTTAGGCTTTGAGCTCCCTGCATATTTCATATAGGTTTCATTTACCCGTTATAGATATTCTATGAATTATTAGATATGGTACCCATTATCATACCCATTATTCAGATTAGGAAGCTGAGGCCTAAGGTATGAATGGATTTGTCCAAGATCCCACAGCCAATAAATGATGGCCACTATTTAAGTGGGTTGTCCAGCTTTAAGTCCCAGGTCCTTCTGTATGCACTGTTGCCAGAACCAGCTCCTTCTGCTGGGTGCTCATGGTCAGCCACCTTCCTACCTCCTCTTGCTGGTTTCAAAGACACCTGAGTACAGTGCAAAGAGCCCTGAAATAGGAGAAGAAGACCCTATGGTGTTCACTGGATGCTTTTTTTCACACTTTTCTTCTGTAAGATGTGAAGAAGACCACTTGCCTTTCCTAACTCACAGGATTTGGGAATGTGATTGTGTGACTGTGGCTAAGAATGTGCCTAAAAGACAAGTGCCCAGTGTCAGACGCTGCATGTCCCCTCTTTATACTAGAGAATGCATGATGCTTCTAAGCCTAAAATTGTATAGATTTGTGAGACATGTTCTCAGGTACTTAGAAAAAGAAGCTATTTTAGAACTTGTGCTTTTTCTCACCAATGACAGTTTTGTTTTGTACTTCCTTTTGTATTTTAAAGCTTTCCTCATTTAAATGGTTGTGTGCACTGACTGAGATATTTCCTCCCTCTTCTGCCGGAAGATGGGTCTCATACCAGTGTCCATCTCCGAGCACCCATTTATAGAGCCACGGTGCCCACTGCTTAAAGGCTGACCAGGCATTGGTGATCCTGAAGCCACAGGGGTTCCATGACAGTCAGAAAGAGCCTGGTGCCTTCCAAGATTATGTTCATTTCAGCTTTCCACCCCTGGCTTAACCTCTCTGTCTTAGGCCCTTTCTGTCAAATGTGGTTTAGGTATTTGTCTTCTCAATGCCTTATTTGCCACCCATTGCTCCATTCATAGCATCACTGTCTCCCTGCTGTCTAATCTGTTTGCCAGTCCTTCCCATTGTCTCCCACCATAATCAGAAAAATGTGCTTTTGATATTCCAGGAAGGAGAATGTCATTGTGAGACCAAATCCCTTGGATTTTGAAGGACATCCCTGCTTCCCCATCATTCTATGCTTTGCATTAAAGGCTGTTATTGAACATATAACCAAATGTATTTTAATTTTTAGACTGTGTTACTCTTTTTTCTATAAATAAAAATGTACACCAAGAAGATACAACCTGGTATTTAGGGTTTGGGTCAGCAGCTGTGCTGTCCTGTCTATCAGGGTCATGAGGGGCCATGTGTTGTGCTCTTGGGACACTCTGGGGTGTGTGACAAGGAGCTGGGTTGTGCCCATACTGAAATATGCTGGGTTGGGCAACTTACCATCCTTCCCACCCCAAGACGGTATGACTTTTTTGATTCTCTGAGCTGCCTCATCATTTTACCATTATTCCTCTGCACTTATTATTCTGCTCTGCCTTGCCACTTTCCTAGAGTAGCATTGCTCCCTTTTTGAGGGAGGGAAGTATAGTTTTTGGACACCGTGTGTGTGTATGTGTATGTGGTTTTCTTTTTAATTGATTTATTTTTAAGATATATTTTATTAATTATGCTATTACAGTTGTCCCATTTTCCTTTATTACCCTCCGCCCTGCACACCCCCTCCCGCCCACATGCCCCCACTCTTAGTTCATGTCCATGGGTCATATATGTAAGTTCTTTGGCTTCTACATTTCTTATACTATTCTTAACCTCCCCCTGTCTATGTTCTATCTATCATTTATGCTACTAATTCTTTGTACCTTTCCCCACCCCCCACTCCTCCACTGATAACCCTCCACGTGATCTCCATTTCTGTGATACTGTTCTATTCTAGTTGTTTGCTGAGTTTGTTTTTGGTGTTTTTTTTAGGTGTGGTTGTTCATAACTATTAGTTTCTTGTCATTTTACTGTTTATATTTTTTATCTTCTTTTTCTGAGATAAGTCCCTTTAACATTTCATATAAGGGCTTGGTGATGAACTGCTTTAACTCGACCTTATCTGGGAAGCACTTTATCTCTTCTTTCACTCTAAGTGAAGGCTTTGCTGGATAGAATAATCTTGGATATAGGTCCTTGCCTTTCATGATTTGGAATACTTCTTTCCAGCCCCTTCTTGTCTGTAAGGTTTCTTTTGAGAAATCAGCTCACAGTCTGATGGGAACTCCTTTGTAGGTAACTGTCTCCCTTTGCTGCTTTTAGGATTCTCTCTTTATCTTTAATCTTGGGTAACTTAATGAGGATGTGCCTTGGCGTGTTCCTCCTTGGGTCCAATTTCTTTGGGACTCTCTGAGCTTCCTGGACTTCCTGGAAGTCTATTTCCTTTGCCAGATTGGGAAGTCCTCCTTCGTTATTTGTTCAAATAAGTTTTCAATTTCTTGCTCTTCCTCTTCTTCTTCTGGTACTCCTATGATGCAGATATTGGAATGTTTAAAGATGTCCTGGAGGTCCTAAGCCTCTCCTCATTTTTTTGAATTCTTGTTTCTTCATTCTGTTCTGGTTGAATGTTTATTTCTTCCTTCTGGTCCACAGTGTTAATTTGAGTCCCGGTTTTTTTCCCATCACTGTTGGTTCCCTTTACATTTTTCTTTATTTCACTTGGCATAGCTTTTATTTTTTCATCTAATTTGCGATCATATTCAACCAATTCTGTGAATATCCTGATTACCAGTGTTTTGAACTGTGCATCTGATATGATAAGTTGGCTATCTCTTCATCACTTAGTTGTATTTTTCTGGAGTTTTGATCTGTTCTTTCATTTGGGCCACTGGTTTTTTGTGTTTTTTTTTTTTTTTGTCTTGGTTTGCCTATTAACATAGTAAGGGGCAGAGGCTTAGGTATTCACCTGAGCAGTGCAACCTACTTTGCTGTGTTGTGGCACTGTATGTGGGGTATGGGTCTAAGAGTGAAGAATGCCACTTGCTCCACTCTCTGCCAGTTTTTAGTCACTTTCCCCACTACTCACAATTAAACTGGGCCCTTCTGGTGCTGACTCCTGGGTGAGTGGATTTGTGTATGTTCTAGGACCCTGTGGGTCTCTCCAACAAACTCTCCTGTAAGGCTAGGAATTTCTCCTGTTGCTACCTCAACCCACCCAGGTGTTTTCAATCAGAGGTTTGATGCTTTATTACCTTGCATTGAAACTCTGGGTTGCCCCATCAGTCTGGCTTCTCAGTTGTTTCTCCTGGTGTATCTGCACTTAAATGTGGGACCATTTGGTTCGAAATCTGCTGCCTCCCTGGGTCCTCTAGCCACCGCCTTGCTCACCAGCTGCAGCCTTGCTCACCTCGGTCCTCCAACCACTCTCTGCCCAGCTGCCTGTCTCCACTCCTCCTGCCAATCTAAATTAATTTTTCTTTTTTAACTCCTTAGTTGTCGGCCTTCCATACAGTTTGATTTTCTGTCAGTTCTGGTTGTTTTTTTGTTTTTAAATTTGTCATTGTTCTTTTTTTGGCTGTTCAAAGAGACACGGTGTGTCTACCTATGCCTTCATCTTGACCAGAAGTCCTGTATGTGTGTGTTTGAGAACACTAGCGAATATATGAAAAAGGCATGTGTTTTTATCAGTGGCTCATTACTCTCAGGAAACTTCTGACTTGCTGGCAACTGTGAAGAAGTGGGGCCAGCATCAAGGACAGGATAGAATTGCAGACATGGACTAGGACTCAAATAAGGAGGGGAAATGGAAGGAAGGAAAATCAAGCCTACAGATCAGAAACGTGGGCTGGTTGCATGATCTCCAGGTGTGCCAACAAGTTGGATGAGCCCAGGAAATGGCTAGGACTCTGCTTCGGCAGGGTTCTGATGGCTTAGGAGGGCATGCCAAAGCTCCCTGCTGAGTTTTATGCACCTCATTTTCCCACATGTGCCACAGATTTCCACTTCTTACTTGACACAAAAATCTTTCTCCCAACACCATTTAGGGTGGAAAGAGGAGGACTCTTCCCCAAGTAACCAGTCCGTAGCCTCCCTGTAAGTGGCAAACTAAATCAGATGTTTTTCTTCATTGATCCTTTATTCATTAGTCCCTCATTCACCCTTTCAGCTACTGAGAGCCTTTCTTCATGTTTGTAGTTTGCCTCTTCTGAACATGTGTGAGTTTGCTTACAGACACTTGTTTTCCCTCTGCTTGACTTGGACACTTGGCCCACTTCTTCAGCACATCCCATGAGCTCTCTCACATGATGAGAGTTTATTGGGACATACCCTGTCAATCAATGTCTTGTTCCAAAGTGATTAGTAACAATGCCTGGGATGACCTCAAAGTGCCGCAGTAGGGTGAGAAATTATATAGTTAACCTGCATTTTGTCAGCTGCCTTAAATGTTACACTCTTACTTCATATTCTGTATGTCTCACATGGAACTGAGCATCTTCCTCCCAGAAACTCCTCCCACATCCCTAGTTTTTGTCTGTCACTGGTATCACCCTTCTTCTGGTCAACTATTTTGGGCCCAGCCTCCTCCTCTGATGGTCCCAAGGTCAGGGGCTGTGGACTAGGCATTTGGAGTATGACAGAAAGAAATATGGTGTTTTTAACCTTAAAGAATGTGACTTATGTTGGGATTAGGCTCAAGGCACATCTGCACTGAAATGCTCCTCATTTTCCTCGCCTGGCCTGGTCTCACTGGGCCCTATGTCTTTCCAATTAGCCCATTCTAGTCACTTCCTTCTGAACCCACGTCCTGTCTTGGCCATTGCCCATGCTGCCCGCCCCTGTCTTTTTCCTGCTGCCCAGGATTCTGCGCAGAGTCAGTGTCTTCTTGTCTCTGGCTGAGAGATCCCCGCTGCTCTGTGCAGATGTGGACAGGTAAAGTGGGAAGAAGAAAGTGCAAGATTATTAAGGTATACAGGATTCTCACAAATCCCAAAACTGAAGTCCATACCTGTTTGTACCTAAGACTTTAGATCTATGGGGAGCCTGAGCCTACACAGCTGCATTTGAGGTGTGTGTCCAGTCCCTTGGGGTCCTAGAGTGAGTGGGGTAGAAAGGGACCTTCTTGTCTCTAGAGTGGTATGTTGCTGGATTATTGGAGTGTTTTTATTCTTTGCATAAAAAACTAGATTTTGTATTAGTTTTCTTATTACCTAAACACGAGCAAAATATGCTTGAAAAAATTTAAACAGCATGTAGTTTAGAGTGGAGAGTCCTATCTCCCTGCCTGGCATTCTCTGTCCTCACCCCAGGGAACAGGATAATTGCTGTTAACTGTTCCCTGTGTTTTTGCAGTTGTTTCTCTGGCATAAAAGTACATTCATCAGTGAAAAATAGGCTTTGTGTCTGAATCTACACCTTCTTAAATATATTTTTAAATATTTTATTTATTTATTTTTTGAGAGGGGAAGGAGGGAGAAAGAGAGGGAGAGAAACATCAATGTGTGGTTGTCTCTTGCATGCCCCACATGGGGGATGTGGCCCACAGCCCAGGCATGTGCTCTGACTGGGCATTGAACCAGCGACCTTCTGATTCTCAGGTTGGCACTCAATCACTGAGCCACACCAGCCAGGGCTGAACCTACACCTTCTTAAAGGGTATCTCAGTGGCATGTGTGAGCCCAGAAGCTGTTTTAAAGGCCTGTCCCCACAAGCTTCCCATTTTTCCCCCCAGCTGCTTCCCATGCTGTCCCACCAAATTATGTGAGCAGCTCTAAGTGGTATGGCCGTAGGACCCTACCTGAACCATGCAACTCTGCAACCAGAACCAAATTTTTATCAGAACAGCAAGCCAAGTCCACTGTGAGAAGCCAGATCCAATGCTCTGCGTCTCTGGAAAGCGTAGAGGTGAGTCACCCTGCCTCTTTCTGACCCCAGGCTGCCTAGCATTGGGGCAATAACTTTTCACTTAGTTACTGCTCACTACAGGAAGATGTGAAGGGGGAAATAGGCATTCCTGGGCATTTTGTCTCCAGGAGCTCAGTGCATTTTGGAGCATGACGTTTCATTCTAAAGTGTCTTTAGATGTACTTATCTGCAGGGAATTCTGTCCACAAAGCATACTCCTTCAAACAATGAGGTGGTAGAGAGTTTGTACACAAAACCTTTTAAAAAGCCTATTTTTATAATATAGTTTCATGGGAGTGGTAATTAGCCAAGGATACAAAAGGAATGTACCTTTGTGATGCAGCTGCAAGGTTAGGCATTTGGATGTTAAAGCCCACTGCCTCATCTGCTTCAAACAGTTATAATATACTGAGCCACACAATTACAACTTGGGGAGCACATGCCAGATCCTCTAGGGCCTTGGGAGTTGACTCCAGCCCCCAGTCTGCCTGACTTGTTCATGTGGCTCAGGGACTGACCCAGGAACTGGGCTGCTGGAGCCTGTGGGCTTCATGTCAAGAAATATGTCCACAGGGCAGATACATAGCCTGCAAGTTCATTATGGACTCATGAGACCTATTTTCAAGGATTCCAAAATGTTTCTGGTTCTTGCTCTTTGTGATGACACTTCTGTCAGATGGTGGGGGATGTATGGGGTCTTACCTTTAATAAGACAGCCCTCGGCCCCCACATTATTTTGTTTATATTGTCAACATTTGTTGAAACAAATATATGTTTATATCCCAGTGTCACTTGCCTCAGGGATGTGCTTCACCTGGGCAACCCCAACAAATCCCAGACATTTGCTTTCTTCTCTTTTTACTTGGTCCTTAAGTGGGTCCATGTTTGTGTGCCATCCTGCTTCTTAAAACTGCTTTGGTCCCTTGAACTAGAACATGGAGACACTGCCTTTAGGGTTTTGGGTTGAGTTGAAAATGGGACATACCAACTGCTCCCATATTCCTGCCCTCTATTCAGTATTGGCTGTTAGGAGTGTCAAGTCTCAGTCAATCAGCAGTCATTCCTGAATTGGTCATGGGACATGCAAAGCAGATATTGACTTGGTGGTCAGCTGCCTTAGTTACAATAACACGATATTTTTACTCAAGCAGGAGTTTCTTGATGGACCCTTTCCTTGGATGCAGCTTGCAGAGGGTGCCAACATGTCAAGTGCTTGCTATACACCATGCTGTCCTTGGAGCTCTTTATGGGACTGAGAGACCTGCTCTCCCTCCAGCTGCAGAACTGATATAGGTGATAAGGGATGGGTTGAGGACCTTGAAGCCTCAAACTGAGAACCTGTCCTGTGATGGAATGTTAACCAAAGCTCCAGGGCTATGCTTCTTTAAGAAATGTTGGTTTGGGGAGCATTTTTCTCTCCTGTTAGGTACAGTACAAATTTTTGTTGTGTTTTTATTGTGAACTACTGCCTAGGTGTGAAGGCCACCCTTGAAGTAGTGGGGTTTTATTTGAAAGAGCTGCATCTCACCAGTCTGTTAGTTCTCTTCCTTGGCTGTCACTACCCAACACCAAGACATACCATCTACTTATTCCTGGTACTCTGCCCACTGCCACATCCTCTGAGGGATTCATGTCCTTTTTTTTTTTTTTTTTTCCATTTTTCCGCAGAGTTTCAAGTCAGATGAAGAAGTTGAAAGTTCTAAAGAACTTCAGAATGAGTTGTTTGAAGCAAAAGGTAAAGTTGTAGCATCATGATTGGTGCTGCCTTTCACCAGTGCTCTAAAAGCTCCAGGGGCTTGGTCGTCGAACAGTGAGCCAGCCAAGTATAATTTCCTGGAAGCGTGTAATGTGGGCAGTGTCCATGGTGGGCTTCTTCTTGAGGGTGGTTCTAGCTATGAGGCTGTCACTCTGACCTCAGTATCACCTGAGTTCAGACCCTAAGGTAGAGTCCATTGGCTAAGGAAGCAGTGTGGTTCTGTCACATTTCACAGTCTGCAGGGACCAGCATGATGTTACTTGGCAGGTGTGGCCCTGGAGTCTAAAACCCACTGCTCCCAGGTCAGGCCCTTTGCCCCCTTCCTGATGCATAGGACTGGGTGCAGCCTCTCCCCTCCTGTGAGTGAATAGTTTTGCCATCCTCTAGGCGACCTGTCTGTGCCCCATATAGAGTGCAAGACATAGCTCCGGTCTTTGGGAACCTTACAGAAGCAACCAGAAAGCAGTAGCAAGTATATTTAAGCAAATAGCGTACATTGGCTTGTGATGTGCCACAAGACAGAGTGCAAAAACTTGGCTTAGAGAGAGGGATACCAGAGTTGACCTTGAATTTCTGCTGCAACAGAATATCAGCAGTTGGTATTGACAACCTCTAGATTGTGTTCCTCAAGCACAGGACCATTGTTTGTTCAACATTCACTTCTGTAGAATTCAGGGCAACTAACCTGAACATCCATCTGTGCTGCTGAATGTTTGGAAGAACAGCCAACTCATCATGTATTAATCTCTTTAGACTCAGAGTCTAAGAAAGGGCTTCTGGGATGGGTTATTCACGGAACAATTTGGTACTTGCTCTCTGCCCATAGAGCAGGTTGGTTTCTTTCCAACTTTGAACAGAAACTTTTCCATCTGAGTTAGAACCAATAGCAGTGCATGAACACTCATGTCAAACCTCGAAAAATTTATTTACATCCTCTGGTACCCTTGAGAAATAAACCCCCATATCAAAATTTCTTTGAAACTTTCCTAGGAATTTTAAGTTGGAAGAAATCCCACATGTGGCCCTTTCCTGCCTGGTTCTTTCCTTGCATTTTCTTTAGCCCCAACCTGCAGCAACATTTGTGAACTTATAGGCCTTGCTTTCCTTAGGGAAAGTGTTTTTCTGGTTGTTAGCTGGGTTATTAAAGTAAAAAACACCAAGGTGGCTCATATACCTAAAAAGTACAGACTACTGCCATAGAACCGAAGTTTGAATTAGGTAGAAGCGGCCCTCTTTCTGTGTTGGACTGATTGTAGAGGCGAATTTCTGGTTTAAAGCATAGCTCATCTATGGATAGTTTCTTGTGGACACCACTGACATACGTCCTCTTCCATAAGTTGTTTCTTTGACAAAGCTTCAAAAACCATTAGTAAACCAACTGGCTAAAGTAGGGAAGTTATGAGGATTGGCCGTCACCCAAACCCACTGATGAGTCTTTGCTTTGAAAGGCACTTGCACCTCCCGATGTGAGTTGGTGCTTGGTACACAGCCTAATCTTTGGAGTGTTTTTGCCAAGAAAAAATGAGCCTGAATCCAAATTACAAACTAGTCTTTGATGCTAACTTCATGTTCACAGGAAATATTAGGGATAGAGGAACAGGTTATGTGATACCATGAGGAAGCAAACATACAAATCCAGATAGGGGGAACATCCCATAGAGCAAGTACTGATCTGGTTTCTTAAACACAAAAGTGCTAAAGGTTAGGGGACAGGAGAGGTCCTCATGATTGGAAGACTTAAGAGAAATAACAACCAAAGGCACTGTTTAATGAACAAGTCAACTGTAAGACATTTTTGAGACAGTTGGGAAATTGTTGGCTTTGTTAGGTATGATAGTGGCATTATGGTTATGTAAGAAAATGTCCGTATGTTTCCAAAATACATACTAAATATTAAATAAGTAGGGGTAAAAACATGAGATCTGGGATTTACTTTTAAGTACTTCAGCAATAGCAAAAAGGGAATAGTTGAAGTCAGCATGGCAAATTTTTTATCCTCACAGAGCCTCAGTGACAAGTGCACTGAGATTCAATGACTATGCTCTTTACTTTGGGTAGGTTTGAAAAGTTTCTAAAAAATTTTTTTTGTTATTGTGTATACAAATAATGCAGCCCTCTTTTATGTGCTTTCAATGGTGCAACTTTAGTAGGTTCCCTTCAGAAAAAGTTTTCCCCACATGGAGCAGAGAGTTTTATTATGAAACTTAAAAACACAGAATGGAGTTGACAGAATGTACTATGAATGCTCATGTACCTACTACCTAGATTTCACTTTTGTTGCTTTGCTACTCACCTGTGTCAATCTGATTTCAGAGTAATGTACCAGCAGGTGTGTTTCCCTTCTGTGCTTTTACCTGGAGCAGTGGGTTTACCTGTTACTCCCTCTGCTTCAGGCCAGCTGCCAACCTGGGGTTCCAGGGTCTTTGGGTGCACTCAGAAGTCCCGCACCTCCCCCTTTGACACCCCTGAGAGCCAGGTCCAGGACATCTGGGAAGAACTAGGTGTTGGCAGCAGTGGTCACCTCAACAAGCAAGAGCTGGCTCTGGTCTGCCAGAGCATCGGGCTCCAGGGACTCAAGAAAGAGGTAAGAGAGTCAAGGACAGATCACCCTCAATGACTTGTTCTTTGCAGTGGTCATGGTTGATATTTGATTTGGAAAATCCCTTTACCTTGCAGACACTGATTCAATTGTGTCTAATCTTCTGACCTAATCTTCTTTGATGACGGCTAGTGCTTCTGCTGAAGTCTGCATCCTTAAGGGTCTATCTCTGACGGCCTGTGGCCCCAGCCTTATCAGACTCTAAGCACCTTCACTCAGGATTCTTCTTCTACCTATAAACACATTTTCCCCCTACCTGTGTGGCTTTTTTCTACTACCAAGCCAGACATGATGCTCTCAGAACCTAACTACACCTCTCCTTTTTCTTCAGAGACCAAGAGGAGGAGGAGGAACGAACAATGGTCATAGGGCAATCTCATCCTTGCTAAAGTCCTCCCCAGCCCTGCTGCCCTTGTTAGACCCTGAAACTCTGGGGGCCCAGGCCATGTTGCATATATACATATTTTCTATCCTCTAGCAGGTTCCTGCCACATTAGACACTGAATGCATATTTGTGGAATTTAGGAAGTTCAGGTGGTACTCATTCACAGCAGGATGGAAACTTACCAGACATTTAGATTTCATAAGCCAGAGCCTGGGGAGGCTAGGTATGACCCAACAGTTTGAGTTTGGATGAGGAAAAGCAAACTGCCCTGCTTGAAGAGGGAGGGTGAGTAGGAGGGTGAGAGGGTGGATGGGTGAGCCTGGGTGACTGTAGCTGGCATCCAGCTGCTTGTGGGTAGAACCTCAGAGCAGAGATGTGTTGGCTTTCATTTAGGAACTAGAGGACCTGTTTAACAAACTGGATGAAGACCGAGATGGCAGAGTGAGTCTTGAGGAATTCCAGCTTGGCCTGTTCAATCATGGACCCACTTCCTTTCTGGAATCTTCCACTCCTGTCAAACTGAGGAAGTTCTGGTCTGATTATCAGGTAAAATGGCATAATTAAATCTTAAACCACAGCACTAACTACTATTACTCTCTGACCTTTAGCATTTTTCACAGATCTGACTCTTCTGACTCTGTCACCACAGTGAGCCTTAGCAGTTGCTCGGGGCATTCACACTCATTTGTATAAGTGGGAGGCTGTGTGACTTTGATTCTAGGACCACACAGATCTTGGAGCTGATCTGGCTTGCTCCTAACTAGCTGTATCTCACTGGATGAGTTACTCACCTTTTCTGAGCCTCAGGCTCCTCATCTGTGAAATGGGTGCCCACCTCATAGGGGTTTTATGATGATTCTATGGTAGTTCCTCACTATGGCTTCCCAATGTGAGATACACTATGTTCCAATAAGAGAACCCTCTCTCTTTCCTCATCATAGTACAGTGAGAACAATGTCACTGAAGGGTTCTAAACCTTCCCTAGAATTACACTCCATATACTCATTAACCTGTTTTCTCCCTGTCTTCCACTCCTGAATTTTGTTTCTCATACAAATACTAGGTCTCTACAGTTAGAGCATAGTAGATTTGGGGCAGTTGTGGTTTCGTTTGGTGACCACTGGTTTAGTGCTTGGTTCTCTCAGTCCCAGGAAAGTATGTTTGTCCTCTCCCACCACAGGGCAGGTGCTCTGGGAGCCTTGTTGATGCTTCTTTGTTGTCATGAATGATCCTGTGGTTTGTAGATGATGGTGCAAGACCAGTAACACTGTTCTCTGCCAGGCCAGGCAATCTGAAAACCAGGTTTCTGAATCTGAACTCAGTGAGAATGGGCAAAGAAGAAATTAGGAGAGATTTCAGGTGGCAACAAGGTAGGTGGAAGCTACGCTCACGTCCCAGGACCAAACTGGAATTATAAGTAAATTACAGAATAATCATCCAGAGTAACCAATGAAAACTACCTGAAGAGAGGCCTCATAACCAAAGATTTACAGAGGAAGCCACATCAAGACTACTAGGAAGGGTGGAGATGCAAAAAGGATTGGCCCACTCCCGTGAGTGGTAGCTGGGGTTCTGGGGCATACTCAGCCTGGAGGAAAGAGGGGGGGGTTCACCCTGAGAATTGTGGGGTCTAAACCCCAAGCTAGGCTCCCCAGCTCAGAGCACCAGAACTAAGAAGAGGCATACACAAAAGATCTGGCTGTGAAAAGCAGCAGGGTTTCAGTCTGCCGATGAAAGATAGCTAGAAACACAGGCACCCTCTTAAAGGACTAGTGCAAAAAATTTCATTCATAGCAACTCAACCTAGGCTGCAGTGGAGGGAAGGCAGCATGGACTAGAGTCATGTGATTAGAGTCTGAGATTTGAAGATCTGGGTAAAGAGCTGAAGGGTCAGCCTCCAGAATTTCTATGTTGTATCATTTTTCCATATCACAGACACCATCTTTCTGCGTCAAAGCAGTAGTACCACCCTGTGGAGCTTACACTCTGCTGAGTATAGCCAGAAGCTCTTTCAGTGACTGAGCCTAACACACAACCAATAACCATGGCTGATATGGCTCAGTTGCTTGGAGTATCATCCCATAACCAAAAGGTTGTGGGTTCAATTCCCAGTTGGAGCAGATGCCTAGGTTTCAGGTTTGATTCTGGGTCCAGGCACGTATGAACCCTGATCTGGGTGCATACAGGAGGCAACCAGTCAATATTTCTTTCACATCAATGTTCTATCTCTCACTTCTCTCTCTCTAAAAGCAATTTTAAAAATGCCCTCAGGTGAGGGTAAAAAAAATTTAACAGGTAGCCAACAGGTGAAGGCAGGCAGAGACAGATCTCAGGGTGTTTGGGACTTTTGCTGACCTGCACCCAGTTTGTTGCTGGTAAAAGCCAGAGTTGGTATGCAGCTTAGTTCTTTCTGCATGCATCCAGACCTAGCAGAGGGAGCCATATGCTGTGGATCACTGACAGCTCCAAACAGGTTGTCCAGGGCTGGTCAACAGGCAGCATTTGATAGGTCTGCATCAGAGTCATTCCAAACAGACCCAGAAGCAACACACTCAGTGGCCAGCCTCAGACAACAACAGAACAGAATTCAGTAAGCTTCACAAGCGGCATTTCCACAGAGAGATATTATAAGCACTAAAACCTTCTGAGGCAAATTCTGCTTCTTGTGATCAGAACCTGCATAGCAGCTTGCACACTGAGTTGGAGGTTGAGCCTCACAGTCAGTAAGACTGAGGGTCATTTCCACACACAAATGAACCAATAGCAACCAAGACTCAACAACAGGAAGGTCTCCATAACATGCACAAGAGACATTCCTAGAGCACCAAGCTCAGGTGATCAGGAAGATTGCTCCACTGGATCCCACAGGACACCTACTATATAAGCCCACCCTAAAAAGACTAGGAGTCATAGTGGATCTACCTAATACCAAGAAACAAACACAAAGAGGCAACCTAAATGGGGAAACAAAGAAATGTGCCCCAAATGAAATAACAGGACAATTCTACAGAGAAAGAGCTAAATGAAATGGAGGCAAGCAATATCTGATAAGATATAGAGTGCAAAGTAATGGTTATAAGGTAGGTCAATAGCATGAAAAAGGAAATAGAAACCATAAACTAGGATCAGACAGAAGTGAAAAATACAGTATCTGAAATGCAGATTACACAGGAAGAAATAAATAGTAGGTTGGATGAAGCAGAGGATTGAATCAACTATTTGAAAGACAAGGTAGAAAAAACACCCAATCAGAGGAGCATAAAGAAAAAATAATTTAAAAAAATGAGGGTAAGTTTAAAGGACCTTTGAGACAACATGAATCATAACAACATCTGCATCACAGGGGTATCAGAGGGAGAAGGGAGAAAGCAAGGGATCAAGAACCTATTTGAAGATATAATGACTGAAAATTTCCCTAACTTGGTGAAGGAAAAAGATACTGAAGTCCAGGAAGTGCAAAGAGTCCTAAAGAAGATTGAAACAAGACACATCATAATATAAATAGAAAAGATTAAAGACAAGAGAGAATCTCAAAAGCCACTAGAGAAAGACAGTTTGTTACCTACAAAGGAGCTTCATAAGACTATCAGCTGATTTCTCAACAGAAACACTTCAGGCCAGCAGGGATGATATGAAATAAAATGATTAAAAGCAAAGACCTATAATCAAGATTACTTTACCCAGTAAGGCTATCTTTTAAAATTGAAGGAAAAATAATGAGCTTCCTAGACAAGAAAAAGCTAAAGGAGTTTGTTACCACCAAGCAAATGTTAAAAGAGATGTTAAAGGATCTGCTTTAAGAAGGAGAAGGGAGGAGGAGGTAGAGGAGGATACTGAAGAATGTAGTTGACTCTGTGGAGATTGCAGCCAAAAAAATTACAGCGTAGGTTGCCTGTATCAGAGCGACACATTCATTACTAGTATGTGTTCATGTGAAAAAAGTATTTAAAGCACTGCAAATTTGTATTATATTTGTATAATAAAATACATGAATTTTTTATTTTCAGTTACAATCTAGAAATTATTAAATAAATTTAGAAACATAAAGAATAAAACTTTTTCTTTTCAAATAATGAAAACACAGATATTGCTAAAAATACAACCAAAATGTCTTTACCATTAATTAATCAGAAGCTTCAATAGCTGGCTTTGCAAAACATTTGTAACAGTCATCACAAACAACATTGCTATGCTCAAGGTGTAAATACTTTTCACAAAACTTGCAAAAATATTTTGATAAACAACTTGTTTTGGATGCACCTAACACATCTTTTTCTTTTTCTGCTTGTTGAGGGAGTTGTGTATATGTTGTCATTAGAATTTCTTTAAATTTGTGTTTGAAATTGAAGTTTCAGGTATAAAGGCTTATGTATACCTGTAGAGATTTCTGAACACCTTTTTATATGTTCTAACACTAACCTCATTATGAAATTTCTATTAAATATTCTGTGCCTTATTTTCACAGTGCTGTTCAGCATAGCAATAGTCTGAACATTTATTCCTGCAATATTCAGATTATATGTATTCATTATGTGGTCCACAGTGTCAATTTCTGATTTGTTTGGTTGTAATGTTTTATTATATTAGGTTTCTATGAATCTAAATTTATGGTGTCATTGAAATGCCTACTTGAAACTAAAATTACATTTTTTCCTTTTTTGGTGTAATCTACACCAAAAGCAAATATTCACCAGAAGAAAATAAGTTAGATTTTTGGGGACCTTATTTTAGAAGACACAAATTCAAGGGAAAGTTGGGGTTTATTCTTACAAACAGTACCTACATATGAAAGTTGCTTCTTTTTCAAATCAGAGATAAAATTTACGTCAGCAAATTTTATTCATTTATTTGCTATAATATTACATCTTGATAAGGAAATGGGTTCTGCAAGTGTCTTGATCTGCCGGTTTACGACTAATCAAGTAAGGACCTTCGGGCTGCTTACCAGCTTATATTTCAAGATAATTCTGTGTAAAATACTTTTGAATCAACTACAGCAAAAGTTTTTATATTTACTGGGCTTGGTTGGAATGTATTGTCTAAATCTATATTTGCCACTAAATCCAGGTAACATTTCGTCTATTGTTACATTCTGTTCCATACAGAAACATAATTAACAATTTTTTACAAATGCTGAGAAAATGTGTCCCACAACCGCTAATATGCCCATTTTCAGGTATTCTAACTGAGTAAGTTTGTCATCACCTGATACAATTATGAATAAATTTAAATCTCCATAAAGATATTGAAAGTCTAAAAAGTTCAGTCCCACTACCATTGTTAGCTCATAAATAAGTCCTGCAAATTTGGCTGATTGCTGCGATGTAAACCAGCTAGATATGAAGCCTAAAAATACTTTCCCATTTGGTTTTGTCTATTTGTTAGCATCTTTTTCTCATGAAAACCAACTTGAAATAGAATCGATGTATTTATTTGTATATAATAAAATTAGATTTAAAATACCATTTGTGATAAAGCAGTTCCAAGTTTCAAGTAATATCTTGGCATTTTTTTATCTTTGGCCTAACAGAAGTTGACACAAAATGATCTGTGGCTGTTTTCTAATTTGTCTTCTTATTGGATTTTTCCTCCATTTTGATTCATTATCCCTTCAAAAAAAATACTCGTTATTCATGTCTAATTCATCTTCACTTTCTTCATTAAAAATATTTTGCTTGGAATCCAAATATTCTGAACAGACA
The DNA here is from genome assembly GCF_021234435.1 of Artibeus jamaicensis. Lineage (NCBI taxonomy): Eukaryota > Metazoa > Chordata > Mammalia > Chiroptera > Phyllostomidae > Artibeus > Artibeus jamaicensis. Next base: position 1,518,270 of record NW_026521267.1, on the reverse strand, counting down.
TCCACATAATCTTTATCTTCTAAATCATTTTAATTTTTACATTCAGCTCTATCATTCTCATCATTAGATTTGAGTAAGCATTCACTGAAGTTCTTTAATATCTTTGGATTATCAAATCAATGTGATTTTCCAGCCATTTTCAATGCTAAATGAAAATTAAAAACACAACACTGACTTTGAAGTTCACGAAAAACAAAACAACTACACCAACACTGACTTCAGAGTTTGTGTTATCTCTCAGATACAATTTACTGTAGAATACTACACACCCTTATGAAACATATGTTGTAACCAAACTGACAGCTTAAATGTTATGGTGTAATATTAATAATGTACAAATGTGCAGCTAGTGATGACCTTGAACCTATGCATCTAATGCATATAACCAAGTTTAAGGAAAGAGTTTGTTCATATCTCTCAGGTCAGCCTCTACCTCCACAGGTTTAGAAGAGTAAAATGGTAGTTATATACCTGTCAGTAATCACTTTGAATTTAAATAGATTAAATGCTCCAATCAAAAGCCATAGGATAGCCCTGGCTGGTGTAGCTCAGTGGATTGAGTGCAGGCCTATGAACCAAAGGATAGGGGTTCCATTCCCAGTCAGGGCACATGCCTGGGTTGCAGGCCACTTCCCAGCAGGGAATACACAAGAGGCAACCATACATTGATATTTCTCTCCCTCTCTCCTTCCCTTCCCCCTCTAAAGATAAATAAATAAAATCTTTTAAAAAAAGGCATAGGATAGCTGAATGGATAAGAAAACAGGACTCGTATATAAGCTGTCTACAAGAGACCCACCTCAGAACAAAAGACACACACAGATTTAAAGTAGAGGGATGGAAAAGATATTTCATGCAAATGAAAAGGGAAAAAAGCTGGAGTAACTATTTATATCTCACAATATAGGTTTTATTTTGCTGTAAAGATTTTATTTACTTTTTAGAGAGGGGGGAGGAAGGGGGAAAGAGACAGAGAAACACTAATGTGAGAGAGAAACATCAATTGATTAACTCTCACACACGTCTGGACCAGGGACTGAACCTGCAACCCAGGCATGTGCCCTGACTGGGACTCTAACCAGCCACCTTTTATCTCATGGCACAACACCCAAGCAACTGAGCAGAACAGTCAGGGCTGACATTATGTAATTTAAAACAAAGAGTGTAGTAAGAGACAAAAAAAGACACTAATAATGATAAAGGGAGCAATGAAACAAAAGGATATAACCATTGTAAACATTTATGCACCCAACGTAGGAGCACCTAAATATGCAAAGCAAATCTTGATGGGAGAGATTGACAGTAAAATTAGTCATAGCAGGGGATTTAAACACCCCATTGACATCAATGGATAGATCTGCCAGACCAAAAAAAAAAAAAAATCAACAGGGAAATGGTGGACTTAAATAACACTCTAGATCAGATGGATTTAACTGATACCTTTAGGGCATTTCACTTGAAGGCAGCAGAATATAAATTCTTTTCTAATGCACCTGGAATATTTTCTAGGGTAAGACTACATGTCAGATGCCAAAACAAGCCTCAATATATTTGAATAAATTAAAATCATATCAAGTATCTTCTCTGACCACAATGGTATGAAACTAGAAATCAATCACAAGCCCTGCCTGGTGTAGCTCAGTGGATTGAGCTCGGGCCTGCGAACCACACAATCGCAGTTCGATTCCCAGTCAGGGCACATGCTTGGGTTGCAGGCCAGTTCCCAGCAGGGGACACACAAAAGGCAACCATACATTGATGTTCCTCTCCCTCTCCCCTTCCCCCCTTCCCCTCTAAAGATAAATAAATAAAATCTTAAAAAAAAAAAAAGAAATCAATCACAAGATAAAAAACCTGAAAAACACATGAAGACATGGAAGGTAAATAACCTGTTACTAAACAGTGAGTGGAGTTAATGAGATCCAGGAAGAAATCAAAAGATACCATGAAACAAATAAAAATGAGAACACAGCAACCCATAATCTGTGGGCTACTGGGAAAGCAGTCCCAAGAGGAATATTCATTGCATTACAGCCCTATGTCAAGAAACTAGAAAAATCTCAAATAAACAATTTAACTTAACACTTAAAGAAAATGACAAAAAAACAAAAACAAAGGCCAAAGTGAGTAGAAGGAAGAAAATAATAAAAATCAGAGTAGAAGAAAATGAAATAGATCCTAAAAAAAATACCTTCCAAGAGTGGGAACATTGGGTCAAAGGGCAGATCCATTTTTAATTTTTGAAGTATCTCCATACTGCTTTCCACAGTGGCTGCACCAACCTGCATTCCCACCAACAGTGCAAAAGGGTTCCCCTTTCTCCACAGCTTCACCAGCACTTGTTTGTTGATTTGTTGATGATAGTCACTTGACAGGTGTGAGGTGATATATCTCATTGTAGTTTTAATTTGCATTCCTCTAATGATTTGTGACATGGAGCATTTTCTCATGTCTATTAGTCCTCTTTGGAGAAGTGTCTATTTAGGTTCTTTGATCATTTTTTTAATTGGATTGTTTGTTTTTTGGGTGTTAAATATTATACATTCTTTATAAATTTTGAATATGAACTGCTTATCAGATGTGTCGGTGAATATTTTCTTCCACTCCATGGGTTGTCTTCTAATTTTTTTCTTTTTTTAAAATTTTTATTTATTTATTTATTTATTTATTTATTTAATTGATTATGATATTACATTTGTTCTATTCCCCCCTCTGTTCCCCTTCCCCACCATTCCCCCCCTTTAGTTCATGAACACGTGTCTCAAGTTCTTTAGATTCTGTATTTCCCCTACTATTCTTACCCTCCCCCCTATCTATTTTCTATCTACTGCCTATGCTACTTATTTTCTGTACCTTCTCCCCCCTTCTCCATCTCCCACTCCCTTGTTGCTAATCCTCCACGTGATCTTCATTTCTATGGTTGACTCCTGATCTAGCTGTCCTCTTAATTTGCTTTTCTTTTAGGTGTGGTTGATAATAACGGTGAGTTTGCTGTCCTTTCACTGTTCATCTTTTTTATCTTCTTTTTCTTAGGTAAGTCCCTTTAACATTTCATATAATAAGGGCTTGGTGATGATGAAATCCTTAAATATGATCTTATCTGAAAAGCACTTTATCTGTCCTTCCATTCTAAATGAAAACTTTGCTGGATAGAGCAATCTTGGTTGTAGGTCTTTGGTTTTCATGACTTGGAATAATTCTTTCCAGCCCCTTCCTTGCCTGGAAGGTCTCTCTTGAGAAATCCGCTGACAGTCTGATGGGAACTCCTTTGTAGGTGACTGTCCCTTATCTCTTGCTGCTTCTAGGATGCTCTCCTTCATTTTAATCTTGGGTAATGTAATGATGATGTGCCTTGGTGTGTTCCTTCTTGGGTCCAACTTCTTTGGGACTCTCTGAGCTTCCTGGATTTCCTGGAAGTTCATTTCCTTTGCCAGATTGGGGAAGTTCTCCTTTATTATTTGTTCAAATAAGGTTTCCACTCGTGACTGTTCCTTTTCCCTTTCTGGTACCCCTATAATTCGGATATTGGAGCGTTTAAAGATGTCCTGGAGGTGCCTAAACCTCTCCTCATTTTTTGAATTCTTGTTTCTTCATGTTTTTCTGTTTGGTCATTTTTTTCTTCCTTCTGGTCCACTCCCTTGATTTGAGTCCCAGCTTTATTTCCATTACTACTGGTTTCCTGTGCATTACCATTCATTTCAATTAGTTTAGCCTTCATATGTTCCTCCCACAGAACTAGAATCAACCAGTTCTGTGAGCATCCTGATCACCAGTATTTTGAACTGTGCATCTGAAAGTTTGGCTATTTCTTTGTCGCTTAGATTTATTGGCTCTGGGGCTCTGAGTTGTTCTTGAGCCATGTTTTGATCTGTTTGTGCCTGTTATGTATGAGAAGCGGACCCATAGTTGTTCACCAGGGCGGGGCCATCCAGGTTGCTGGTTTGTGATGCTGTATGTGGGGGCAGGGTCAGAGAGGGAGCAATGGCGGTCCTCTCCACTCACCCAGTCTACCTCACCTCTTGCTCCCGCCTGTTTATCTGAGTGGAAATGTGCGAGCCCGCCTCCCTGCGCCGTGTGGTCTCTATGCTCGCCACTTCACTGGTTTATCTGCGCACAAATGCTCGACTGACTGCAGACAGCCAGCTGCGCCTCTTCCCTGGGTCCGCCCTTAGCTAGCCCACACCTGGGATCTGTGTCCTCGGCTGCCTGTGCACTGACTGCCTGGGTTAGGGGATCTTCCCTGCCCACCCTGCTCCACTGCTGGCTTTGCCCCTTTCACTGGTTTAGCAGAGCATTTCGTTGTTTTTGGACTCCGTATTGTTGATTTTTTGTGTGGTTTGGTTGCATTTGTTGTTAAAACTTTGTTGTTTTTAGGTTTGGTTGTGCGAGAACGCAAAGTGTTTCCACCTACACCTCCATCTTGGCGGAAATCCCGGTTGTCTTCTAATTTTATTGATGGTTTTGTTGGCTGTGCAAAAACTTTTTAGTTTGATGAAGTCCCATTTGTTTACTTTGCTTTGGTTTCCCTTGCCTTAGGAGATATCCAAAGAAACCCAAAACACTAATTCAAAAAAACATAGGCACCTTTATGTTCATTACGGTGTTATTTACAGTCTCCAAGATATGGAAGTAGCCCAAGTGTCCATCAGTAGATGAGAGGATGAAACAACTATGGGATATTTACACAATGGGATACTACACAGCTATAAAGAAGTGGAAGAGTTTACCTTCTGCCACAGCCTGGATGTACGTGGAGAACAATATGCTGAGTGAAATATGCCAATGTGAGCAAGACAAATGGCCATAAAATTTTACTCATATGTGGATTCTAATGAACAAACTGGACTAACAAGCAAAATAGAAACAGACTCATAGAGAGCAGGATGACAGCTATGGTAGGTGGAGTGGCTTAGTCAGGGACGGATCGAGCAAAAAGGAAAAGGACTTATGGACGTGGGCAACAGTGTAGTAATTGGCAGGGAGTGGATATAAGGGGGTAAATGGCAATGGGAAAAATACAGTAAAATAGTAAACTATTCACCTAGTATGTGGCAAAAAATAAGTGCTCAATAAATTAACTGGTATTATTTAAAAAATAACAGTACAAAAGATCAACGAGACCAATAGCTAATTCTTAGAGAAGATAAGATTGACAAGTCTTTAACCAGACTCATCATTTAAAAAGAGAGAGAACCCAAATAAATAACCACAGAAAGAGGAGAAGTAGGAACTGCTGCAGTAGAAATACAAAGGATTGTAAGAAAATATTATAAACAAATTGGACAATCTGAATGAAATGGATAAATTCCTAGAAATATAAAATCTTCCAAAACTAAATCAGGTGTAATCAAAGAACTTGTATAGACAAATTACAACACTTGAAATTGAAGCACACACACACAAAAAAAAAATCCTAACAATCAAAAGCCCGGGACTGGATGGCTTCACAGAGGAATTTTACCAAACATTTAAAGGAGAACTAACACCTATCCTTCTCAAGCTATTCCAATAAATTCAAGAGGAGGAAAGATTCCCAAGCTCTTTTACAAGGAGAGCATTATTCTAATTCTAAAGCCAAATAAAGACTGTACAAAGGAAGAAAGTTATAGGCCAATATCCCTGATGAACATAGATGCTAAAATCCTTAAGAAAATATTAGCAAACCAGATCTAACAATACATTAAAAAGGTTATACATGATGATCAAGTTGGATTTATTTCAGGCATGCAAAGTTGGTACAATATATGCAAGTCAATAAACTTGATATACCACATAAACAAAATGAAGAATAAAAACCACATGATCATGTCAATAGATCTCAAAAAAGCTTTTGAGAAAATTCAGCAAAGTGAAAATAGAGGGAACATACCTCAACATAATAAAGGCCATATATGACAAACCCACAGCCAACATCATATTCAAAGGGCAAAAACAACAAGCATTTCCCTTAATATCAGGAACAAGACAGGAATGTCCACTTTCACCACTCTTATTAACATAGTACTGGAAGTCCTGGTCAGAAAAATCAGATAAGTAAAAGGCATCCAAATCATAGAGCAAGAAGTAAACGTGTCATTATTTTTAGATGACCTGATACTTTACATAGAGAATCCTAGTGATTCCACCAAGAAAAGGACTTGGCCTGATAAATGCATTTAGTAAATTAGAAGGATACAAAATATCTAGATATAAGATGCATTTTTATGATAAATTTTCATTTTATCTTTTTAAACACATTCTACAAGGTTTTTTTAGTACATTTTATTTATTATGCTATTACAGTTGTCTCATTTTCCCCCTTCACTCTCATCCACCCTGCACATCCCCTGCCACCCACATTCCCCCCCTTTAGTTCATGTCCATGAGTCATACATGTAAGTTCTTTGGCTTCTAAATTTCCTATACTATTATTCCTCTTCCTCTGTCTATTTACTACCTACCATCCATACTACTTATTCTCTGGACCTTTTCCGCTCTCTCCCCTTCCCACTCCTCTATCGATAACCCTCCATGTGATCTCCATTTCTGTAGTTCTGTTCCTGTTCTAGTTGTTTCCTTGGTTTGTTTTTGTTTCAGGTGTGGTTGTTAATAATTGTGAGTTTGCTGTCATTTTACTGTTCATCTTTTTTATCTTCTTTTTCTTAGATAATCCCTTTAACATTTCATTTAATAATGGCTTGGTGATGATGAACATGTTTAACTTGACCTTATCTGAGAAGCATTTTATCTGCCCTTCCATTCTAAATGAAAGTTTTGCTGGATAGAGTAATCTTGGTTGTAGGTCTTTGGATTTCATGACTTCGAATACGTCTTTCCAGCCCCTTCTTGCCTGTAAGGTCTCTTTTGAGAAATCCACTGACAGCCTTATGGGAACTCCTTTGTAGGTTACTGTCTCCTTACCTCTTGCTGCTTCTAGGATTCTCTCCTTCATTTTAATCTTGGCTAATGTAATGATGATATGCCTTGGTATGTTCCTTCTTGGCCTCAACTTCTTTGGGACTCTCTGAGCTTCCTGGACTTCTTGGAAGTCTATTTCCTTGGCCAGACTGGGCAAGTTCTTCATTATTTGTTCAAATAAGTTTTTAATTTCTTTCTCATCCTCTTCTTCTTCTGGTACCCCTATGATTCAGATGCTGGAACACTGGAAGATATCCTGGAGGTTCCTAAGCCTCTCCTCATTTTTTGAATTCTTGTTTTTTTATTCCTTTCTGATTGGGTGTTTCTTTCTTCCTTGTGGTCCACTCCTTTGATTTGAGTCCCAGTTTTCTTCCCATTACTACTGATTCTGTGTACATTTCCCTTTATTTCACTTAGCATAGCCTTCATTTTTTCATCTAATTTGTTACCAAATTCAACCAATTCTGTGAGAATCCTGATCAGCAGTGTTTTGAACTGTGCATCTGATAGGTTGGCTACCTCTTTGTTGCTTCGTTGTATTTTTTTCTGGAGCTTTGTTCTGTTTCTTCATTTGGGCCATTTTTTTTTTTGTCTTTATGCACCTGTTACATAGTGAGGGGCAGACAGAGCCTTAAGTGTTCACCAGGGTGGGGTAACCCACATCCCTGTGTGTGACACTGTATGTGGGGCAGGGGTCCAAAAGGGAACAATGACACTTGCTCCACTCTCTGCTGGATTTCAGTCACTTCCCCTGCTTCCCACAAGCCGATTGGTCCCTTCTGGTGCTGATTCACTTGTGGGTGGGTTTGGGTACATTCTAGGACCCTGTGGGTCTTTCTAACAATCTTTCCTGTGAGGTTGGGGTTTTTATCCCACTGCCACCTCAACCCTCACAGGTGTTTCCCTGTGCTGGGACCCTGGGTTGTGTTATCCAACCCACTCCCCCTTTGTTTCGCCTGGTTTATCTGCGTATGAATGTGGAACCACCTGCTGCACCAACTGCCGTGGCAGTCTTGCCCACCTGCTGCGGCCTTGCATGCCCCATTTCATAATCTGCCGCCTCGCTGGCTCCACCAGTCACTGCCTTGCTGCAAGTCCTCTCCACCAAGGCTGCCTTTCTCCACCCCTCCTACCGGTCTGGATGAATGTGTCTTTAACTCCTTGGTTGTGGTACTTCCATACAGTTCGATTTTATGTCGGTTCTGGTTGTTTTTTGTTTTTAAATTGTTGTTGTCCTTCTTTTGGTTGTGCAAGGAGGCACAGTGTGTCTACCTACATCTCCATCTTCTCCAGAAGTCCATAAGGTGCATTTTTATATGCCAATAGTGAACTATCAGAAAAGGAAACTATGAAAACAATTTTATTCACAGTTGCTTCAAACAGAATGAAGTACCTAGGAATATATTTAACCAAGGATGTAAAAGACCTGTACTCAGAATAATATAAGACACTGACAAAGAAATTGAAGAAGATAAAAGTACGTGGAAGTATGTACCATGTTCATAGATAGGAAGAATTAATATTATTATAATGTCATTACTACCCAAATCAATCTATATATTCAAAACAGTTCCTATCAAGATATGAATGGCATATGTCACAGAACTACGACAAATATTCCAAAAATTTGTATGGAACCCCTAAAGACCCTGAATACCAATAGCAATCTTGACAAAGAACCAAGTAGGAAGAATCAGAGTACCTGATATCAAACTGCAAGACAAGGCCATAGTAATCAAAACATCATGGTACTGGCATTAAAACACATATAAATCACTGGAACAGAATAGAGATCTAAGAAATGAACCCATGGCTTTTTAGTCAGTCAATATTTTACAAAGGAAGTAAAACCATTCTGTGGGGTAAAGATGGTCTATTCAATAGTGTTAGGAGTATTGCACATATGCATGCCAAAAAATGAAACTATACCACCCTCTTACATAATACACAAGAGTAAAATATATTGTAGACTTACATGTTTAGACTGAAAGTCCTAACAGCCCTAGAAGAAAAAACATAGGCAGTAAAATTTTAGATATTTCTTATAGCAATATTTTTTCTGATAAATCTTCTCAGGTAAAAGAAACTAAAGAAGAGATAAATAGGACTACATCTAACTAAAAAGTTTTTAGACAGCAAAGGAAAGCATCAACAAAATGAAAAGATAATCCACTGAATGGGAGAACATATTTGTCAATGATGTATCTGATAAAAGGTTAATATCCCAATTTATAAAGCATTTACAAAACTTAACATAAAAAATAAACCAACTAAAAAATGGTTAAAGGACCTGAATAGACACTTATCTACAGAGGACATACAGGTGGTCAGTATACATATGAAAATATGCTCAACATAAGTAATCATCAGAGCAATATAAATTAAAATTACAATGAGATATATCACCTCACACCTTTCAGAATGGCTATCATCAATAAATCAACAAAGTAGAGACTTCCGGCCAAGGTGGAGGCATAGGTGGAAACACTGTACCTCCTCATACAACCAAGTTTAGGAACAATAAATATTTAAAAACCAGAACGCAACTAAAACACAGAGAAAATTAAACTGTACCAAAGTCCAACAAAAACGAACCATTCATCCAAACCGGTAAGAGGGGCAGAGTCAGAGGATCATGCAGGAAAAAGCGGCTGGACCTGACCCAGGTATGCAAGCAGTGGTTGGCAGATGCCAGGCAAAGGGTGGCAACAGGAAGACCCAGTGAGGGCGCAAGGTGGCTGACTGACCACGGGCACACATTCACGCGCAGATAAGGCAGGTGAAAAAATGGACAGTGAGACACACTGCACAACACAGGGCCCCAGCACCAGGAAATAAAGCTTAAAAGCACCAGCTGGAAAAACTTTTGGAGGTTGAGGTGCCTAGAGAGGTTCCCAGGCTCACAGAGAGTTTGTTGGAGAGACCCACAGGGTTCTGGAGGGTTCACAAGCCCACACATCTGGGAACCAGCACCAGAGGGCTCAATTTGCTGGTGGGTCCCAGCAGAGGGGACTGAAATCCCAGAGAGCAGAAAAAAATGCCATTGCCCCTCTCTGACCCCATCGCCACATACAGCATCACAACCCAGCGACCTGGGTTACCCCACCCTGGTGAACACCTAAGGCTCCCCACCTCATAGGTAAAAAGCGCAAACAGACCAAAACATTATGGCTGAAGCAGAAAAACAGCTCAAAGCCCCAGAGCCAATAAATCTAAGCGGCAAAGAAATAGCCAAACTTTCAGATGCACAGTTCAAAACACTGGTGATCAGGATGCTCACAGAACTGGTTGATTTTAGTCACAAATTAGAGGAACAAATGAAGGATAAACTAATTGAAATGAAGGGAAATGCACAGGAAACCAATAGTAGTGGAAAGGAAACTGGGACTCAAATCAAGGGAGTGGACCAGAAGAAAGGAAAAAATGACCAAACAGAAAAATATGAAGAAACAAGAATTCAAAAAATGAGGAGAGGTGTAGGCACCTCCAGGATATCTTTAAGCTCTCCAACATCCAAATTATAGGGGTACCAGAGGGGAAGAGGAACAGTCATGAGTGGAAACCTTATTTGAACAAATAATAAAAGAGAACTTCCCCATTCTGGCAAAGGAAATAGACTTCCAGGAAATCCAGGAAGCACAGAGAGTCCCAAAGAAGTTGGACCCAAGAAGGAACACACCAAGGCACATCATCATTATATTAGCCAAGATTAAAATGAAGGAGAGGTAAGTCCCTTTAACATTTTATATAGTAAGGGCTTGGTGATGATGAACTCCTTGAATTTCATCTTATCTGAGAAGCACTTTATCTGTCCTTCTATTCTAAATGAAAACTTTGCTGGATAGAGCAATCTTGATTGTAGGTTTTTGGATTGCATGACTTGGAATACTTCTTTCCAGCCCCTTCTTGCCTGTAAGGTCTCTTTTGAGAAATCCTCTGACAGTCTGATGGGGACTCCTTTGTAAGGACAGAAAACTCACGGTTATTAACAACCACACCTAAAACAAAAGCAAATTAAGAGGACAGCTAGATCAGGAGTCAACCATAGAAATGAAGATCACATGGAGGGTTAGCAACAGGGGAGTGGGAGAAGGAGAAGGTACAGAAAATAAGTAGCATAGACAGTAGGTAGAAAATAGATAGGGTGGAAGATAAGAATAATAGGGGAAATATAGAATCTAAAGAACTTGAGACACATGTTCATGAACTGAAGGGGGGAGAATGGTGGGGGAGGGGTATGCAGGGTGGAGGGGAACAGAGGAGGGAAAATAGAACAAATATAATGGCATAATCAATAAAAAAGATTAAAAAATAAAATGAAAGAGAGTATCCTAGAAGCAGCAAGAGCTAAGGGACAGTCACCTACAAAGGATTTCCCATCAGACTATCAGCTGATTTCTCAAAAGTGACCTTACAGACAAGAAGGGGCTAGAAAGAAGTATTCCAACTCATGAAAGGCAAGGACCTACATCCAAGATTACTCTATCCAGCAAAGCTTTCCTTTAGAATGGAAGGGCAGATAAAGTGCTTCACCAAGCCCTTATTACATGAAATGTTAAAGGGACTTACCTAAGAAAAAGAAGATAAAAAATATGAACAGTGAAAGGACAGCAAACTCCGTTATTAACAACCACACCTAAAACAAAAGCAAATTAAGAAGACAGCTACATCAGGAGTGAACCATAGAAATGAAGATCACATGGAGGTTTAGCAACAGGGGAATGGGAGGAGGAGAAGGGGGAGAAGGTACAGAAAATAAGTAGCATAGACAGTAGGTAGAAAATAGACGGGGAGGGCAAGAATAGTATGGGAAATATAGACTCTAAGGAACTTGTGACACATGGACATGAACTAAAGGGGAGAATGGGGGGAGTAGGTGTGCAGGGTGGAAAGGAATGAAGTGAGGGAAATGGGACAACTGTAATGGCATAATCAATAAAACATTTTTAAAAAAACAAAGTATTGGTGATGATGTGGATAAAAGGAAACGTTTGTGTACTGTTGGTGCAAATTCAGATTGTTTGCAGCCACTCTTGAAAGCAGTTACCTCAAAAAATTAAAAATGGAACTACCTTAATGACCCAGCAATTCCACTTCCAAGAATTTATATGAAGAAACACAAAATATTAATTGAAAAGAATGTATGTACTCCTGTGTTCACTGCAACATTATTTACAATAACCAAGGTTTGGAAGTAGCCCAAATTTTCATCAGTACATTAGTGGGTAAAGAGGCTGTGGTATATTTACATAATGGAATACTACTCAGCCATTAGAAAGAAGGAAATTTTATCCTTTGTGACAGCATGGATGAATGGATGGTCCTGGAAAGCATTATACTAAGTGAAATAAGCCAGTCAGAGAAAGACAAGTACCATATTTCACTCATATGTGGAAGCAAAATAGAGACAGAGTCATACATAGAGAATAGGCTTATAGCAGTTGGGGTGTCGGGGCCAGTTGTAGTGGGGGGAATTGAGCAAAAAAGAAAAAGAGAAAAATCTCATTGATGCTGACAACAGTGTGGGGAGTCAGGAGAGATCCAGGAGGAAATAGGGCAAATAAATGGTGATGGAACAAGACCATCACCATTGGGGTGCTAAGCCCACAGTACACTATACAGATGATATGTTCTAGAGTTGTGTACCTGAAAACTGTATAACTTTGTTAATCACCCCAGTAAATTCAATAAAAAGGAAAAACTAGGATAATAGCTAAAAGTTCTCAGGCCACATATTGCAGGTCAGAGACCTCAATAAAGTCCCATTAGTCATGCTCAGAGCTAGTGGAGGGTGGATGCCTCCTCTAAAATGGAGCCACTCCTCTTTTCATGTACTGATATGGAAACACAGCTGGAGAGGGGTCTGAGCCACGGGAGCAGGAGCCAGGCTAAGCAGGACCTCACCATTGGTCAGATGTTGGTGTCCCAAGCAACAAGACCTGATTGTCCAGGAAGACTGTCCAAGGTGACATGGCTGTAGGGTGGAAGGTGTTGCATCATGTGCGTGTGGACTCTGGCATCACATAGCAGTGCTTGGCCATCAGATGTGTGACACACAGATTTGCCTCAGCCCTGTCTAGGCCGCATGTGGCAGCCTCTGTTCCCAAGCTCACAGTTCTCAGAGAGGAAGCAGGTGGAGGAAGGGTAGGGTGGTCTGGCTACATTTGGGTATTTGAGTTTCTCCATGGTGGCCATGTATTCTTGAGCTCCCTCTCCCCTTCTGTAAACAAGGTAAAATGCCTACCTTGTAGGGTTGTAAACTGCCCAGCACAGCTTAGTGAGCACCCAGTCCTTAACTCTTTGTGGAGCCCTAGGGACACAGCTGAGAGGAGATGAGGGCAGGTAACTGCTATATCCATAGGAGAGGCAGATGATATACAGACAAGTGAGCCCCTGCTGAAAAAGTGAGTACTGTTAGAGCAGGTAGTGGGCTGGCAAGGGAGGGAATACCATCTGGACAGAGCCCTGAGCAAGGGACCAGCCATGGAAGCATTGGGGGGAACTGTTTTTGGCAACTGGACAGGCTTGGAATGTTCAGGAAGAGCAAGGAGCCACTAAATTCTGTGATGAGGGATAACAGAAGGCTGGCGAGGATGATGTCCCTGCAGGTATGGCAGGACCACTGGAAGGGGCTGCTACTGCTCATTTCTGTGGCCCCAGATAGCAAATGCTTGTTCTGAATGGCCCTGGCTGGGGCAGAAAATAACAAGGGAAATAATCTTTCCCTGTGGATTCTTACAGCACCTAAGCCTAACAGGTCAGCTTGGGGCTAATTTTTTTTTGCCTCATCTTAAACTCCCTGAGATTCTGTTGCTGAGTCCTGAGGAATTATCTGGGCTGTCCCACCTCTTCTCTAACTTCGCCTTGTGTTTATTTCTGCAGAATGCATTTCCTAATTTCCTTCTTTGTCTGGCCATTACTGATTCAAGGGGAAAATATTAAACTTCTTTGGGTCTTGCACTAAGTAGTGCATGCTTACCAGTCAGGCCATTGTCTCTTGCACTGGGAAATGTTCTTTGCTCAAGGCCTTGGGTGGATGGTAGGAGAGGAGGTACCCAGGATCCTCAAGAAAGGGTCAAACTGGTATTTGAACCCAGTGCTTCTCACACGTAGTGAGGAGCAGTGCTGTGTGATCTTGGGAATTGTGCAATGGTGCTGTGCCTTTGTTTCCTTGTCTGTGAGCTGTTTATATCAGGCCTCAGTGAAATAGTGAAGAGCCAAGCACAGATTGGTGAGGTCAGAAAATGTTAAGATGAGTAGACATGCTTCAGGAGAACTTCATGCTCACAGGTGTCTCCCTGTTCTCCACATGCAGGTCCTGAAGGAGGGTGGCTGCCATACCAGCACAACATCGTCTCTCATGTCCATGTGCTCAGGCCTGCACCTCTTCTGCAGCATTGACAATGGCACCGGCTTTGCCTTTCCTGAGCAGCTCATTGCTCTGTGGGCCCAGGAGGGGATTCAGAATGGCAAAGAGGTCCTGCAGGTTTGGAACCAGTCATTCACAGCTTGTCCCAATGGGAGATGTCCAGGCTGTGTGAGGCTAGGCAGGGTACCTGGGGGGCTATCTGCCTACAGAGGAGGCTGGGCAGAGCACCCTGCAGACACAGGGTATAGGGAACCCCACATAGCATAGGCCAGTTGGAATTCCTTTTTAAAAAGAATTTTTTGCTATTAAAATATAGGAAATTTTCACCTAATAGATCATAAATGAAAAGCAGAGCAAACAACAGCCTGAAATGAATACACTTGAAGGTAGGTTTGTTTTTCTGGATGAGGGAGGTCAATCCCACAGGCAAGGTGGTGCAGACACTGTTCTTGTGGTGGAGATGTCTCAGTTGACATCACTGCCACAGAAATCTGAGCATTTCTACCCAGAGATGCTGGCCCAGCTTATTGAGCTCTTCTTCTTTCACAGCCCCTGATCACCCCACACCCTCATGCACTAGGTCAGGCATGGGGAGACTCGCTGCCCGGAGGCCTCCTCTCTAGCTCCTCCATGTTCTTTCAGGGGCTGGTCCAGGAGCTGTCCTCAGATAGGGACAAACCTCTTCCTAGGGGCCAGGCATACCTCCCTTGGGGCCATAGGGTTAGACCCTAGGAAAATGCTGGGGGGAAGTGTGGTGAGCTAGACTGATTATTTTCACTTCTAAATTTCATTTTCTATTATAACAAAAAATAACAACTCTATAGAAATCTATAAGATAGTAAAGCCTGCCCCTCACTTTGCTCCCATTCTCCAGGAGAGGCAACAGCTAATGGCTTAATGGGCATTCATTCTATAGAACTTTTCCTTGGTACAAGAAAGAAATATTTATTTAGACATTCAAGTTTTTAGAAAAATTGTAAAATTGGCATTATACTGCTTATTTTGCTAAGTTATCTTACCTTTTCTTTATTGTTGGTCATGTAGGTTTTTCCTATTATAAATCTGGTCATTGAAAATGCTGATATATGCTCCTGCTATAATGCTGGTATATCTGTATGCTAGATTCCTGAAATTACACATTTTAACTCTTAACAGGTTCTGTCACATTGCCTCCAAAAATGTCCTTATTAACATGCACCAACAATACATGAAGGATCCCAAAGACAGCCTTTAAGACAGTGTACCTGGCTCTTGGACCAGACGCTCCTAGGGCTAAACCAAGCTTTTGCCAAGTCTAGCCACCCAGCAGGCTTAGGCAGAACCCGAATGGCAAGGCCAGACCTGGACAGTTGATCCTTAAAACTTCTGAGGACAAGGGGCTGAGTCCAGATTACAGAAATTGGCCCTCAGGAAGGGGCTCACAGTTTTCAAATTCTCTCTGAAATCTTGTTCTTGAACCCCTGGCATTTGGAGGTGGGCTGGCTGCCATCACATTCTGACCAGTGGTAAGGCTCAACCTTGCCTCTGACATTTCATAGTTTACTCTTTTTATTGCTTTTCTGTTATCAGGGAATATTTCCCTCTTTTTAAAAATATATTGATTTGAGATAGAGAAAGGGACTGAGAGAGAGACATTGATTTGTTGTCCCACTTATTGCTACATTCATTGGTAGCTTCTTATATATGCCCTAACCGGAGATCAAACCTGCAGCGTTGATAATATCAGGACAACAGTCTAACCAACTGAGCTATCCATGCAGGACTGAAAATTTTCCTTTCTTTAGCAATTTATAATTCACCAGTTACATTCAGGATTTGATCCTATTATGTTGAAAGACAGTGATGTTTATTTAACTGGGCACCAAGCAAGGACTTGTCAAATGTGTGGCTGTGTTTACTCCTCATGCAGCCCTGAAGTTGTTTCCATCTCACTCGACAGGTGGGGTAACTGTCTGATGACACACAGACAGGGTGTAGGCACCAGCGAGTCTATCAAGTACTCTAGGTATCCTGACACACAAAATCAGAGCCCTTTTTGCCTGTGACTCTGGATAACTGCTTACCTATGAAATCAGTGGTCAGACCTTAGGCTGCTGGCTTCCTTGGAATGTGATACAAGAAAACAGGGAAGAGGCTGCCTGCATTCCATGCCCAAGCCTTGGAAGTCACATGCCCTTATTTCCTCCGCATGCTGTGGGTTACACAGCTCGACCCTATTCAGTGTAGGAGGGGAATACATAGCATAAATACTAAGAGGTGAGGAGCACTGGGACCATTATAAAAGCTAGTTCCCACCCATGCCATGGGGTTTTTGATGATTCCTTCTTAATCAGGAAGCTGCTGCTATGACTAGTTATGTCACTGCACTTTGTCTTGAGAGATTATTGCTGGGAAGTTTGCCCTTGTGTAATAAATGGTACCTTGAGCCTCCCAAATTGCTCCCTTAATATAATTTCTCTTCAGAAGCACTTTGGGAAGTGAGGAAGCAGTAGATATTCAAGTCTCCATTTTTTAAGTTTTAAAAAAGGGAACATCTTCCCTGGCTGGTGTAGCTCAGTGGATTGAGCATGAGCTTGTGAAGCAAAGGGTTGTTGGTTCGATTCCCAGTCAGGGCACATGCCTAGGTTGCAGACCATGTCCCTCCCTATTAGGGGACACATGAGAGTCAACCACACATTGATGTTTCCCTCCCACTCTTTCTCCTTCCCTTCCCTTCTCTCTAAAAATAAATAAATAAATAAATATATATATATATATTTTTAAAAAGGGAACATCCCCCATTCCTACATGTGATCTGGGAATGCGGTGACTCTTTCTCTGTAGGCCCTGATGGAGTGCCTGCCATGGACTAGTGTATAAATGTCATACAAGGAACCGAAAGTCAAGAACACTCAATGCAAGCCTAAAATGCAAATGCGGCAGAGTGCTAGTTGTTCATTGGTCAAGCAGAGGGCCATATGGGTGTTCTTCCTCCTCCTGTGGTATAATACCTAAATGAAAATTGTTCTTTTATTTTCAAAATCTGAGGGAAAAAGACTGCTTCACTCTCTGGAACTCTTAGCCATGGCTCATCTCTCTCTGATAGATATTTTTCCACAAACAGAATTACCTTATCCATACATATGTTTTATAGAGACATACCAGACACGATTCTGCTAGTGTGAAATGACAAAAACCCAACTTAAAATGGCTTAAGCAGAGAGGAGGCTCTTAAGGGCCCACCCAAGTGGGACTCAGAGGGAAAAAAAATGTCAGGTCTTGGGATTCTTGGATCTCCAGGTTGTTAGGAATCTGTTCTATCCCTCTGCTTGCTTCTTGGTGGTGTTGGCCTCAGGTCTCCTCATTCAGCTTCCTAAGACTCACAGGTCCTTACGGCAACTGATTTCACAAGGAAAAGGCCTCTTTCCCTCAGCATCCTGTCAATCCCCATGAAGTCCTCTACTTGGAACATGCCCCCTTTTGTTTAAGTCACTTTTCCAGGGAGGGGAGATCTGTCTAGCCTGGGCCATACCCACCCCTGAAGCAGTGACCATGAAGGAGGGAGAACTGGACATTGACAGGGATGAGGTGGGATTGGATGGGCACCAGAGTTATGTGGGGTGGGGAGAGTCATGCAGGAGAGGCACAGAGACTTTGCTGACTGAAAAGTGGCAGGTGCTGCCTATAGTACAGCATGGATCACAGCCTGGACTGTCTCTAAGAGAGCTAGGAAATGTTTGGAGAAGCCACTCATCCTGTTTTCCTGTTGGGCCTTGCTATTTTCAGAGCCTTGACTTCAGTGTGGATGAGAAGGTGAATCTTTTGGAGCTGACCTGGGCCCTTGAGAATGAGCTCATGATGATCCGTGGTGCCACTCAGCAGGTGGCTTTGTCCTGCTACCGCCAGGAGCTGAGATTCTGCCAGTAAGAGCCCTAATGTTGTTGGGGTGGAATCAGCTGGCCCAGCTGGCCTGGTAGGAGGTATCCAAGGAAACTGGCATTCTGCCCTCATCTACCCAAAGTAACCAGTCCCATGAGTAGGGGTTACACATTTCCCACTGGCTTTTCTTTAGCTGTTGCTCTCAGTGGGACAGTGAAAAAGCTGAACAGTAAGAGAAAGATGAGGTCTCCCCATCCCTCAAGTTTCATCTATATGTGTGATTTGAGCGGGGCCTGAGGACCAATGACTGCTGCTTGGGCTTTTGTGGCCAGAATTTAAGGGCGACTGGCCTTCTTTCTTACTTGGTAAGAATCTTAGAAATCTATGTCAAAGTCCCTTTTAGCAAGATTCCAAAGAGAAGAATTTGAGCTTGACACTCATCCTACTTAGTCAGCAGAATGTGCTTCTAAGAGCAGCCAGGAGTGCACTCAGGTCTGGGTGGCTGGCTAAAGAGGAAAAAGCAGTATTCTTCAGACATTGTCACCAAATGCTAAGGGATAGGCCAAAAATACATTCCACTTTAATTAGGTTCAGTTTTGATTTAGCTGAATATTCAAGCTCGAGGGTGGTGGCCGGGGGTAGGTGGGGAGCTCTGTGCTCCTTCAGTGGGAGAAATCATCACCAGAATAGTGGGTCCTAGGAATGAATTGAGTCTCCTGGCAGGCAGGGGAGGTTGTGACTGGACAGACTGAGGGCCACACACACAGATGGCCATCTGTTCTGGGTGACTCATTTTATACTCACTCAGATGCCAGACTACAGGTGTTGGGGCTGTGAACAGACAGGGTATTGGATGGCTAGCCTTTTCCCCTCATGTGTCCAATCTCAAATTAGGTACTGGGGACAAACTTCCAGCTGTAGACCTGAGGACATACAGAAAAATTCTCATCTGTTCTGTGGCCATCTGGAGCTGTGGCACACTTTAAGCCTTGAGGCTTGACTTCTTTGGTTCAGAAACCTTCTAGAAACTTCCCTTGGCAATTCATTTAACCTCTCTCTAAGTATGTACATCTATAAAATGAGCATAGTAATTGTACAAATCTCTTTAGGAGATGATTGGTGGTGGTGTGAAGTTAGAGCATGGCACAGCGCTGGGCCATCCCATGCACCCAGCAAATGCCAGCTCTTTCTATCATTTACGCGGACACAGAGCTCACTGGCCCCAGAACATGTGTACCATTAACCCTGGTTTTTTTTTCCTGCGGCAGGAGTCAAGTAGAGCAGATGGTGAGGGAGCGAGACAAGGCAAGGCAGGATCTAGAGAAAGCTGAGAAGAGGAACCTGGAATTTGTGAAAGAGATGGATGATTGTCACTCTACACTAGAACAACTTACAGAGAAGAAGATCAAGTAGGTCCTGCCAGTGGTGTCTGAGCCCAGAGCTGCAGCTTCTTGGCACCAGTGCAGCTGTTCCCCATAACTGAGGGCAGGTGGTAGATACAGGACTTCTACCAGCCAAGGCTGTGATCATAAACACAGCAGAGCCCAGACCCTCCTATTTCACCTGGGCCAGTAGAAATCTGGAAGACACACCTTTGGGAATACCCTTCCTTGAAAGAAGAGGGAATGGTGCATTTAAAAAGTGGTCTTGCTCTTTATGATGGGTCGCACGGTACAGTGGTATCTAGCCATACATGCCTGTGAGCTGTAGGGAAAATTCCCCTCTGCTGACCTCATTCCCTTCTGTTTCATTTATGGGATCTGTCCCATTCAAGCCAAGCATTCTATGTGTATCTATAATCAGTGAGACAGATGGACATTTTAATAGAGGGCTAATGAATGGCTTTGGAGCTTATTGGCTCAGCAGAAAGGAGCCTGACATGGTGGAAGGGCTCAAAGCCCAAAACCTGACTGCAGGTATTTCACCAGACAGTGGGTAGAGCAGACTCCTAGTGGGCAGTCTACACTACCTATTGGGCTGGTGCCTGAACAGACCAGAAGAAATTATTTCTGACCTTTTTTATGGACATATCACCTTTAGTTTATTAAAGAAAACAGATGACGAGATCCAGCCCCTAAGGATTTCCCAGGTGGGGCCGGCAGAGAGAGGGTTTTTCACCCCACTGCCTACACTAGGCTCCCCTGAAAGAGCTTTATAGTAGTTCAATTTCTCAAAGCTTTTGTCACTCAAAGGTGTCTCCTCATCAATAACAAAGAATTTATACTGTGGAAAAACCAGTATCCCACACTCAGCCCTCAGCTATGCTCCTGGTGGGGTGCAAAGGGGTTCTGGACACCCCTACCTTCTCTCTCACCTGTGTGAGAAGAAAAGCTGCGTTCAGAGGGGCTAACAATGATTTTAGAGTTCTGGGTCTATTGCTTCCTCAGTGGACAGAGCCCCTCAGATTCTTCACCTGTAAAGTGAGAGTGATAATCTTATCTATCCTTGCCTTAGAGCACTCAGCACAGAGCCCTGTGCATCTCTACCTGTGTCATAGCTATGCTTATGTCTCAGCAAAATGAGTAGTGAGAAAGAGAAGCAGCAGCTCAGGTGACACAGGTGGTTTCAATGAGCAGCTGTCTGAGAAAGCTTGTGATGAGGCTCTGGGACATGGCTTCTCCCTGTTGCATGTAGCTGTGACACTTGAAGGGTAACACTTTTCTTACAACAGCCCTCTTGGCAAGGTTTGTTGGTATCATGGTATGATGGACATACAACCTCCACATAATCCTGGGTTGGGTGTAGGGATTTCAAGGGACTTTCACCTGCCCCACTCTTACTTAATGTGGCTTTTAAGCACAGTTCCGAGAAAGTCTTGCTTTTGCCATGTGCCATGGCCACCAAACTCTCATTCTGCAGCCTCATTTTTCATAAGGAAGAAAGGTAGCAAGGAGGAATTGAAGGAGCCTGTGGGTATAACTGGCTTACCTAGGGCTCTGTGGGTCTGCAGGGCAGCCACAGCAGATAGGAGGGGTGTTAATAGCCATGTGGTGCCAGTTGATTGTATCCCATTAGACCAAAAATGTCAAACTAATTTTCACAAGGGTCCACATCAGCCTCACAGTTGCCTTCAAAGGGCCAAAAATAATTTTAGGACTATATAAAGGTAACTATCCCTTAACTAGGGGCAAGGAGCCTGGCGCTGCCTCTGAGTAGAAACAAGGTGCTGGGCTGGATAGAACAAGGTAGAGGGCTGGATTCAGCCCATGGGCCTTGTGTTTGCCACCTGTTCATTAGACAATGGGGCTTAAACCAAAGAGCATATTTCTTTTCCTCCAAAGATACCCTGACACCTCTGCTGTGCAGCCAGGGGTCTAGATATTGAGCATATGGGTTTCAGCCCTGTAAGAAGGAGCTTCTGGCCTCTAAAACTACTACTGTGTCATGAAGCTCCTGTTATGTGCCACGTGTTCCTTGACTTACCACCATAACCACAAATTGGTCATTTTATTTCTATTTTAAATCAAAGAAACTGTGTCTTGGATCTGTACAGTTAACTCATCCACAATCAAACCAGTGTGGCCTGAAGTTTAAACCCCAGGTGTCTCTTCTTTATCTTATGCTATTTTGGAGGGAGGATAGGCCCAGACCTATTTTATCCTGAGGGTATAAGAAATGGACCTTTAAACAAGAGGAGCCCTGAGAGGTAGAGAGCTTGTCACTTTCCCAGGATGGGGTTGTCCAGAGCCACATAACCACCATCCTATGTCCACTCACAAGAGCCCCATGGCTCCTTCTCCACATACCCAGGGTTCATGGAAAGAGCCCTGGCTATCCCTCCTAGAATTGCCAGTCTATGGGGGAGCAGCCTCAAATCTGAGTCCGCACACTTCCCAATTCCAAAGGCCTGGGTCCTCTTTTCCTTCCCAGGAATGGCTAGGGCAGGGCAAAAGCAGCAGGTTTAGTTACTGGTATGTTCACCAGTTGGAATTCTCACCTACCTCTGTGTGGTGTTGAAGAGTACGTGAGAGATGGCATCAAGGGGCATGAGTGTGTGGGAATATGTGTAGGTATAAGTGTATGAGTGTAAATGCATGGGTATGAGTTCAGGTGCGGGTGTGAGCATACAACCATGCGGATTCACTTCCACCAGGTCCTGCGCTCTTAACAGGATGATGGGAATTTTTAGGAAATATAAAAATTAAGTATTCTTTCACCAAACTTTTAAAACTGTTTCCAATCAAACCTGAGAAACTAAATAAATATGGCCTCACTATAAGGTGGTGTTGCAAGGCTCCAAAGCCCCAATGTGGGAAGATGGGCCATGGGCACCTTGACTTCCACCTAGATGCACTGACCATGGCCCTGCTGAGCCCTCTCAGTATGGAACATGTAGAGCATTCATCACAAAGGAACATTTAGTTAGGAAATAACTGGATTTTGTTTCTGTTCTTGTCAACAATTGACTGTGTTTAGCTTGTTCCCTTGGCATGTTCATCCATAAGCTTACCTGTTTACCATTTCTTGCTGAGCAAGCTTCGGTGGGTGAAACTAGAAAATTCAAACTGTTGACCATTATAGCTACAGTTGTTTAACTTTGCTCATCTGAGATAGTCTCCTTAGTTTCCTGACTTTACAAAATAGGATGTTAGGTCACTGTGGGTTTCCACACAGTGAAATTATTACTAAAAAAAAACAGGAGCTAAGCCCTGACCAGTATGGCTTAGTTGGTTGCGCATCATCCCACAAAGAGAAAGGTCGCTGGTTCAATTCCCCATCAAGGCACATGCCTAGGTTGTAGGTTCTGTCAATGTTTCTCACATCAGTGTTTCTCTCCCTCCCTTTTTATCTCTCCCTTCACCTCTTAAAAAAAAGGAAAAAAAAACAAGAAAAGAAAAGTCAGGAACTGAAAAAATCATGAAAGAAGCCAACAGTGCAATTGCTAGCGCATTTTCCCCTCTTTCTTGATACCTCCTCTAGTCTCTGAATTGCCCTTTTAACAATATGCTGTCATCAGCCTCCTCACAAATTTGGAAGCCCTGGGATCTCACCTGAGTGTGTATAGGACTGATTCTAACCATCCTGATTGATGCCACTGAGACCTTGGGTTGCTGCCTCTTTGAGAACCAGGGGAGACAAATGTCCACCAGGGCCTCTTTTAACTGCAGCAACCTGGTTTTCACATGACCTTCTTTATGCAGCACTGCTAGCTCCTCAGCCCTCAGTGTTTTTCTTTTTTTTTTTTTATTGATTATGCTGTTACAATTGTTCTATTCCCCCTTTCATTCCCCTCCACCCTACCCCCTATCCCCACCATTACCCCCCCTTTAGTTTATGACCATGTGTCTCAAGTCCTTTAGATTCTATATTTCCCATGCTATTCTTGCCCCTACCATCTATTTTCTATCTACTGTCTATGCTACTTATTTTCTGTACCTTCTCCCCCCTTCTCCTCCTCCCACTCCCCTGTTGCTAACCCTCCTTGAGATCTTCATTTCTATGTTTCCACTCCTGGTCTAGCTGTCCTTTTAGTTTGCTTTCATTTAGGTGTGGTTGTTAATAACTGTGAGTTTGTTGTCCTTTCACTGTTCATGTTTCTTTAACTTCTTTTTCTTAGATAAGTCCCTTTAACATTTCGTATAATAAGGGCTTGATGATGATGAACTCCTTGAATTTGATATTATCTGAGAAGCATTTTATCTGTCCTTCCATTCTAAATGAAAGTTTTGCTGGATAGAGCAATCTTGGTTGTAGGTCTTTGGATTTCATGACTTGGAATACCTCTTTCCAGCCCCTTCTTGCCTGTAAGGTCTCTTTTGAGAAATCAGCTGACAGTCTGATGGGGACTCCTTTGTAGGTGACTGTCCCCTTAGCTCTTGTTGCTTCTAGGATTCTCTCCTTCATTTTAATCTTGGGTAATGTAATGATGATGTGCCTTGGTGTGTTCCTTCTTGGGTCCAACTTCTTTGGGACTCTCTGAGCTTCCTGGATTTCCTGGAAGTCTATTTCCTTTGCCAGATTGGGGAAATTCTCCTTTATTATTTGTTCAAATAAGTTTTCCACTGGTGGCTGTTCCTTTCCCCCTTCTGGTACCCCTATAATTCGGATGTTGGAGCATTTAAAGATGTCCTGGAGGTTCCTAAGACTCTCCTCATTTTTTTGAATTCTTGCTTCTTGACTCTTTTCTGTTTGCCCATTATTTGCTTTCTTCTGATCCACTCCATTGATTTGAGTCCCAGTTTCCTTTTCATTGCTATTGATGTCCTGTGCAATTCCATTCATTTCAATTAGTTTCGCCTTCATATATTTGTCTAATTTGTGGCTATAATCAACCAGTTTTGTGAGGATCCTGATGACCAGTGTTTTAAACTGTGTGTCTGAGAGTTTTGCTATTTCTTCATCGCTTAGATCTATGGGCTCTGGGGCTTTGAGATCTTCTTGCACCACTTTTGGTCTGTTCGCGCCCTTTAAGTGTGAGAAGCGGCGCCTTGGACTCCCAGGTCACTGGGTTATGACGCTGTATGTGGAGGTGGGGTCAGAGCAGGGAAACGGCGGCGCTCTCCCTGCTGCTTGCCGCGGCACCCGCTGGGTCCCGGTCCAATCGCCCACTTCCTTGCCTGTCCACCCGCGCACAAATGCGCGACCACAGTCAACACGCAGCCCCGCTCCCCTGCTGTCTCCTCCGCGGTCGCTCGCCTGGTCGCTCGGTGGGTTGCTCACTAGGTCCAACCCCGCGCCTGGGTTCCGCGTGCCTGGATTCCGTGCATCTGGATTCCGCGCGCCTGACTGAGTCCGTCCGACCGAGTTTTCGTGTGCAACCTAGCTTCACCAGCTGCTGGTTTTTCCCCGTTACCGGTCAGGCTGAAGAATTTGTTGTTAATGGACTTCCGAAAAGTTCAATTTTCCGTGTTCTGGCTGTGTTTTCTGTTGCTTAAATATTTAGTTGTCTCTAAACTTGGTTGTGTGAGAAGGCACGGCACATCCACCTATGCCTCCATTGGCGGAAGTCCAGCCCTCAGTGTTTTTCAAGAAGAAAACTCCTTTTTTTTTAAACAGTTGTGTTTGGCCCTGAGAAGGGGCACCCACCTTCCTGTCCCAGAGTTAGGATATAAAGGAGGGCCCCTGGCCTCAGAACACATGCAGTTTTGCTGAGGAACAGTGACCCTATCTGTCAAGCAAGAACTATTGAATCTAAGACAGTGTGATCAAGTGCTCCATGCAGGGGTATTCCAGGGGAGGAAGAGGTCTTGTTGGCTGGAAAGGTATCCCTGGAAAGGCAGAGCCAGATGGGCCTGAGCAGCACCCTTGGAAGCCTATTGTGACGTGCTGTTTTATGCCTTACAGACACATGGAGCAGGAGTACAGAGAACGGCTGAGTCTCCTGCGGTCCGAGGTGGAGATGGAGCGTGAGATATTTTGGGAACAGGCCTGTAGGCAGAGGGCCATGCTGGAGAAGGACCTGCAGCACCTGCAGGCTGAGGAGGCCAGCCTCCAAGATAAGCTAACCCTGGCCCTGAAGGTAGGTAAGAAGACAAAAATAAAGGGAGAGGAGAAGTGCCTCCCCAGGGTACCCCACCCAGAAAAGAAAATACAGAAATGAGGTTGCCTGCAGGTTCCTCTTCTCACACCCCACATTTTTCTAGTTAAGGATTCAACTCTTCCTATTAGCCTTAAGAAGTTTGCATTTCTGTAATAGGGAAATCCCTAGGATTTCAAATGAAGGAATATTTGCTGCAGCCGTAAAGATAAGACACTTCTCAACCAGAGCAGAAGGGGTCCTGCCTCTTTAGGATGGGCATTGCTATCCAGTTGTGAGGACAGCAGGACAGTGGGAGACCCACAGGCCTCTTGCTCTGTGCTCTAAGTCTGTAGACCAAGGTTAGGGAGGGTCAGCAGCCAGTTTTGCTATACCCCTGGAGACAAGAGCACCTGTGGCATGAACAAACCTAAAGTTCACCTACTGCCTCTGGGTGTAGCCTGGGGCAGGTGTGGTTTCTGGGCTTTGGTGAGTATCCCTCAAATCCTCACTCATCCTGAATTTGAGTACAGTGAGTTGTCCCCGGGGCCCTTCTGTGCTCCTGCCTTCCCCTTCCTCTCCTAACTCAGAGCATGTGGATTCTTTCCTCACCTGCCTACCTCTCTCAGTCTTTCTCCTGGAGGAAAAAGCCAGGCACCCCAGAAGCGTCTAACAGCAGCATGCACAGGGCCTGCCTGCACTGCCTGCCAGGCTCTCCACAACATTGTGTCTTCACCTCTCTTCTTTTCCCTATGGGAAACCTCACTGGTTTCCCTATGTATATCTGAGCTGTAGTGGTATAATATCAAATCCCTCATTTAGAAAATGGCTCAGAAGGGCTTGCCACTAGCCTTTTCTTATGATACTCATGACCTGAGCACTTGGATTGAGAGAAGCAGAGGCAATGGGAAAAGCAATGAACATTGGTGAGGGCTCTGTGAGGTCTGTCCCTGGGCTGCTCTAGATTGGCACCTGGGACAGCCTTCTCTGCATGGTGTCAAGGCAGTGAATACCAGATTCCATGAGGTTTCTTCCCTGATTATGAGTACTACTGGGAATAAGTCCTTCACTTAAAGAGGAGACAGACCTGCCAACAGCTCACTCTTCCACTCTCAAAGTCTGGCAAACCTCTGACCTGTGTCTTATAGGAAAACAGTCTATTGCAGAAGGAGATTACTGAAGTTGTGGAAAAACTTTCGGAATCGGAGAAGCTTGTCCTGAAACTGAAGAATGATCTGGATTTTGTGTTGAAAGATAAGGTAAGTCCTTTTGCTAAGTTTTAGTCTTTAGAAAAGAGCCTGTAGTGCTGGGTAAAATGTATCAGGGTCTTGAAAAAGATACCTAGGTGGCTGAATTTGTTGTGGGTTTTTTTTTCTGTTAAATTTATAGAATGGAGAGAAAATTAGCAAAGTGACTTTTCCCCTGTTTTCCTGCCCTTCAGGCCAATGCTGGGGTGTCATATGCTCTGGTGACAACTTGCACATTGGCCTTTTAATGAAAAGACCAGGGCCAGCTGGCACCATCTATGCCAGCAACAGGTTGTCAGTAATGAGAGGCATGGAGGAGAGGTTAGAGGTTGGTGCCCACCATTAAGTCCCCACCCCCACCTGGAGGCCCTGCCCATCACCTGGGGAGGAGATGGAGAGAGAAGTTGCTGTACCGGGAAAGCATCCAGGCAGGGAGTGGCCCAGGGGGCCAAGGCAGGTGCATACTACTGCCCGGAAACCTTTTAAACAAAGGGAGAGAGGGGAGGAGGAGGAAAGGACTGGAGGGCTGTACTTGGATATGCTGAACCTTGTGTAAAGAGTATGAAGGGGTGACAGCATGCATTCTATTTGGCCGGACAATCTGTCTGTAATTTTCCTTTGCTGGTATGATCTCCAGTTGGAGCCACAGAGCACAAAACTCTTGGTCCAGGAGGAGCAATTCAAGAAGGTCCTAAAGGAGTACGAGCTCAAGTGCAGGGTATGTGCCCAACCCAGCCCCTTTACCTTTCTGAGCCTTAGGGTTTTCTTTGTGTTGTACTAGGCCAGGCCCTTACTTTTGTCTTTGCTGCACAGGGCCCTCACACACTCCTGTCCCATCATACCCCCAGCCCCTGCCAGCCCATCCTACAGGAGGGGTGGTTATGTCTAAGACTCTGGCCCTCCCTTTAGGGACCTCCTCTTTCATAAGGCTGTGATACTATCTCCTGGCCACTCCTGAGAAGAATGGGATGCTGGAAACCATGAGACAGGCTGGCTCTGCAAGTCATCAGGGTCTTTCTGGCTCTGACTGGGGTGGTGGTATACAGGCTTTATCCCTCCCAATCTTGCCCAGGAAATGGCCTGGCATTTTTGGTGGGCCACTCCTGGCCTCCACTTGAAGGGTGATCCAACATGGGATGGCATTGCTACCAGACAGGGACTGGGATCAAATCTGCCTCAGGCCAGCCTGTAGTGTGTGGGTTCTTGTTTTTGTACAGAAAAGATTTCACAACTTGAGTCTAGGTGGTTTTGAGAGTACATTTATTAAAGCTGGGGACAGTGAACTAAAGGAAGGACATAGAGTAGGAGAAACAGTGGAGAAGTTAGGTGGTACTCTGGTTTGGCTCCCTCAAAACATAGGAAACAAGTGAGCCAACACTGTGCTGCTTTTAGCTTACTTGGACAGTCAGAGAAAAGGGGGGCCTTGGAGACAGGATCAGGGAGTAAGCCCAGGATGAGCTGCTGCTGCTCATTGCTCTCCTGGTTGCCATACTCATGGGAAGACTCCTTAGAGTCTAGGAGGAAGCAAAAAAGTTTATGCCTAAGAAGGAGTATTGGGCATGTTCTAGAGCAGGGGTGTCAAACTCATTTTCCCTGGGCACTATATCAGCTTCATGGTTGCCTTCAAAAGGCCGAATGTAATTTCAACTCCTTAACAGTTAAGGAGTTAACAGTTAAGGAGTAGTTACATTTATACAGTCCTAAAATTATTTCGGCCCTTTGAAGGCAACCACAAGGCTGATATGGCCTCCAGTGAAAATGAGTTTGACACCCCTGCTCTAAAGCGAGCCCATACTCAGTCTTTTTCTTGAGAATTTTTATCTCTTTTGTATGTGAGAATCTTAGGGGACAGTTTTAGCAGAATATTCATTAGCTTTCTAGGTGTATTTTTAATATTCTAGAGCATCAAAATGAGTGTATAGGGGAGCTTGGGATTATTCTTTGGTCTGCTTTTTTTTAAGGTTTTATTTATCTTTAAAGAGAGGGAAAGTGAAGGAGAAAGACAGGGAGAGAAACATCAGCGTGTGGTTGCCTCTCATATGCCCATCACCAGGGGCCTGGCCAGTGACCCAGGTGTGTGCCCTAACTGGGAATTGAACCAATAACCCTCTGGTTCACAGGCTGGCACTCAGTCCATTGAGCCACACCAACCATGGCTGGTCTGCTTTATTTTATTTTTATCTTGGATCTATCTGGATTTAATGGGGGGGTTGTTATTTGTTTCTTTGCCTTCATCTGTTCTTGGGTTTAGTTGGCACAAGTGTTATTAATTGGGTCTCTGTTCTCTATTTTCCAGACCAGGGGGACTTAAGCTACGTATTCCCTGGTTAGGAAGGAGAGGTATGAACCGTTTGTTCTCAAGTGTCCTTGGTTAGGGAAGATAAGGTCTTGTGATTCACTAGCTGGCTGTAAGTTGTTCAAATTGTTTAATTTTCTTGTCTCAGTTTCCCTATTCCACTTGCCCAGGAATTGTCCTAGCTTTTTACTATCCTATCTTATCAGGAACATCCTTCTCTGAGCACAGCAGGTATAGCCTCTTATCTGGGCCTGCATTCCACTGACAGAGTCCTCCAAGCCTTATGTTCTGTGAGAAGGTGGAACAGGACTTGCCTGCTTAGCACCTGTGTTTTGCCCCACATGGACTGGCCAAAGTCATTAGACCAGCACCAATTCTGAAGGCTCCTCTGTATTTCTAGGCAGTATGTCAGGCTTCATTTTGTATTCTGTTGTTGAGTATTTAGATTTTCTGGGCTAAACCTACCATTGTTGATCCATTTAACTGGAGGTACCTCAGTGTAGAGCAAGATAGAGATGGTAAACGATGTCAGTGGTACTGACCCCATTATACTCGTAAAATGATTGAGGAACTCAACAGAAAATAACATTATTGTTAGACATTAAGAGTCTGTTAACAAGTCACTTCTTAATGGTTTCCCTCCAAATTAAAGTAAAAAGTGACTTTTCTTCCTGTTGTATATTGCTTTGGTAACACCAGAGGATAAAGCTGAGCCCAAGCTGTTCTGGAGTATGACATGGTCTTCTGTTTCCTGCCCTGTGTTCTCTTCTCCACTCCAAACTCTGAATCCTGGGTGCCCTTATGAAAGTCCTATGTGTGGTCAGCTGTGGCACTCTCCTCCTGAACCAGATGGCTGTGGGGCAGACGGTGGTCAGGGTGGTGGGGCTGTTGTGCAGGTGGGATGTGCCATACAACTTTCTGCTGTGTTTTCACCCTTTTTTTAACTTGTTGAAAACACTTAGAACCTATAACTAGCCATTAATTTATATGTTTCTTTACTGCAGTGATTTTCCACCTTTTTCATCTAGTGGCATACATAAACTAATTACTGAAATTCTGCAGCTCATGGAAAAATATATTTTTTGCCTATCTGACAAAAAATAGGTGTAATTCTAATTAATTCACACCAGATGATTATTGTTCTGTCAGCTCCTGTCATTTTTTTTATTTGACAGTCTAAGGGAAAAGGAGTCAGTGCCCCTGACTAAATAGTCAGATATTTCATGTTTTAAAAATTCTTGCAGCACATCAGTCAAAAATCATTGCTATTGATTTTTCAAAGAAGTATAAACCCCATCTTTCTTTAATGTGACTCTGTTACTTAAATAACTGTTACACATTTCACTTTTGGTCTTGAAATTTTACTTTTTGAAACAGCAGAAATATTTTACATTTTTGTACATTATTTATTTAGAAAATTTCCCTCTATTTTGGGGGATATTTTTGGTTTTTTTGAACTTACATTTAGAGTGTTAAAAAACCTTTTTTAAAAAATATATTTTATCGGGGGATGCTGGGAAGATGGCGACGGAGTAGGATGGAGCTGATTCTAGCTCCTGTACTCATGAGTGAAAATCCTGGCAGATCTATAGAGAAACAGCACAATAAACCATCAGTTACCCAGCATTTATGAAATTAAAACACCAGAGATTGTGACCGACGCTGAAACACCAGACAGCGGCAGAGTCAGCTACTGGAGCTGGGACACACGCGGCCCCTGTGCTGCCGCCAGAGCAACAGCCCTGGGAGCCGGGGAATCAGGTATGGGAGCCGGACATTCCAAGCCCCTGTCATGGTCCTGGGCGACAGAGGAGTCAGGTACCAGAGCTGGGACATTCTCAGCCTCTGTGCCGCTGTCATAGCTATGGGCCTGGGCAACAGAAGAGTCAGTTGCAGGAGCTGGGACACTGGAAGCCCCTGTGCGGCTGCCATAGCAACGAGACTGGACGCCGGGGAGTCAGGTACTGGAGCCGGGACATTCTCAGCCTCTGTGCCGCTGCCATAGTGACAGGACTGGATGCAGGGGAGTCAGGTATGGGACCCAGGACACTCCAAACCCCTGTGACGGTCCTGGGCAGCAGAGGAGTCAGCTACGGGAGCCAGGACACTAGAGGCCCCTGTGCCACTGCCATAGAGAGGGGCCTGGGCACCAAGGAGTAAGCTACTGGAGCCAGACACTCCAAATCCCTGTGACGAGCCTGGGCTCCAGAGGAGTTAGCTACGGGAGGCAGTCAGGACATTCTTGGCCCCTGTGCTGCTGGTGTAGTAATGGGCCTGGGCGCTGGAGGAGTTGGCTACTAGAGCTGGGACATTCAGCAGTGGTAGGCGACCAGCGCGGGGACCAGCGCGAGGACCAGCGTGAGAGTAGGTGGAGACGGAGAACATCAAGAAACTTGAAGGAGTCTGCACCACTGAACATCACACGTATCATACCACAGAAGTTCACACCATAAACCCAGGGTGTCAGAAAAGATCAATTTTAGAAGCTGAGACTAACAGGGAGAGTCTCAAACAATGGGAAGACAAAAAAACAATCCCCAAATGAAAGAAAAAGCAGAAAATTCAGAAAGAATGTTAGATGAAGTAGAGGCTAATCAGCTATCAGATAGTGAATTCAAAGCACGGGTTATTACGAACTTCGAACAGCTCACAATGAGCTATCAGAAACTACAGGGGAACTACAATGATCTCTGCAAACTACATCAACATGAAAAAGGAAATAGAAAATATTAGCAAGGGACAAGAGGAAATGAAGAATACAATTTCCAAATTGAAGAACACAGTAGAAAGTTTCACAAGTAGGATAGTTGAAGCGGAGGATAGGATTAGTGAGTTGGAGGACAAGGTAAAAAGCATCTCACAGAAAGAGCAAGAAAATGAAAAGAGGCTCCGAAAGAATGAAGAGGGATTAAGAGAAATGCAAGACAATATGAAACGTAATAATATCCGAATAATAGGAATACCAGAAGGAGAAGAAGAAGAACAAGGGAGAGAAAACGTATTTGAAACAGTAATGAGAGAAAATTTCCCTAATTTGATGTGAGAAAAAGTCACACAAACCCAGGAATCACAGAGAGTCCCAATCAAGAGGAACCCAAGGAGGCCCACTTCAAGACACAGCACCATCAAAATGGCAAAATTCCAAGAAAAAGAGAGAATCTTAAAGGCAGCAAGGGAGAAAAAGGAAGTAACATACAAGGGAGCCCCAATAAGGTTAACTACTGACTTCTCAATGGAAACACTCCAAGCAAGAAGACAATGGCAAGAAATATTCCAAGTAATGAGAACCAGAGGCCTACACCCAAGGCTACTTTACCCAGCAAGGCTCTAAATCAAGATAGAAAGGCAAATAAAGAGCTTCTAAGACAAAAGAATCCTAAAACAATACGCCTCCACCAAACCAGCTCTACAAGAAATGCTAGAAGGACTGCTTTAAGGGAAGGAAGGAAAAGAGGGAGACAGAGAGGAACACAGGTACAAAAATGGCAATGAATAAGTACCTATTAATAATAACCTTAAACATAAATGGATTAAATGCTCCAAACAAAAGACACAGAATAGCTCAATGGATAAGAAAGCATGACCCACACATATGCTGCCTACAAGAGACCCACCTCAGGACAAAAGACCATCACAGACTAAAAGTGAAAGGCTGGAAATAAGTTTTCCAAGCAAACGGACAAGAAAAAAAAGCTGGGGTAGCAATTCTCATATCGGACAAAATAGACTTCAAAAAGAGGGCCATAAAGAGAGACCCAGAAGGTCACTTCATAATACTCAAGGGAAGAATCCACCAAGAAGACATTAACATTGTAAACATACAGGCACAAAACATAAGCGCACCCAAATATATCAAGAAAATCTTAGAGGACTTCAAGAAAGATATTGACAGCAACACAATTATACTAAGGGATTTTAACACCCTACTGTCAAAAATGGACAGATCTTCCAAACAAAATATCAACAAAGATACTGTGGCATTAAACAACACCCTAGATGAAATGGACTTAACTGATATATATAGAGTCCTTCATCCCAAAGAAGCTAAATACACATTCTTTTCAAATGCACGTGGAACATTTTCAAAGATAGACCACATGATAGGACACAAAATGAGCCTCAAAAAATCCAAGAAAATTGAAATCATACCAAGCATCTTCTCTGACCACAGGGACTGAAATTGGAAACGAACCCCAAAGAAAAAAACCCAAAGCACCCAAAATCATGCAGACTGAATGGTATGCTATTAAACAACGAATGGGTCAAGAATGAAATTAGGGAAGAAATCAAAACGTTTCTGGAAACAAATGAAAATAATCTGACAACAACCCAAAACTTATGGGACACAGCCAAGGCAGTCCTGAGAGGGAAGTTTATAGCAATACAGGCCTACCTAAAGAAGATAGAAACATTTCAAACAAACAACCTAACCCTACGCCTGCAAGAACTCAAGGAACAACAACAAAGACAGCCCAGAGCAACCAGAAGGAAGGAAATAACCAAGATCAGAGCAGAATTAAATGACATAGAAACTAAAAGCACAAGTTTAAGGATCAGTGAATCCAGGAGTTGGTTCTTTGAGAAGATAAACAAAATAGACAAGCCTTTAAGTAGGCTCATGAAGAAAAGAAGAGAGAAGACACAAATAAACACAATCAGAAATGAAAGAAGAGAGATTACAACTGATACCACAGAAATAGAAGAGATGATAAGAAATTACTCTGAATAAATGTATGCTAAGAAATTTGAAACCCTAGGGGAAATGGACACATTTCTAAAAAATATAATCTTCCAAAACTCAGTGAAAAAGAAGCAGAAAATCTAAATACACCAATAACAGCAAAAGAAATTGAAGCAGTAATCAAAAAACTCCCATCACATAAAAGCCCTGGACCAGATGGGTTCACAGGAGAATTCTACAAAGCCTTTAAGGAAGAGCTAACCCCTATTCTCCACAGACTATTCCAAAAATTGCAGAAGGATGGAAAACTCCCAAATTATTTTTATGAAACCAGCATCATCTTAATTCCAAAACCAGATAGAGACACAACAAAGAAAGAAAACTTCAGGCCAATATCGCTGATGAACATAGATGCTAAAATCCTCAACAAAACATTAGCAAATCGCATCCAACAATACATTAAAAAGATCATACACCATGACCAAGTGGGATTCATCCCAGGCATGCAAGGATGGTTCATCATTTGCAAGTCAATAAATGTAATACATCACATAAACAAAAGCAAAGACAAAAACCACATGATCATATCAATAGATGTGGAAAAAGCTTTCGATAAGGGACAACAACCATTTATGATAAAAACATTCAGCAAAGTGGAAATACAGGGAGCATTTCTCAATATAATAAAGGCCATATATGAGAGACCTACAGCCAATATCATACTCAATGGGAAAATACTAAAAGCTTTTCCACTAAGATCAGGAACAAGACAAGGTTGTCCACTTTCACCACTTCTATTCAATATAGTATTGGAAGTTTTAGCCACAGCAATGAGGCAAGAAAAGGAAATAAAAGGCATCCAAATAGGAATGGAGGAAGCAAAACTGTCACTGTTTGCAGATGACATGATAGTGTACATGGAAAATCCTATAGACTCTACCCAAAAACTGCTCGAAGTAATTAATGAATTTGGCAAAACAGCTGGTTACAAAGTCAATATCCAGAAATCAAAGGCATTTTTGTGTACCAGCAATGAATCAGCAGAATCAGAAATCAAGGGTAAAATCCCATTCGATATAGCAAAAAGAAAAATAAAATATCTGGGAATAAACCTAACCAAAGAGGTAAAAGACCTGTATGCAGAAAACTACACAGCACTGAAGAAAGAAACCAGGGAAGACACAAACAAATGGAAACATATACCTGGTTCATGGATTGGAAGAATTAACATCATCAAAATGTCCATACTACCCAAAGCAATATACAGATTCAATGCAATACCTATTAAAGTACCAATGGCATATTTCACAGACATAGAACAAACACTTCAAAAATTATATGGAATCATAAACGAGTTTAAATGGCAGCTGCTCTTTTGAGAAAGAAGAACAAAGTAGGAGGGATCACAATACCTGATATCAAACTGTATTACAAGGCCACTGTAATCAAAACAGCCTGGTACTGGCATAAAAACAGGCACATAGACCAATGGAACAGAACAGAGAGCCCAGAAATCAACCCAGCTGTCTACAGTCAATTAATATTTGACAAAGGGGGCAGTAACATAAAGTAAAGATAGCCTCTTCAACAAATGGTGCTGGGAGAACTGGACAGCTACGTGCAAAAAAATGAAACTTGAGCAACAATTTACACCATATACCAAAATAAATTCAAGGTGGATAAAAGACTTAAATATAAGCCGTGACACCATTAAAGTCCTAGAGGAGAACATCGACAAGAAAATCTCAGATATTTCACGTAGCAACTTTTTTACTGATATGTCCCCTAGAGCAAGGAATATAAAGGAAAGAATAAACAAATGGGATCTCATCAAAATAAAAAGCTTGTGCATGGCTAAAGAAAATAGTATTAAATTAAAAAGACAACCAAGTGTATGGGAAAACATATTTGCCAATGATACCTCAGACAAAGGTTTAATCTCCAAAATATACAAAGAACTTACACGACTCCACTCTAAGAAGACACCCAACCCAATTAAAAAGTGGGAAAAGGACTTGAACAGACACTTCTCCAAGGAGGACATACAGAATATCCAGAGACACATGAGGAGATGCTCAATATCTTGAGCTATCAGAGAGATGTAAATTAAAACCGCAATGAGATACCACTTTACACCAGTCAGGATGGCTATCATAAACAAAGCAACAAACAACAAATGTTGGAGAGGTTGTGGGGAAAAGGGGTCCTTAGTTCACTGTTGGTGGGATTGCAGACTGGTACAACCATTATGGAAAACACTATGGAATTTTCTCAGAAAAATAAAAATCGACCTGCCTTTTGACCCTGCAATTCCACTGCTGGGATTATATCCTAAGAATCCTAAAACATCAATATCAAAGAACCTATGCACCACAATGTTCATAGCAGCACAATTTACAATAGCCAAGATTTGGAAGCAACCTAGGTGCCCATCAGTAAATGAATGGATCAAAAAATTGTGGTACATATACACAATGGAATTCTATGCTGCAGAGAGAAAGAAGGAGCTACTACCATTTGCAACAATATGATGGAACTAGAAAGCATTATGCTGAGTGAAATAGGCCAGGTGCTGAAAGACAAATACCATATGATCCCACCTTTAACAGGAAGCTAAACAACAAAACAAACAAGCAAGCAGAAAAAAAAAAAGACACTGAAATAGAGAACAAGGGGACAGTGACCAGAGGAGAGAGGGAAGGGAAGTTAAGGGTAAAAAGGGGGAGGGATTTGGAGGAAGAAATGGGAAGGACACAGGGATGAGAACTAAGTGGGGGTGGAAATGGGAGGGAGGTGGGGAACAAGTGGCGGGGGAGGCTGGGATGGGAAAAATAGACAAAAAACTGTACTTGAAACATAACTAAATAAAATTTTTAAAAAACTGTACTTGAAAAATAACTAAATAAAATTAAAAAAATAAAAATAATGTTTTTATCCAAATAAATAAATAAATGAAAATAAATATATATATTTTATTAATTATGCCATTACAGTTGTTCTATTTCCCCCTTCATTCCTCTCCACCCTGCACACCCCTCCCCCACCATTTAGTTTATGACCACTTGTCTCAAGTTCTTTATATTCTATATTTCCCGTACTATTCTTGCCTTCTCCCCTATTTTCTACCTATCATCTACGCTACTTATTTTCTGTACCTTCTCCTCCCACTGTCCTGTTGCTAACCCTCCATGTGATCTTCATTTCTATGGTTCTGCTCCTGATCTAGCTGTCCTTTTAGTTTGCTTTTGTTTTAGGTGTGGTTCTTAATAACTGAGTTTGCTTTCCTTTCACTGTTCACCTTTTTTATCTTCTTTTTCTTAGGTAAGTCCCTTTAACATTTCATATAGGGACTTCCGCCAAGATGGAGGTATAGGTGGATGTGCCGTGCCTTCGCACACAACCAAGTTTAGGGACAACTAAATATTAGCATCAGAAAACACAACCAGAACACGGAAAATTGAACTATTCGGACGTCAGTTAACAACAAATTCTTCGGCCGGACCGGTAAGGGGCGAAACCGGCGTCTGGTGAGGGCTTGCACAGGACTCGGTCGGACAGACCCAGGCGCGGAATCCAGATGCACAAATAGACGCACGGGTCCCAAACGCAGGATTGGACCTAGTGAGCGACTGCAGAGGAGACAGTGGGGAGGCGGTGCTGCGTGTTGACTGCGGTCGCCTATTTGCACGAGAGCGGATAGGCGAGGGAGTGGGCGGTTGGACCGGCCGCGGTGGTAGCGGGCGCCGCCATTTCCCCGCTCTGACCACGCCTCCACATACAGCGTCACAACCCAGCGACCTGGGAGTCCAAGGCGCTGCTTCTCTCACTTAAAGGGCCAGAACAGACCAAAAATGTCGCAAGAAGACCTCAAAGCCCCAGAGATAAATCTAAGCGACGAAGAAATAGCAAAACTCTCAGATGCACAGTTTAAAACACTGGTCATCAGGATCCTCACAGATTTGGTTGATTATAGCCACAAATTAGAGAAACGTATGAAGGCTAAACTAATGGAAATGAATGGAATTCCACAGAAAACCAATAGCGATAAAAAGGAAACTGGGACTCAAATCAATGGAGTGGACCAGAAGAAAGCAAATAATGGCCAAACAGAAGAGAGTCAAGGAGCAAGAATTCAAAGAAATGAGGAGAGTCTTAGGAACCTCCAGGACATCTTTAAACGCTCCAATATCCGAATTATAGGGGTACCAGAAGGGGGAAGAGGCACAGCCACCAGTGGAAAACTTATTTGAACAAATAATAAAAGAAAATTTCCCCAATCTGGCAAAGGAAATAGACTTCCAAGAAATCCAAGAAGCTCAGAGAGTACCAAAAAAGTTGGACTCAAGAAGAAACACACCAAGGCACATCATCATTACATTAGCCAAAATTAAAATGAAGGAGAGAATCCTAGAAGCAGCAAGAGCTAAGGGGACAATCACCTACAAAGGAGTCCCCATCAGACTGTCAGCAAATTTCTCAAAAGAGACCTTACAGGCAAGAAGGGGCTGGAAAGAAATCTTCCAAGTCATGAAATCTAAAGACCTACAACCAAGATTGCTCTATCCAGCAAAACTTTCATTTAGAACGGAAGGACAGATAAGGTGCTTCTCAGATAAGACCAAATTCAAGGAGTTCATCATCACCAAGCCCTTATTATATGAAATGTTAAAGGGACTTATCTAAGAAAAAGAAGTTAAAGAAACATGAACAGTGAAAGGACAACAAACTCACAGTTTTTAACAACCACACCTAAAACAAAAGCAAACTACAAGGACAGCTAGATCAGGAGTGGAAACATAGAAATGAAGATCTCAAGGAGGGTTAGCAACAGGGGAATGGGAGGAGGAGATGGGGGGAGAAGGTACAGAAAATAAGTAGCATAGACAGTAGATAGAAAATAGATGGGGGGGCAAGAATAGCATGGGAAATATAGAACCTAAAGGACTTGAGACACATGGACATAAACTAAAGGGGGGTAATGGTGGGGATGGGGGGGCAGGGGGGAGGGGAATGAAGGGGGGAATAGAACAACTGTAACAGCATAATCAATTTAAAAAATAAATAAATAAATAAATAAATAAATAAATAAACATAAAAAACATTTCATATAATAAGGGGTTGGTGATGAGGAACTCCTTGAATTTGATCTTTTTTAAAAAGCACTTTATCTGTCCTTCCATTCTAAATGAAAGTTTTGCTGGATAGATCAATCTTGGATGTAGTTCCTTGCCTTTCATGAGTTGGAATACTTCTTTCCAGCCCCTTCTTGCCTGGAAGGTCTCTTTTGAGAAATCAGCTGACAGTCTGATGGGAACTCCTTTGTAGGTGACTGTCCCTTATCTCTTGCTGCTTCTAGGATTCTCTCCTTCATTTTCGTCTTAGCTAATGTAATGATGATGTGCCTTGGTGTGTTCCTTCTTGGTTCCAACTTCTTTGAAACTCTCTGAGCTTCCTGGATTTCCTGGAGGTGTATTTTTTTTGCCAGATTGGGGAAGTTCTCCTTTATTACATGTTCAAATAAGTTTTCCACTCGTGACTTTCCCTCTTCCCCTTTTGGTTCCCCTGTAATTTGGATGTTGGAACATTTAAAGATGTCCTGGAGGTTCCTAAGCCTCTCCTCATTTTTTCGAAAATTTGTTTCTACATCCTTTTATGTTTGGTCATTTTTTTCCTCCTTCTGGTCCCTCCTTTGATTTGAGTCCCAGTTTCCTTTCCATTACTATTGGTTTCCTGTGTATTTTTCTTCTTTTCAATTAGTTTAGCTTCCATATGGTCCTCTAATTTGTGACTAAAATCAACCAGTTCTATGAGCATCCAGGTCACCAGTGTTTTGAACTGTGCATTTGAAAGTTTGGCTATCTCTCGGTTGCTTAGATTTTTTGGCTCTGGGGCTGTGAGTTGTTCTTGAGCCATGTTTTGATCTTTTTGTTCCTGTTACATATGAGGAGTAGAGCCTTAGTTGTTAATCAATATCAGGGCGGGGCCACCCAGGTTGCTGATTTGTGACACTGTATGTGGGGGCGGGATCAGAGAGGGACAATGTTCATTCTCTCTGCTGCTTTCCACTGCTGGGGCCTGCGTGGTCCGTCTCACTACAGCTACCTCCTTCACCAGTTTATCTGCATAGGAATGTGTGACCACGGTCCACCCTCAGTGGGTCCGCCCACTTCTCCACACCTGGGATCCGCCCACGGCTGCTGGTGCACCTGGGTGGCGCATCCGGGTCGGTCCAGTGGATCTTTTCTGCCCTACTCTACTCTGCTGCTGGCTCTGCCCCTCTTACAGGTTTGGCTGAAGGGTTTGTTGTTGTCAGACTTCCTTGTAGTTCAATTTTCTGTGGTTTGCTGCATTTTTGATGCTAAAACTTTGTT
Organism: Artibeus jamaicensis; assembly: GCF_021234435.1. Lineage (NCBI taxonomy): Eukaryota > Metazoa > Chordata > Mammalia > Chiroptera > Phyllostomidae > Artibeus > Artibeus jamaicensis. Next base: position 1,478,095 of record NW_026521267.1, on the reverse strand, counting down.
GTTTTTAAACTTGGTTGTGTGAGAAGGTGAAGTGCTTCCACATTCGCCTCCATCTTGGCAGAAGTCTCCCTAAAAAACCTTTTTATTTCAACCTAATATCTAGTACATAGTTACAAAAGTAAAAGTAGTGCAGGGAACACTTATATACTCTTTACCCAGATTCACCTGTTGTTTACATTTTACCCTGTTTGCTCTCTTAGTGCATATTTGCTCGCTGTGTGTATGTGTGTGCATCTGAATGTGAATGTATCTACACAGTTACTTTCTGAATGTCTGATGGTAAGTGACATGCATCATGGCCTTCCACCTCTAAAGAGATCAATGTGCATTTCCTAAAAACTGACTTATACAATCTCACAGTGGTTGCAGATGCACTAGAGTTGATTGTTAACTGTTCAGGAATTTTACTAGTTTCATGTTAAACCTTTGATAGCTTGAAATTGGCTATGGTGGGAATTTCTTACACCACAGAAATGTGCAAAAGCTACATATCTTGGCTTTTCTTGGAGAGTCAGCTTCCCAACACCCTGATTAATTAGAATATTCCTAGTTACTGTGGCACACTTACTAACTTTATGATTTCCACTGATATATTATATTTCACTTTTGTTAGTTAACCTAACATTGTCCTTTGGAATATTCTCCCTCTAATACAGGGTCCGCTTTGGATTAGGTATTTCTTTTAGTTGTCATGTCTGTTTAACATCTTTTTTTTTTAAGATTTTATTTATTTATCTTTAGAGGGGAAGGGGGGAAGGAGAGAGGGAGAGAAACATCAATGTATGGTTGCCTTTTGTGCGTCCCCTACTGAGAACTGGCCTGCAACCCAGGCATGTGCTCTGACTGGGAATCGAACCGCGATCGTGTGGTTCACAGGTCCGCGCTCAATCCACTGAGCTACACGAGCCAGGACTGTTTAACATCTTTTAATTGAAATGTTTTTAGCTCATTCAGGCTGCTACAACAAAAATACCATAGAATGGCGGTGCTTATAAGTAACAAAAATTTAGCTCACACAGTTCTGAGGGCTGGGAAAGTCCAAGATCAAGTTGCCAATACATTTAGTGTCTAATGAGAGCTCTTTCTTGTTGCAGATGGTTAGCAGTCTGTTCAATGTCCTCACATGGCAGAAGAGGCTTAGGAACTCTCTGGGATCTCTTTTGTAAGAGTACTAATGTCCTTCATGAGGACTCCATCTTCATGACTTAATCATCTTCCAAAGGTCCCATCTCCAAATACCTTCATATAGAACATTAGGATTTAACATATGAATTTGGGAAGACACATTCATTCCATTGGACACTCCCCAGACTTTCTTTTGTGTTTCAGATGGATATTTTATTTTAATTGTATTTTTCCTTTACCATTTATCCCCTTTATACCCTCTTCTACCTCTACCAGCCTTCTCCTTCCCATAATTACTATGCTGTTGTCTGTGTCCATGAATCCTTTCTCTTTTTTGTTCCATTCCTGCACTTTCCAACCCCGCAGTGCTGTCAACCTGCTTGCTATCTGTGAGTCTGTCTTTATTTTGCTTGTTAGTTGTTTGTTCCACATATGAATGAAATAATATACTATTTCTCTTTCTCTGACTGGCTTATTTCACTTAGTATAATGTTCCCTAGGTCCATCCATGTTATCACAAAGAGTTAAATTATCTTTTTTATGGCTAAGTAGTATTTCATCATATAAATGTACCATAGCTGTTTTATCTACTCATCTACTGATGGACATTTGGGCTGCTTTCAAATCTTGGCTATTTTAAATAATGCTGCAGTGAACATAGGGGTGCTTTTATTCTTTCAATTTAGTGTTTCAGATTTCTTTAGATAAATTAACAGAAAAGGTGTTGCTGGGTCATAAGACAGTTCCATTTTTAATTTTTTGAGATAACTCCATACTGTTTTTTCACAGTGGCTGTACTAACCTGCATTCCCACTAACAATGTAAAAGGGTTCCCCTTTCTCCACATCCTTGCCAGCACTTGTTGTTAGTTCATTTATTGATGATAGCCACTCTGACAGACGTGAGGTGATATTTCATAATGGTTTTAATTTGAATTTCTCTGATGATTGGTGACATTGAACATCCTTTCATATGTCTATTGACTATCTGTATGTCCTCTTTGGAGAAGTGTCTATTCAAGTTCTCTGCCCATTTTTAATTAGATTGTTTGTTTTTTGTATGTGTTGAGTTTTATAAGTTCTTTTTAAATTTTGGATATTAACCTGTTACAGATCTATTGGCAAATATGTTCTCCCATTCAGTGGTTTGTCTTTTCATTTTGTTAATTGTTTCCTTTGCTGTGCAATTTTTTTTATTTTGATGTAGTCCTGTTCGTTTATTTTTCTTTTGTTTCCCTTGCCTGAGGATGTATATGAGAAAAAATATTGCTATGAGCAATATCTGAGATTTTATTGCCTATGTTTGCTTCTAGGATTTTTATCATTTTGAGTCTAACATTTAAACCTTTAATCCATTTTTAATTTATTATTGTGTGTGGTACGAGAAGGTGGCCTACTTGTGCTTTTTCTGCACATATCTCTCTAATTTTCCCAATATCATTAACTGAATAAACTATCACATGGACTTGCTTTTTGAGGAATACAGCCCCCCATTCGTTTTAATATAAACTTTCTCATTTTGTGTTATTTGATATTTCCTTTGGTTAAATTGAGATGGTACCTGCTCAGCTGGACAGCATAGGTGATGTTAATTTTGGTCACCTCATCAAGGCATTACCTGATTTTACCACTATATAATTACTGGTAGTAAGTAGTAAGCAGTACTGGAGAGTCACTTTAAGACCATGTAAATATTCTGCTATTCATTTAAATTGTCCTTGGATTTAGTATCCATTGATAATTCTTGTTCACTCCAGTTTTTACCATCACAGTTGCAAAATGTTGATTTTCCGACTCCAGCACCCACTCTCCACATCTGTTAGTTAGCCCTTGGCATTTTACTGTAAGTCAGAGAGGTCTTATCTTTCTATCTACTTGCCTGTCTATCTACCTATCAATTTATCTGTTGCCATGGACTCACAAATACCCATTTTTCCACCAGTAGTTTGTAATTCATAACTATGTCTAATTATTTTGGTGCTCAAATTGTGTAAGATTTTGCTAGTGGGAGTGTTTTCCAGATAGCAGCCACGTCTTTGAGATATGTCACCATCATCTTTTGTTTTATTGATTAGTTCCATACTTAGTAGCATCATAGCATGCTCCAAACTAATCTTGTACCTTTACCTGCAGTCTCCCTGGAATCAGCCATTCCTCCAAGGAGTCTTGGTTCCTTACCAAAAGGAATGGTCTTACAGACCAAGATCTGGGTGCTTGATGTGGTGGGCCGTGCAGGGGAGGTCTCTGCCTCTTGGCTGAGGTCATTTTTTATAGTTAGTCTCCAGAGGTAGGAATAACCTTGAGCCTTCCCTGATGTGCATCACCTAGTCTCTCCAAAGTCACTGCTTAGCGTTTCCCTTTACTTTGTAACCAGGATATTCATTAGCAAGAAAAGTATGCCTTCCATTGTTGATGAATCCCCTTTCTATTTCACTATCATTTTAGTTTTTTGTTTTTTCTTTCAATTGTCAACCTCAGTTCTCTTGACAAGGCTACCTTTGGTAAAAGACAGTATAAAACGTTAACTAGATGCTCATTAGAGATTATTTGCAGTTTAATATTTTCACTGTTGTCTTGGGTAGACATCGTAATAAAGTCAGAAACCCCAAATGCAGATTTTCTTTTTCTGCATTTCCACACTGCTACATACTGAGTGTTTGTGTTTCTCCAAATTCATATGTTGAAGCCCGTTCCCTCTTTGTGGTCATGTTAGGCCTTGTGATGTGGGACCTTTGGGAGGTCATGAGGGTAAGCCAAGTGAAGGAGATCAGTTATCTTTAAAAGAGACTCAAGAGAGCTCTCCCATTTCTTTCATCATGTGAGGACATGGAAAAAGATGGCTATCTATGAACTGATAAGTCCTCACTAGATACTGGAACTGCTGGCACCTTGATTATAGACTTTTAGCCTCCAAACCCTTGAGCTAAATTTCTGTTGTTTATATGCCCCTAGTCTGTGGTATTTTTGTTATGGCATCCCAAATGGAGTGAGACACTCACCAACTCCTAAGAGATGTCTGTGGGTGGGTCTTCAGCCCCCATTATCTGTGGCTTATTTTGACGCAGCTGGATGCCCTAGGCACTGAGTTAGCTGCTCCCTGGGTAGTCCAGTCTCCATACTAGTGGCTCCTTGGACTGAGTGGCCACAGCAGCTGGAAGAGGTGTCTGGCTCTGCCCCACAGGACCTGCAGGACCGCAACGATGAGCTGCAGGCTGCCATAGAGAGTCTGCAGGCACAGTTGCCCCAGAGTTGGCATGGCCAGTCCCATGCATCACCAAATGGATGGCTGCTTCCTAGACATGGCCAAGCAGGTAGGAGCTCAGCTCAGTTCTGCAAGATGGCAGTGATGTGCTTTTACTGGGGGCAGTGGGGGCTGGTGTCAACAGCTTTTACCTACCTATGCTGCACAGGCTGTCTTTGGGTCTAGGGTGAGCAGTGATGGGTGGGCCAGTTTCATAGCACGTTAGGGCCTAGCCCAGCCTACATGTGGTCACAAGTGCCTTGTGGGCTTGTGACCCAAGGCCAAAGGTTGACACAATACCCAGAGACTGGAGAAAGGCTGAGGAGGGTAAGGGTTTTACCATTTGGGTAGAAATGGTGAAGGGGTTAGGATGACCTTACCATGACCATAGGGTAGGTGCATCTAAGTGAATCTCCAATGTTGGGAGAAGCACCCAGGGGATCCAGATGAGTGTTCAGCATGGGCTGGACACACAGCGATGATCATATAGAGATGGGAATGGGGGGGAAGGTTGGTGAGCAGGGGGCTCGTCTCAGGTCTGTGACAGCTCTTACAAAGAGAAGTCACTAAATTGTGTAAGTAAGTCAGGGACTTCCTGGAATTCACAGAGGCCTCACATGTACTGGGGTAGACTAGACTTGATATTTCTACCTGAGTTATGTAGATAGCATTACCTTCAAGCTTTGAGGTGGTTTTGTGGTACCAAGAAATGTCCCCACCCACTTGAGGCAAAGGTGTATGCTGAAGGTATAGCTTGAGAAGAACCACAGCTTCATGCTTCTTAACTCAGCCCATAAATTTGGAAAGAGCTGTAGGCTCTGAGAGACCCTGAGGCCCTGTGTTTAAGTGTTCATGGCCCCTTTTACAGACCATTATAGGGTGGGGGGCAGGTTTCAGATGCCAAAGCAATTGGAGGACTGATTTTGGCTCGTTGCTACTCTTCCCTGGCAATTGTATAGGGCAGGCACCATGCATATTTATGTAATACACCTGGCTTTATTCCTGCTGCTGCCACTGACAAGGGCCATGGAGACCATGGTGACTGCTGCTTCCATCGATCACACATCAATCATGCAGCCCCTCAGAAAACTACTTGGTCCTATCTGTAGCCCTAAGAACACTCAGAGTTCCCCATATTGCTTAGGAAAAGCTAACTTAATAATGTAGAAAAGTGTGTGCTCAAAAGAGCCCATGTGGGAGCCTCCATAGGAACTGCATGGATGAAGGCCAGCTTTCTTGGCCCTTTACAAACCCCCCTCACCTGCAGCTTCTTTAAGTGGAATGTGATGGCTCCTGAGATTCACAACCCTGACTACCCTCAGCTGGGAGGTTTCAGGGTGCGGCCAGCATGCCAGATGGTACCAGATTCCCAGATAGTTATGATGTGTGGCCAGGTGGGCAGCCTGGCCACAGGGAAGGAAGCACTTGCTACCTCCATTGTAGCTGAAGGAGCCTGAGCTACACACAGTGTACAACTCTTGTCAGGAGCCACTGACCTGTAGCCAAGGGCAGGGCAGTGATGGGGTCTTATACTCAGGGTTGTCCTTGTCCAGAAGGTCTCAGTCTGTGGTACCAGAAGCAGCCCCACACTTGTGTGTGACTGATAAAACTAAAGCAGTATCTCAGCTAGTGTTTTTTTTTCCCTTCACCCCTCCATCTGGCTGTAGAGGTTCCATTGGCCCCTTCAGAGGGGGAGGGTCTTCTGCTGCTGTGTGGGAAAGTCACAACAGCAGAGTTAGGGTGAATGGGGCTATGTGGATTATGGTGGCAGTGTCATTGGTGTATCCATCTGGAGCCTCGCCTGACAGATGCTCATTGACCTGTGCCCATTGGCCAGACCCAGATGGCAGCTTCAGTTTGTTAGGGCATCAGGATATCTTCTTTCCTGAGGTGCTTATCCTGAGTCCTCTCAGACCCAGTGTTTCTGAGTCTGTCACTATTTTTCATGGAAAATAATTTGGGAAGTGAAAAATGGTAAGATTTGGGGAATGTGTCTTTTCCTCTCAACTTTTCTGACTCCTGGACCAGCACAGATGAAACCCTGGCAGTGGACAACATCCATACTTGAGTCAATACTTTGGTATACCCCCCAACACGCACAATGTTGGGAAGACCCAATTACTAGCTGGTAGAAATTATGGGCCCACAGGTGCCTCATCAAAATGAGCTGCCCAGATGTCTGATGTTGTCAGTCAAGGAATATTCTGGAACAAAATGACTTCTATGGTCTCTTAGAACCTTCACTTCATACTTGACTTACTTGTTGAAATCCCATATTATTTGTATAATGTACATACCTCATCATAAAACACTGGCTGTCACAGAGGTTTGTCTGTGCTACAGATCACACCTTTTTGAGTCTTTGAGTCTTTCTCTGTACCTGGGTCAGGGAACACAATTTAGTATGCAGTGACTATACCATATATGACATCTTTTAGGGAATTAAAAGGCCTGACAAATCTTGCAGAGAGTCTCCTAGTTTATATCTTGGAATAATCTGTGTTCTGGCAAAGACTCAAATGTTGGTTTCTAAAGAGCTTCAACTTTGAGAATGGGACATAACAGACTAAGAAAACCTGCAAGAGCTGCCCCTCATTGCCAGCACTGAATTCCTCACACAGAAGGTGCCTATGAAAGATTGTGCATTGTCCTGTGTGGTGGAGGAAATCTTGGATGAACACTCAGTGCTGTTTAAATATCAAATGGGAGGGTGTGGAACAAACCCCATGGAACCCTCAGCAAGACATAAAAAGAAATGTCCTTGTTGCAGGCATCATCTCCATCCTGGGTGATTCCACTCCAGTGAGTATAGAAATGGAGATAATGATGGAGCAGGTGAAGGAACATTACCAAGACCTCAAGATCCAGCTGGAGACCAAGGTCAGGGGGGATGGGAGGCCATAGGAGATTTGGGCGCTTGCTGCTGCATGCCCAGAAGCTTGTTCACTGTGCTGGCAATTTTGCATGTACACATCTGCCTGTGGATCCCCTGCTTTGTAGTAAGCCTGTTCAGGGGAGGGATGTGTGTGAGGAAAGGAAAATAAAACTGACATTCAACCTCAAGCCCTCTTTGGAGGAAGAGGGATGGACATAAGGAATAACTAATAGCAGGAGAATGGAGTTATGCATTTCTGGAATGTCACAAGGGTATGCAGAGGCCAGGTCTTCTTGCTTGCTCTTTCATTGGGAAATCACAGCTTCTGGCTTTATTCTAAGCTAAAATTACCCTGGGAGATACATTGGGTAGGTTATTTCATGGATTCATGGTCACAATTACCATGACCAAGTCTGTCTTCTCAGATGAACATGTCTCCTACTCTGTTATAAGATTGTGGTAGGTTTTGTGAAGAGACAGTATCCATGACTTGTTATCAGGGGATAGGCATCTTGGTCTGAGTAGCAACAATGCTGGGTCAACTCTGTTTTATGGCTATGGCCATGGGTTCCCTGGATGTATTAGCTGGTAGCTGCTATAGTAACCCTGCCTATGACTGGATAATATTTCTCCTCACTAGAACCTCCAGGGAGGTCAGATCCACACCACCAGCCTCATTAAGGCTCTCTGTTTTCTCAATGTTGTCACACCCTCAAGCCTTCCTCATGCTTCCTCACTAGACACCTGGCCCAGCTGGCCTCCAGCCTCCCTTCCCCACCTGCTAGAGCTGTCTCATGGGGCTAATGGAAGGTTATGAGGAAAAATAAAATCTATGGTCCTTTGGAAGCCTTAGACATTGTTGTCATGGCTGTCTCCTGCGCCTCACCATGTCTGGGCCATCTGCTCTTTTACTGTGCTACCTGGGAGCCTCATACTTCCATGTTGCATTGTTAGTAAATCATTTTGCAGACTTCCTGATCAACATTGCTCACATTTCTCCTCACAGGTAAATTACTATGAAAAAGAAATTGAAATGATGAAAAAGGACTTTGCAAGGAAGAAAAAGGAAATGGAGCAAGCTTTCAAGCTTGAAATCAGTGTGCTGGAGGATCAAAAAGCCAACCTGGAGACCCTCCACGTGAAATCTCAGGAGGTCATTCGAGGCCTGCAAGACCAGCTCCAGAGTACAACCCATGGCCCTGAGCTGGAGAGGAAGTTTGAACTAGAGAGGAGGGAGATGGAGCAGTGCTACACGCAGGTACTATCTGGCCTGACTCAGCAGCCGACCCAGGAGAAAGATCAGCTGGAGGAGCTACACCAGAGGCATCAGCATGAGCTACAGCTGTTCAGGTCCAGTGCCATGTCTTTTCAGGATTTCATGTCTAGGGTTTCTTGCCAAAATTAAATAAACCAAAATTTAAAGTTTGATTATGCAAACTGCTCAGAATGATGATGCGTATTAACTATAGTTTTTCTCAGGGGAAGATGTGTGGGCACTGAAAGAATAAGTCATTATATAAGAATTTTTACTTTAAATTTAACATATGAACTAACCATAGCTTAGGCCATGAAACAGTGTACTTTGTAGAATTTCAACTCAGTGCTTTTCACCTTGTTTCAGACTTGTCTTGTATAGCAAAGATCAACACACTCATCATTTAATATCTCATTCTAATTTTCTTGGACATGGTGTTGTAGCATATGGGGAGATGGATAAAAGCCCTGAAACCATAGGAAGAACCATTAATTTGGTTTAGTGAGGTTCTTGAAAAGGCTAAAATATATGATCAAAGAAAAGAAAAGGTTTATTTGGAAAACATGTGGTCTTTTGTGTCTTATGATATCATAGACTTTGAGGATAACTAGTTATTGCAGGCTTCAGTGTTATTCAGCCAGCCCCTTCCTGTCCCAGGTGGAATCTTGAATCCTCCCCAGCTCAGGAGAGAATGGTCACATTCCACTCATGTTGGACCAGAGCTGAGGGAGAGCTCATAGCTGAGGTGTGTATCACACACCTGTCCTCATGGAGGGGCTCCGTGTGGACCTGGGTGAGTTCTGACGTTCTGGCCAAGTGGACATGTTCCAAATCACCACACTCATAGCAGGATATCGAAAGACCTTCCTGTGGAGGTCATGCCCTCCAAATTGGGTGAGGTGGGCTCTCTCCCTTCTTTGTCATGAGAATTAGGGGTGGCCTGAGCACAGGAGTTGCTGAGTACAGTCTGTGACTGTGCTACATTCCTCCCTCCACTCCAGATGACAGCCTCTGGGGCTTGCAGGAACTGAGTGACACTCTTGGAGATGATAAGTCATTTTTAAGTCATGTGCTTCCCCTGAGCTTTGTTATTTTCTGTAAAACTCAAGAGCTGTGTGGTAAGGGAACAAAGCTCCCTCCAGACTCTGACCAGGCAGCAGAGGAACAGGGCAGGGTGGCTCTCTGCTGCTCATCCCTAGCATCTTGAGCCTTAGAGACCTCAACCTTTGTTGGGAGGATCTGGTCCTGCTGCCCGTGGTCCCTCTGCAGCCTGGAGGTAGAGCCCCATATGGCTTAGGCCAGCACTGGGCTGGAGCAGAGAATATACCTGTCTCTGGCTTAGTGCCCTCATGCAGGCCTCAGTCCAGCAGCTTACAGGATTTTCAAGGGAAGTTATGACTATGGGTCAGTTTTACCCACCTGACTAAAACTCTAGGCCATTATTGTCCTTAGAATTTTCTGAGATGGGGAACATCCCTGTGTTTATTAAGGCAGCCCACCAGCCACATGTGGCTACTGAGTATGGAAATGTGATCTATGCGATTAAGGTACTGAATTTTAATGGCTTATTTTTTAAATATTTTATTTATTTTTAGAGAGAGGGGAAGGAAAGGAGAAAGAGTGGGAGGGAAACATCAATGTGTGGTTGCCTCTCATGTGTCCCCTAATAGGGACCTGGTCTGCAACCAAGGAATGTGCCCTGACTGGGAATCGAACTGGAGACCCTTTGCTGCACAGGCCCATGCTCAATCGACTGAATGAGCTACACCAGCCAGGGCTAGTGGCTTATTTTTAATCAACTTAGTTTAACAGTCACATGAGTGAATGGCATCTGTGTTGACTCCTATAATGGAGCCCAACCCTAGTGAGGGAAAGTCCTCCTGAGGCCTTGTTAAGGAAGGCCCTAAGGTGTGGGTGGATGCCCAGGAGTCATGGAAGTGAGAAAGGGTAAAGCTAGCCAAGCTGAGAGGAAGTGTGAGGTTGAAATAAGAAAAGTATTTGTGGCCTTCCTAACCTGAGGAATAGGTCTGAGGCTTAGAGCTATAGCCTTCAGTGCCTGGGACTCATTCTGTTTCTGTAGGAAAGAGGCTAGAGTTGGGCTGAATCAAAAGCTCTCATGGATGGAAGCCCAGCAGGCCACCCACTGTAAGCACTTATCACTACAACATAGGCAGAAGGAAGAAATGCTGCAAAACATCTGCTGCAAATGAGAGAGATGACATATTAGTGTGACCTGGAGTAGCAAAGGGAAAAGAGAGGGAGATCCTCACACACTGTAACAGCAGCAACTAAAGCTGTAGGAGTTGATGAGTGAAGAATAGGTGTAGGTTTGCTAGTCTTTGCCCTTAAGAAGAAGTTAGAGCTCACCTGTAGGAAGCAGGTGGATAGTCTTGTCCAGAAAGCAGAGATGCTGTGTCTTCTTGAAGGGATGGGTCAGCAGTAGCAGGTGATGAGCAGGAGGGCAAAGGTGGCTCCATGATCCTCAGTACAAGCAGGAGGGAGCAGCCTTACTTTGTAGACCCTAGGCAGAGCCTAGCCCCAACCCTTGCCCATCAAAATGCCCTCAAAGAGACTCAGCCTTGGAGAGTACAGTCAGTGTGTACTTGACTCCAACCAGGTGGCTTCTGTTCCCACAGATAGGCAGTCACAGGTGCTCCCAAGTGGGGTGGCTGGGGAGTAGTCGCAGAGGATCTAGTGCTTTTTGTTGATGGCCAGGCGTGCGTGAGCCAGCCTGAAGCCCAGGAGCTGTTCTTGGGAACAGAGGCAGATGCCTTGTCTCCTTAGCCCCAGAAGGTGGGCAGGGAAGAGACTGAGAGGCAGCAGGCTGCTCTTGAGGAGTAAGCTGGGAAGTCAAGCAGGGAGCCAGCCCCTGTGGGGAACTTGGGACAGGCCTTAAAGGAACACGCTAGGTGCAGTAAGAACACCCTAGAGAGCCGGCTGCAGCACAACAGGGGAAAAGCCAGGAGCAGCACTTTGAGCTTCCACCACAGGTTTGCTGGCCCCTAGGCAGCCAGGTGGGGACAGCTCAAGGCTCTGGGGGAGGTAGAGGCTGACATAGCACTGGAGAGAGAGAAAAATGACATGAAAACCAAACTTTTGGTTTGCAGCTGGAAGCTGGAAGATGTTGTTTGAGCTCTTAAGAAAAAAGCAGGTTCAAGAGAGAACAGGTTTGGTATCTCTTCAGTGTCAGAATGCCAAGTATACCCTCTGACCTCTGTCACTAACTCTAAGCACACACATTTCTGGCCAACCAGCTCACAGCTGCTTACAGGACTGGTTATATAACCTGTGTGCTTGTGCATCTGGTCATAAGCCCAACCTCGACCTCAGGCATCCCACAGGTCACCAGGTGCTCAGTGAGTAGGCAGAGGGGGCATAAATTAACCTTTCTGGGTATTTCAGCTGGCTCTGGTGTCCCCTGCCCTTGTCCTTAGGAAGTTCTCACTGGTGTCACAAGGTCCCAAAGGTAGACTATATGTGGAGGCCCATTTCAGTCTTTGGTCATCTGAACCCTGGTCCTGCTGACTTTGAGCAGGATCCACTACTGCAACCCACCAGGTCATGTGCCAGGCACTGTCCTTGAACTGCAAGTCCATGTACTATTGGAGCAGCAATAGAGGAGGCCATTCATTCATGTAAAAAGCTTCTCTGCTGCTTTATTCCATGCTGCCTGGCACCACCTGGGAATGTTGGTGGTGGGCATGACATGAATGCCCCAAAGGGCTCTAGTGCATACTGCTGCAGCTGATGTCCTCATGGGCAGCCCCAAGGTGAGGAGGTGGCCTGGAGATGTTGGTCTGTTGGCAAGGTACAGAGAAAGCCCAGTTGTGCAGCTAGACCCTCCTTCTCCCCAGGTTCCTCTGTGGGTCTCAGGCTGGCATGTGCTTTCTCAGAAGGCTGGAATTCTAGAAGGGCTTTTCCAGATGCTGCAGAGCATGGCTTCAGATTCTCTTCTTCTGGATCTTTGTGAGATGGAGGCTTACCCTGAAAGATGTTATAGGCACTTGCATGTTATAATGACTGTGTAACATGGTTATTGCTCTGCATGCAGTGTCATTTGGTCCTGTTAACCCATACACAGCACACATGTGAGGTGTCTGCTTCGTGTGAAGATGGAAGCTCCATGAGGTATTATGTTACTTTGGCTCACAGCACACATGGGTCTGTCCTGGAGTGTGACCACAGGCATGTGGTGAGATCTGCATTCCAGCTCAGACACCAGGTCCTGCTAGCTGGGGACCATAAACAAGTTACTTCATTGAAAAAAATAAAAGATTATGTAGGATTTATGGTAAGCCAAAAGGAATAAAGGTCAATGTACCCACCACCCATCTTAAGAAAGAAAATATTAGCATAGCTGGAAGTCCCTAGGCACCCATCTCCAGGTCCCCTTGCTCCTCTAGGAGGGAGCAGCCTTGATGTATAGGAGCTGTTTCCTGCCGTCTAGGCATTGGTTCATGTTCTTGCCTCTTATATGAGTGTTCCTGAACAATGTGGAACAATGTAATGGGGTGACTTCTAAATTTCCTTATATATAAAGCAAAGATGGTACCGTACCTCAAAAAGGGCATGTAGCATGAGATGAATATATGAACATACTCTGACATTTGCAGCCATTCCATAACAACCCCCCCCCCAACAGGCTGGTTATGACCTCAGTGTGAGCACCTTAGGGACCTGCTGCATGTGTGAGTCCACAGCCACATACAAGAGACTCCGGCAAAGAAGCAGCCCAGCTCCTAGAATCCCAAGCTGCTGTCCCTTTTAAATACTTCCCTGTGGATAGTCGTGTGCCCAGACTCATGCTATTCACATTCTCCACCCTGGACCCTGGTGGTCTGCCACTCACTGACCCAAGTCCTGGAAGGCTGCCCTTGTCCTCTTTCTGTTTCTCCTGACATGCTGCACTCCCCAGACTGTTGGCCACATAGTAGTCACAGTTCAAGTCTCAGCAGAGTCTTCATTCATTTGACAGTGTTTACTGGCCACATTCTATGTGCCAGGACAGTTAGCAATTGCATTTGGGACCAAAACAGATATTTGGAGCTTCCATTTCTGTGGGGAAACACCATTCTTCCTGCATGTCCTAGTGTTAGGAAGAAATACATTATCACATTTTAAGGATGAGGAAACAAAGGTCATGCCCCTCAAACCATGTACATTTTTTAGGGACACAATCAGGTGTGGTGAAATCCTAAGACGATATATAGAAATAATGCAAATTCAAGCTGCTGGTTTCTTGGGAGGCCGGGGTTCAGGTCTGGCAAGGCTGCATGGCACAGGCCTAGACCCACATCAGGCAGAGACCTAGTGTGTAGCCAACAGGGGAAGAGGATTCTCAGGCTAGAGGGTTACGAAGAGTTAGGAGACAGACTATTCAGAGGGGAAGGTGAGTACTTACTAGCTCTAATGGGAATTGGGAGGATTTCCTAAGAGCAAGCTGCTGGTGGCCCTGAATAGGACACTGTGGTGATTGAGAGGGCATGGGAGGTGTCTACTTCAGCTGTCCAGGCTAGAGGTCATGGCAGTGGCTGAAGCCATAATGATGACTGCAGAGGTGCAGGAAGTTGACTAGCACAAGTCTGGAGGCTGAATTAATGGGTTACAGATGGATGGGATATGGGCAGGGAGGTTGGAAGTGGGTTATGGAGCAATTAGAGGACTCTCAGGAAATGCCACCACAAAGGGAGAAGACAGGAGGGTGGAAATCAGTTAATTTTGAAGAGCCTGTGGTACTGTCCTGTGTATAGGATAAGGTGCGTGAAGAGATGGATAAGGGTGTCAAAACTGAGGAGCTGATGTCTTTGGGGAAGGTTCCTATATGGAGGAAGGGATATCTGTGTCAGAAGCCACTGAGAGGCTAGTTCACACAAGACCAGCAGCATAAAGGAGGAGGCACTCCCTAAGACCATCTGTATCCCTGCCGCTAGAGTGGACCCCAAGCCCTGGCTCCTGCTCTGTCCCCAGCCAGTGCACCCTTGGTTGCAACTCCCATGTGTGGGTCTTATAACCACTTCTAGATAAACTACCTCCGAAGCTACAGCAGCTGCAGGACCACAGCTGGGTGAAGGTCAGACTTGCATGATCTTGAAGACCTTGAAGAGGAATTTGGCCTTTATCTTAAGAGAAAGCAAAGCCTAGACTCTGGAGAGTGACATGACCAGATTTGGGTTGTGAAAGAATTTCTGCCAGCAGTTAAGAGAACTGTAGGGATGGTTTGAATACACATATGACATGAGTCATTCCAGATTGCCTCTGCTCTCTCTTTTTTGCTCTCCACACCCATATACACACCCATACACACTCTTTTTTCCTGAATTTGAGATAATTGCAAACATTATTGCAATTATTTCACTTTAGTGCTAATATTTCAGCATGTTATTTTGTAAGAACAAGCACATTCTCCTACATACCCACAATATCATGATCAGACATGGGAAATTTAACATTAATTTGAAGTTTTTCTCCTTTTTATCCTCACCCAAGGACATTTTTTCATTGCTTTTAGGGAGAGAGAGAGAAACACTGAGGTCAGAGAAACATCTACTGGTTGTCTTCTTTTTTTATTGTTTTGAAGATTTTATTTATTTATTTTTAGAGAGGAGGAAGAGAAACATCAATGTGTGGTTGCCTCTTGTATGCCCCCCACTGGGGACCTGGCTCACAACCCAGGCATGTGCCCTGACTGAAAATCAAACTAGTGATCCTTTGGTTTGGAGGCCAGCACTCAATCCACTGAGCCACACCAGCCAGGGCTGCTGTTTGCGTTCTTGTACATGCCCTGAAAGAATCAAACCTGCACCCTGGATATGCCCTGACTGGGGACTGAACCCATGATCTTTCAGTCTGTGGGATGATGATCCAACCAACTGAACTACATGGGTTGGGGCCAATGCTATGCTATTTTTAATTTGCACTCTATGTTCAGATTTCCACAACTATTTTAATATGTTCTCTATTGTTCAATCATTCCAGATACAATCAAGAATCATTCTATGCATTTGGTTATATTTCTTTAATATACTTTCATCTAAGAGACTGTATCAGTTCTTAAATTAATTTTTGTAGGTGGGCTTTGACTTTTTATCATGATAAAATATACATAACATAAAATCAATCATTTTAAACATTTTAAGTGTATAAATCAGTGGCATTAAACACAATGTTGCGCAATTATTGTCACTGTGCACTTCCAAAACTTCCATCATCAGAAACAGAAATTCTGTGCCTATTAAACAATCATTTTTTGCTAATATTTTATTGAAGCTTTTAGCATAGCATCATCAATGTTGGTAAGGGATGTTGGTTTATAATTTTTGCCTGGAATGACTTTTTATGGCTTTCATATGAGAGTAACGTTGGCGTCATAGAATGATTTGGGAAGTATTCCCTCCTCTTTAGTATTTGGGAAAAGTTTGAGGATTGGTGTTATTTTAATGTATGGTAATATTCACCAGGGAATCCATCTGCTCCTAGGCTTCTCCTTGTTGTGACGTGTTTGATGATGATTCAGTCTCCTTACTACTTACAGGTCTGTTTAGATTTTCTATCTTTTCATGAGTCTGTTTGGTAGATTAGGTATGTTCAGGAATTTGGACATCAGCATTTTTGAAGAAGCAAAACCAGATGTTTTGCAGAATGTCCCTCAATTTGGATGTCTGGTTTTCTTCATGGATAGATTCAGATGAAATATTCTAGGTGAGATTACTGTTTGCTGATATTGCATCCTGTGGGGCGACTTCTCTCGAGTCCCCCTGAGTGCCACAGACACGAGAATGAATATGACAGAGACATGATGTAATCTGTTTGGGGTGGGGAGAAGTGAGCTGTGGCCAGTTTCTCAGGGGAGACAAGGGCCAGCAGCGACCAGTTTCTCTGAGGAGAAAAAGGCCCCAAGCACCCTCCTCCATAGCCTTTTATTGGGTTTTAATACACAGAAATACAGGGCTGCAAGGATCAAACAGTAGATAACATTTCAAAGATACCTGAGGGCTTTAGAGTCTGAGTCAGTGTCTTTCAGGAAGAGAGTTGCAGAAACTTTGGGAGACATACTCATTTCCTCTCAGACCCTTATCATATGAATGAAAGCACTCTTAGCAGAGCAGATTTCACAGGTTTATCAGCAAGTCTTTGTGATGCCAGATTTTTTCCCCAGGACAGGATGCTCTAGCAAGGCAAGGAGCTGCACCTCTCCCTAACAGGTATTCAGGCTTAAGGGGGTTAGAGCTAGGAAGTTCTTCTCCCAGAAAACATGGGGACTTGGACTTTGACAAAGCCTGGGGGAGAGAGTTGCAGCTCCCCCCTCCCTCCCAGTCCTTCCATGAAGGCCTCCCAAGTAATCAAGTCTGGCTTAGGTTGCCCCCTGCTGTGAGGGGTATTACCTGTCATTGACTTCTAACCAAGCTTTGGGGGCAGGGAGAGGGAACTGAGGCAGCATTTGCTACCAGAGACAGGCTTTGTCTCCTGTGACTAGCATTCTGGAAGTTGTCCCTCTCGCCCTTAGCCACAAGGGATCAAGATACAATTCTTAAAACCATGGCAGAGCGGTCTACAACAGCATCCGCCATAGCTTGTCATGTCAGGAGGCTATACTTCTTTTTGAATCTTATGCCTTCTTTTAGAGGACCATTTTCTTTATTTGTGTTGTATAGCCTCTAGATGTTCCTTTAGTGAGATTCTCATGGGAGTAAATTCCCTCAGTTTTCATTTGTCTGAAAATATCTCAAATATTTGTCTATTTTTGAAAGAGTATCCTGAGGAACACAAATCGAGGGTAAGTTAAAGGGCTGTCTACTGTACATGTTCAGTATCTTCAAGATTCCTTTGTTGATATTGAGTAGCTTATCCTGTGTCTAATTGTTGTTCCTTTGTATATCTATTAGTTTCTGATTGCTGATGTAACAAATTACCACAAACGCAGTGGCTTAAAACAGTACAATTTATGACTTTACAGTTGCAGAGTTTAGAAGTCAAATGGATATGACTGGACTAAAAGTAAGATGCTGGAAGGGCTGCCTTCCTTTCTGGTGGCTCTGTAGTAGGATCTCTTTTCTTGTCTTGTCCAGCTTCTACAGGTGCTTTCATTCTTTGTTTCTTGGTCCCGTCCCATCTTTAAAGCCAACAGTGACAGGTTGTGCCCTCCTTATATCACATCATTGACAGTTTTGCCTCCTCTTCCACATTTAAGGACCCTATGATTACTTTGGGCTCACCTGAATAATGCAGGATACTCTCCCTGTCAAAAATCAGCTAATTAGCAACCTTAATTCCATTTGCTACCTTAATTTCTCTTTGCCATGTAATATAACATTCACAAGTTCCAGGGACCAGGAAATGGACATCTTTTAGAGTCCTTCTTACCATAGTAGGTAATCTGAGTTGTGTCCTCTGGTTGCTGTTAAGATTTCTGTATTTTATGCCCTGGCTGGTGTGGCTTAGTTGGCTGGAACATCATCCTGTGAAAAAAGGATTGTAGATTCAATTCTTACTTGGGGTACATTCCTGGGTTGTGAGTTCTATCCCTAGTCCAGACACATACAGAAGGCAACTGATGGGTGCTTCTCTCTCTCATCATTGTTTCTCTTTCCTCCCTTTCTCTCTCTCTGAAAACAATGGAAGGAAGGGAAGGAGGGAGGGAGGGAGGAAGGAGGGAGGGAGGGAAGGAAGGAAGGAAGGAAGAAAGGAAATATTCTTGGGTGAGAATTAAAAAAAACGATCTCTATACTTTTTAACTTTTTATCACCTACATGGGAAAAATACACATATATGTACAATTAGTAGAGTTGTCAACAAATTGAACACATTTGTGTTACCAGCACCCAAAATAAGAAATAGAACTCCCCAGATCCCCCATCAGGGGCAACCACTATCCCGCCTTCTAACAGCATGGATTAATTCTGCCAACTTTGCCAATATTTCATGTAAAGGAGTCACACAATGTGTACTTTTGTCTGGCTTTCTCAGTTCAAGATATATTTGTGAAATTCATCCATATTGTTGCTTGTACCTGTCATTCATGCATTTGCATTGGTATGGAGCAGTCTGTTGTGTGAATTAACCACAATGTATTCATTGATTTGTTGATGGGTATTTGAGTAGTTTCTAGTGTTTGGCTATCACAAATAGTACTGCTGAAAATTTCTTGTATATGTCTTTTTGAGCATTTATGTTGGGATGTACCTGAAAATGGAATTGTTGGGCCATAGGACATAGGTGTGATTTCCTTTTAACTTAAAGGAATCTTTAAAATATTGTGCCTATTGAATGTATAGATTTCTGTCTTACGAAAAACTTTCAGCCATTTTTCTTAAACTGTTGCCTCTTCTCTCACTTATTCTCTTGAGTTAAATATATGATGTTAATTCTTTTCATTTTTTTTACATTTCTTATCCTCATTTTTATGTGTTCCATTCTGTTTTCTCTGTCACATTCTGGGTATTTTTCTTCACATCTGTGTTTCAGGTCCATAATCCTTTCTTCAATTGTGTCTAATCTGTAATGTAACACATTTAGTGTATATTTTGACATTAATTTTTTTCCATTTCCCAAAATTCTGTTGACATTGAATTTTTTATTTCCAAAAACTCTGTTTGGTCCTGCTGAATATTTTTGATCATTTATTTTTGAATGTTCACTTTTAAATTTCTATCTTTTATTCATATTATACAAACATTCCATAATATTTATCTTTAGTTTGTATCTGAGAATTCCCATACTTGAAGTTTTATGGAATCTAATTCTGTTGCCTCTGCTTCTGCTGACCCTAAAGGTGGCTTTTTTTCCATGAATGTTGTGATGATGTTTGATTTGAGGTAATGTTTACATGACATTAATCTTTGGGAATCCTGGGAGTTGTAGTGGAGGATGCTTTCTGCAAAAAGGATGTATACTACTTTTGCTAACAACTGGGAGCCTACTAATCTGGGACTGCTTAACCTCCTTCCAGGGTACTGGCTTAATGCAGGTATCCATGGTGTACATAGAGAAATGTATATCAGCACATTTCTCTATGCTGCTGATATAGGCATTAGCCTCAGGGTAACATCATCTTTGTATTGCTTAATTATCACAGCTTCAGTTTCACCTTCCAGGTTTTTGTTTTGTTTGGGGGCCCTTGGAAGTATCCATTACTTTCAATGGAAAAAAAATCACATACTGTATGATCATCTGCTCACAGCCTCTAGTTGTTCTGTAAGTGTGGTGAGGGTGGGTTGGGACAACCATCTGCTTATCCGAGTTTCAGGAAGCTATAAACACTGTGTTTGGTCATGTATAATGAACACTTGTTTGCCCAAAGTTTTGAGAGAAAAATAAGGATGTGCATTATACCTGGGTATAGTGAATGTGTAATCCTGTGTATAAAGAGCACCAAAACATGGGTGCACATTATAATTGGCGAAATGTGGTAGATCCCCTGCTTTCCTTCCACACACATCCATACTTTCCTTGAATCAATTTGTTTTCCATCCTGGAGCCAGAGTGACAATCTCAAAACACAGATCTCATTTGTTTTATTCCCCTACTTGAAAACCTTTGCTGCTTTTAAGTCCAGTGACTTCCGTTTCTTTTTCTCTTTAGTCCCTCATGAGATAAAATGAAGTCATACTTATGCTTATGAGAGAGAGACTTACTGTAACTATAATATGCAAACATAATGAGATCCTGTGGCTTCAAGTATTTTTAGATTGAAAACATTACAAGTATATGCCAGATAAACACCTTTTGAGGGTAATATATGTCAGCCAGAGTATTAAGAGTAAATTCTCTGGGCAGCAAGCATGGGGTTTAGCTGCCTCATCTGTGATGTTTATTGGTAAATTGCTCATCCATCATATAGCAATGGTGTAACCTAAACAGAGAATCTTAAGAGTCATCAGAAAGCACAGGTGACTCCAGGCATAGTTGGTTCATGTAGTAGCTGTGCATACTTGCTTTGTCTCTGGAAGAATCCACCTGATATCAGATTTCTCTCCATATATTGATGTGGACATCTTCCTAAGTTTCTCCTCCCAGAGCTGTGACCTCAGAGTGTAGGGGACCCTCCCTAAAGAGGAAAATGTGTGCATGTGTTTTGATCTTCTGGTTCCTTATATTTCTTAGCTCTGTGCTGGAGTCCACTGGTGAAAGGGTGAGTATTCTTTGCAATAACCTGAGGACTCTTACCCAACATTGTGTATTAGTACCAACCACACTTACATTTCTGTTAGAGGTTATAAGATATAGGAACAGGTCATCTATAAATACAAGGTAAATGGAACCAAGGTATTGAATACATTAGTGAGTTGTTCATTGTGTAACCATTTTGGAAGCTAAGAAAACTGTTTTCTGTAGCTTATCTCTAGGGAGATGTTAACACTGGATAGAGAAAAAGGAAATGTGTGCTCTAAGCCATCATCTAGGGAAGGGGAATTGTAGACTGCAGGATTGCCATGACTTCCAGCTTTTAAGACTAGAGTCACGTGGAATGCACATGGTATCTGGTGCCTGGAATTTCCTTTTTTTTTTTCTTTCATCTATTTTTCATGCAGAATTGAGTTGGATAGGTTTTCTGAAGAAAACATGATGTTGAAAAATGAGCTGGGAAGGATTCAACAAGAGCTTGAATTTACACAAAGGACAAATGATACACAGAGGTAAGGGCTCTGTCTCAGTGGTTCCAGTCAGAACTTACAACGTATTACACATTGTACTCTTTATAGAATGAGCTTGGAACATATTGCTGTAAAAAGAGGGATGTGTTCACAGGTCAGCCCCGCATTCCAGAAAACTCTAAGTGGGTAAGTCGTGTGTTCAGACCTCTGACCACACTGTACATGCAAGAGAGGGCTCAGACCTCCTTCAAAATGTTGGCAACCACCTTCATTCCTGAGTGCCTGGTCTCCAAAGTTTAAGGTAGAAAGCATGTGTGTGCTGCAGCACAGTCATCAGCATAGTGAGCAGCTCCAGAACAGGCCTGTTTGTATCTGAAGTCAATATACACACACTTCTTACCCCTACAGAAATACTCCACATTATGCTAAGGGATGGGAGAGACAGCAAGTATTTTTGTAGGTAGTAGTGCTCCTGAGGCTTTTCCGGGCAAATAAAATCTGTTCATTTATGTCCTGATCATAGTTTCAGCTATGCTTTTCTCCAAGATTTGTTTTTGGCTCATCAACTTTAGTGAGTCTGAGTCAGGGATGGGGAAGTAGAAATAGGGAAGGGTTGCAAAGACCTGAGCACTAAAGCAGGAGAGACTGTTGGCAGAGGGGGAACCCAGAAAGCCTGTTGGTGGGTTTCTGATTTCACTATTGTAGCCATGTTTTATCCAGTGACAGTTGGTTGATCCCCTTTTTTTTAACTCCAAAATTGAAGATGAGATCAAGTCTAAAATGCTGAGAATGTGGTGCTGATTATATATAATTGCCATGATGATTAATTAAAATATGAAATCTAGAGCAGGTAGTCAGCAAGTAGTTGCTATCACATTATACCAATTCTGAAATCTAAGAGGTTTTTTTTTCATTCTAGAGACCATTTTTCTTCTCAGTTTGCTGCCATCAAATCTTAGTGGGTGTAAGGCTGTTTTGGCCTTTATTTATGCTACTGGTGTGCTCAAGAGATATAAATGGGTGGAATTGAGGAATGTTATAGAGCATGTTTGTTCTGTAATATTGGCAGTGTCCTCTGGTTCTGAGGATTGGGATCCATATTGGATCAGCAGCAGCAGAAGCAACAGAATAGTAACAGTGGTACCAGGATATAGGGTACCAGGAGCAGGTGTGAGTGTTATGTGGCTACAAATCCAAGGTGCTGATGTTATAATGGCTGGGAAAAAAGAAATAAGCTGGTCAAAGTGATATTGTTAATTTTGCTTCTTCAACAGGAAGGAAATTGAGGTTTTAAAGAGAGACAAGGAAAGGGCCTGCTCTGAAATGGAAGAGTTCAACAAACAGGTCAAGTATTGACACCTGTCATGAAACTAATGCCACCCTCCTTGTTTTTCATTATTTTGAAATAATTTCAAACTTATGAAAAAGAGATAACTTTTTTTCTGAAAGATTTGAGAGTGTATTGCTGACCCATTAACTTCCTCACCCCTCAACATCAGGATATGAATGTTGTGCAAAATCCTTGCCTTAATCTCCTACCTGTTCAGCTTTACCAGATGTCCCATTTGTTCAGAATCATTTAGTCTCCTTCAATCAGTCCATCCTTGGTTTTTAGGACCTTGGCACTTTCAAAGATAACAAGCAGTTATTTTCTAGGAAGTTGTTAGGTTAGTTTGTTTGATGTTTCCTTGTGATTACATTTAGCTAATACATTTTTGGCAGGAATATAAAAAATAATACTGTGTTCTCCTCATTTCATCTTATCAGGGGTACAGTGATTCATCCCATTACTAGTGATTCTTGTTTAGGTAGTGTTGGCCCAGCTACTCCACAGTAAAGTTACTTTTCCCCATGTAAATTAATGAGCATTTTATGGGTGGATACTTTTATATTATGTAAATGTTATGTTCTTCATCCAATTCTCACCCACTTACTTTAGCATCTTTTGTTTCTTTTATTTGTCCATTATCACTATGATGGTGGGCAGTTGGTGACTAATCCCACCATTCCTTTTGTATTTATTAATTGGTACTTCAGTGTAAGAACTTTCTCTTTTGTCCATTAATTTATTCATTTACATCATTATATACCTATCATAGATTTCTGTTTTATTCAGTAGGCTATAATATGTTATCAGCAGTTATTAATGGCTTGTAGACAGCTGTGTTCTCCCTGTGTTCTCACATGGTCTTCCCTGGTTCATGTCTTATGTCCTAATCTCTTCTTATTAGGACACAAGACATACCATGTTGGATTAGGGCCCACTCCTATGACCTCACTTTACCTTAAACACCTCTTAAAGATCCTGTCTCTAAATACAGTTATATACTGTCCTGACTGGTGTGGCTCAGTTGATTGGGTGTCATTCTGAAAAGCAAAAGGTTGCTGGTTCAATTCCTGGTCAGGGCATATGCCTGGGTTGTGGGTTAGGTTTCCTGCCAGGGCATGTATGGAGGCAACCAACTAATGTTTCTCACATTGATGTTTCTCACCTTCTTTTTCTCTCTCCCTCCTCCTTTCTCTAAAAATAAATAAAAATTTAAATAAGAAAATACAGTTATATTCTGAGGTACTGGGGGTTTGGGTACTGGGTATGAATTGTGGTAGGATACAAATCAGCCTATTACAAGTATCACAACCAAGCTATTGACATTGATACAATCCATGGATCCTATTCAAATTGCACCAATTTTACTTGGGCACGTGTGTGTATGTATTAAGTTCTGCACAATTTTATTCCATGTATCGATTCGTATATCCACCACCACAGTTAAGATACTGAATTATTCCAACTCCATAAGGACCTTTCATATTGTTTTTCTATAACTAGACCCACCTCCTTCCTGCCCACCTACCCTAGCCCCTAACCTCTGACAACTACTAATTTTTCCTTCACTTTTAAAATTGTGTGATTTCAAATGTTTTATAAAAGGAATAATACAGAATGTAAGGCTTATTTTCTCATATATCATAACACTGGAGATTCATCCAAGTGGCAGAGTTAGCTTCTTTTCATTGCTGAATAGTATTCCAAGGTATTGATGACCTATAGTTTAATACTCATTTTTCAAAGGATAGCTGGACTGATTTCAGTTTTGTGCTATCACAAATAATGCTGCTGTGTACATCCCTGTGCAGGTTTTTGTATGAACATGCATTTTTATTTCACTGAGATAAGTGCCCAAGAGGACAATTGCTGAGTTATGTGTGGTAGTTACATGTTAAGTTTTTTGAGAAACTGCCAAACATCCAGAGTGGCTGTAACAGTTTACATTTCTACCAGCAATGCTTTCTTCATCCAGTTTCTCCATACCCTTGCTTGCATTTGGTGTTGATACTATTTTATTCTGGCCTCACTGATAGGTGTGTTCTGAGACAGAAAGCCTAGAGGGGCTGGTTCTACTCTAGTAGACTAGTTTCATTTGAGGGCAAGAGAAGAACAGAGTGCTGTGAGTATACTTCAAAATGGTCACTGTATTTGTATAGTCAGGTTGCCATAACAAAGTATCACACACTGGGAGGTTTAAACAACAGAAATTTATTGCCTGACAGTTCTGGAAGCTAGAAGTCCAAGATCAATGTGCTGGTAATTTGGTTCCTGGTGAAAACTCTCTTCTTGGCTTGCAGACATCTGCCTTCTCACTGTGTCTGCACATGGCCTTTCCTCAGTGCCTGTACACAGAGGGAGAGACACTCTGCTCTGCTTTTTCTTCTTTTAAGGTCATAATCCTATCTAATTAGGACCCCATCCTTTGAGCTCATTTAACCTCAATTACCTAAAAGCCCCATGGCACCATAACATTGGGGGTTAGGTTTTCACCATGTGAATTTGGAGGGCATAATTCAGTTCATAGCAGTTGCTTTATTGTCTCCTTGCTTAGAAGCATGGGGCATTTTCCTCTAATCTTAACTACAAGAACCTGATGAGGCTTAGGGTAGTTGGGGGCTTACGGAGACTAGCCTCCTGGGACTTTTTAACTGTCAAGCCAGTTCAGGCACAGCCCCTAGCACTGATCCTTATAGTTTCAGTTTCACGTCCTGTCTCAGGCTCCAGTCATCCACCCCAGATAAAATACAGTTCTTCTTGCCTGTGTCTGTAGTTTTCAGGGTATTGATTTGCCATGTGATGTCATTTTTCTGATGGATCTAAGAAAAGTTGTTGGTTTCAGTTTAGTTACCTTTTTGCTTGTTAGGAAGATGAGACTAATATCTTCCAAGCTCTTTACATGCCAGACGAGAAGCCAGAAATAGTACTATTTTTTTAATTTTGGTTTCTGCATGTTTTTTTAATTTTGGTTTCTGCATGTTAGGACATAGACATACAATGCATTTTCATCTGTTGATCTTGCATCCTGCCACCTTGCAGAGCTCACTTTCTGTTCTATAAGTGTTTTCATTACCTTTGGCTACTTAAATCGCTGGTCCATCTCTGAGATAAATCCCTAGTAGCTCTTCTCTCCTGGCTCACCTCTTCCCATGCATGGCTAATGCGAGGTTTCTGCCATGGAGACCACTTTAGACCACTCATGTATGAGTGTCTTGGCTCCCAGCTTCGGGTGTTTGTTTCCATAAGTGTGTGGTAGCCCTGCTTAGGCATTCTCCATCAGGAGGATAATTTAGGAATTGGTTTAAAATGAAAACTTCAGACTCTGCATTTGCCAGACAACCAGCTTTTTGTGTAAATGACCTATCTGGGAATTTCCTGGGCTGAGAGAGCTTCCTGACCCCTTCACCTGCTTTTCTATAGGACACATTCATAAAAGGATTATAGGTATTTGCTTTCTTTCCCTCAACTTTTGTTATGAAAAACTGTAAACACACAGAAAAGTTGAAATGGTATATACTGTTGAGCCGCATAAAACAACCTTAATCTAACAGTTAACAAACAACTCTCATATGTGCTTTAGTTATTTATTTATATCTCTTTTTATTTCTGTATGTGTGTGTGTTTTCTGAATGATTTGAGAGTAAGTTACAGATATAATAATATCTGTATATTATTATACATATATAATAATAATCTGCTTCTAAATATTTTGGCAGGTGTCTTCTAAAAATGAGTACATTTTTTACCTAACCACAATACTGCTATCACACTTAAGAAATTTAATTATGATTACTTATTATCCAATATTCACACCATATCCATATTTCTCCAATTATTCAGAAATGTCTTACATAGTGAACTTTTTAGAACTAGGATCCAGTTGAGATTGATACACTAAACTTAACTGTCAATGCTATTGGAAATCCACTGGCATAAAACAGCCTCTTTCCTGTGCTATGAAGCCTTTGGGTCAGGGATTCAGACAAGGCACAGAGCAGACAGCCTGTCTCTGCTGTGTGATACCAGGACCTTGGGTAGGAAGATTCGACAGCTGGGGTGACTGAGAATGGCTAGGGCTAGAATCATCTGGGAGATCCTTTCCTTGGGACTGGGCTCCTGGAGGGAGTGTCATGATGGGAGGGTGGGGGGCACCAGAGAGCAAGTGTTTCAGGAGGACAAAGTCAAAGGTGCAAAGCTTCTGATCCCACCTTGGATATTACTCCATATTACTACCACCAAGACCCCACAGACCCACAGAGGGGAACATAGGTTTGTCTTGGTGGGTGAGTGTTAGGTCACAGTGCAAAGGGGATGTGAAATTACAGAAGCTGTTGAAGATGTCTTTATAAAAATTTGGTTGGCTATGATGTATCGTTAGTCTTTTTTTTTTAAGATTTTAATTTTAGAGAAAGAGGAAGGGAGGGAGAAAGGGAGAGAAACATAGGTGTGCAAGAGATACATTGATTGGTTGCCTCTCACATGCCCCCAAATGGGGACCTGGCCAGCAATCCAGGCATGTGCACTGACTGGGAATCAAATTAGTGACTTTGGTTTGCAGGCCAGGTCTCAGTCCACTGAGCCATACCAGCCAGGGCCATTCTTTTTAATCTAGAACACATATTGTCCCAAATGATGCTGGAATTTTTAAGAGATATGGCAGTTGATTTGTTTTTGGCATCTATATAATGGATCTGTCCATCTGTTTTCTAATAGCATTGCTCAATCTAGTCCTTTGTCCCTTGTTTTTCTTAAAAACTGCAAAATACCCATGTGCTTAGGAAACAGCTGCTAACATCTCATTTTCTCCTCTTCACTATAACCCAGACGATTGCAAGTTAAAACTAAAGAGGTGATTAACAGAAATACCAAGAGGCAGTTAGCCTCCCACACTTCCCAATGTGGTACCCTGAGGAGGACACAGCAGCACCTGAGCAGTCTTCTGCTCAGAACACATTGCCTGAGTCTAATCATAAGGGAGCATCAGACAAACCCCAAATAAGGAACTATTAAAGAGGGGAGAGTGGAGGGACTGTGTTTGTCAAAAATGTCAGTGTCATTCAGACAAAGGCTGTGGAAATATTCCAGATTCAAGGAGGCTAAAATGACTTGACAGAGGCAAGAGCTACCTGATATTGGACCAGAAGTGATACTCCAAAGATGTTACTTGGGCCAGTTGATAAAACTGGAATGTGTGTGGTACATCAAGGTTCATGTCCTAAAGCCAGAACTGCATAGCAGCCTTGTGAGAGCACACTTCCCTTCTTGGAAATGTAGTTCAGAGCTGTGGCTCAGAAAACCGCTTTGCATATCTGTGCATAGAGAACAACAACTGCAAGGCAAATGAAGAAAGGGTTAGCTGGGGAGAGTACCTTAAAATCTGGCTTGAAAATCAGTGGGGATTCCGTCTACCTAGAAGAAATGGGAGTTTGCTAGAAATCCAGGTTCCCTCTTAAAGGGCCAGTACACAAAATTTTATTTGCAGCCACTCACCCTGGACTCTGAAAAGGCAGGGAAGCTCAGAGTGGACAGGCATTGTGCAAAGACAGATTGGATCGTGTGGTTCCAGGAAGTGAGCTGAAGGAACGAACAGTCTTCAGGGTCCCTGTGCTGAATTCCTGTCTTACACAACCCACAGATGCCATCTTTCCTGGGTTGAACACTGTCCTCCATACAGGATTAGCTTGTGGAAATGCAGTAGCCCCACCCTCCAGATTCCCTGTCATCTAGCCTTGCCGAGCTCATGCTTTGCATAGGATTTAGATGTGTGGCCTTGTGGTATAGACTTTGTCAGAACGCGCTTGAGAAGGTACAGGCAGACTTGAGGTGGCAGAGACTGAGTTGCGTAGCTCAGAGGGTGAGGCCATTTCCTCCTTCCCTGCCATGAGCCTAACCAGAGCCACCTCCTCAAAACAGAGCCCCACCTACTGAACTCTCAATGGCTGTACCTTGCCAAGTACAAGAAAGTCAGCTGGCAGACTTTCTAAAAAAAGATTTTATTTAGGACTTCTGGCGAAGATAGAGGCATAGGCAGACACCCTGTGCCTCCTTGCACAACCAAAATAAGGACAACAACAATTTAGAAACAAAATAACAAACAGAACTGACAGAAAATTGAACTGTATGAAAGTCCGACAACCAAGGAGTTAAAATCGACACATTTGTCCAGACCGGTAGGAGGGGCAGAGTTGTGCAGCCTGGTGGACAGGGGTTGCAGAAAAAAAAGTGACATGGGGTACACAAGGCAGCAACTGACAAACTCTGGGGTGCACAAATCAGCAGTGGCTGACCCTGGGCACCCAGGCAGTGGCTGGCAGACCCTGGGCGCAGGGTGCCAAAGGGTAGACCCAGCGAGTTGGCGATTGTGAACTGGGGCATGGCACACAAGGTGGCTGGTTGACCAGGTGGTCTCACATTAACACGCAGATAAACTAGGTGAAACTAGGGAATGAGACTGACTGCACAACTCACAGTCCCAGCTCAGGGAAATAAAGCCTCAAAACACCGATTGAAAACACCTGTGGGGGTTGAGGTGCCAGGAGAGACTCCCAGCCTCACAGAAGAGTTTGTTGGAAAGAACCACAGGGTCCTAGAATGTACACAAGCCCACCCACACAGGAATCAGCACTAGAAAGGCCCAGTTTGCTTGGGGGAAGTGGCAGAAGGGACTGAAATCTGACAGAAAGTGGAGCAAGCGCCATTGTTCCCTCTCTGGCCCTTCCCTTCACTACCAAAAAGGTTCAACAAGACAAAAAAAAAAAAAAAAAAGATGAAAGCCCCAGAGCAAATCAACTAAGTGACCAAGAGAACCAACCTATCAGATGCACAATTCAAAACACTGGTGATCAGGATTCTCACAGAATTGGTTGAATTTGGTTACAGCTCAGTTGAAAAAATGAAGGCTATGTTAAGTGAAGTGAAGGAAAATGCACAGGGAACCAATAGTTATGGGAAGAAAACTGAAACTCAGATCAATACTGTGGACCAGAAGGAAGAAAGAAACAACCAAACAGAAAAGAATGAAGAAACAAGAATTCAAAAAAATGAGGAGAGGCTTAGGAACCTCCAGGACATCTTTAAACGTTCCAACATCCAAATTTTAGGGGTAGCAGAAGGGAAAGAGGAACAGCCACCAGTGGAAAACTTATTTGAACAAATAATAAAGGAGAACTTCCCCAATCTGGCAAAGGCAATTGACTTCCAGAAAATCCAGGAAGTTCAGAGTGTCCCAAAGAAGTTGGACCAAAGAAGGAACACACCAAGGCACATCATAATTACATTAGCCAAGATTAAAATGAAGGAGAGAATCCTAGAAGCAGCAAGAGATAAGGGGACAGTCACCTACAAAGGAGTTCCCATCAGACTATCAGCGGATTTCTCAAAAGAGACCTTACAGGCAAGAAGGAGCTGGAAAGAGGTATTCCAAGTCATGAAATCCAAAGACCTACAACCAGGATTGCTTTATCCAGCAAAACTTTCATTTAGAATGGAAAGGCAGATAAAGTGCTTCTCAGATAAGATCAAATTCAAGGAGTTCATCATCACCAAGCCCTTATTATATGAAATGTTAAAGGGACTTATCTAAGAAAAAGAAGTTAAAAAAAAACATGAACAGTGAAAGGACAGCAAACTTACAGTTATTAAGAACCACACCTAAAACAAAAACAAACTAAAAGGACAGCTAGATCAGGAGCAGAAACATAGAAATGGAGATCACATGGAGGGTTAGCAACAGGGGAGTGAGAGGAGGAGAAGGGAGGAGAAGGTACAGAAAATAAGTAGCATAGACGGTAGGTAGAAAATAGATAGGGGGAGGGCAAGAATAGTATAGGAAATATAGAATCTAAAGAACTTGAGACACGTGGTCATAAACTAAATGGGGGGAATGGTGGGGGAGGGGTGTGCAGGGTGGAGGGGAATGAAGGGGGGAATAGAACAACTGCAATGGCATAATCAATAAAATATATTTTAAAAAAAAGAACCATGGGTGAATGGGAACAAAGGCCCTGAGGTTCCAGCTGATGGTGGAAAGGAGGATCCAGTTAGATCACTGGCATTCAGCCAAAAACTACCCTAACACCAAGGGGAATACAGCCCTACAGCCATCCTAACTCCATGAGGACTGGTTGTACAGAAGCTGTGAGAGCCCAGTTTTCATGTTAATAATGAGGGACTCAACAGATGCTAAGGAACGATCATGGAGGAGCAGTGAGCTTCTCAGGGAAGGTGTCCCCCACCCCCTCAGAGAGTACTTGCGCAAGCTGATCTTGAAGTTCTCTTCAGCCTGGGGGCCACAGTTCCTCCCAGATGCAGTATGTTCTTTAGGGCTGCATGGGGTCTGCAGTAGGTCCCATGGCTATACATCTGGGACCACGCACTGAATGCTCACAGGCCCTGAAAGGTGGTGATAGAGAAAGGTTGGAAGTGAGGTGATGGGTGCTGGTCCTGCTGTGTAGCCCTGTGGAAATACAGGCCTTGGCATTCCATTTCTCCTGATTTCAAAGAAAATCCAGAAACTAGATTTTTACATGAATACTCCCAGTTTTGAAATGATGCACCTAATTTTTAAAGAATCTTAAACCATTATGCAGACTGAAAAAAAATCCACCCAAAGGCACATAAGGACTGCAGAAGTTATTTACTGGAGGAACAAATATAAAGGACAAATGGACGAAACCAAAGGAGGGTAGGATCAAGGGTGGGAAGTGGGGATGGCTGGGGTGGGGGGGTGAGGGGAAATGGAGACAACTGTACTTGAACAACAATATAAAAAGTTACTTACTGGATACACACTGATCTAGGTATCAGAGACAAAGAAATGACACAAAAGCAAAATCTGTGCCCTTCTGGATCTTATATTCTAGTGGTGGGAGACAAAAAAAAATGCATAATGTGAATAGCATGTCAGATGATGATCAGTGCTGTGGAGTGGGAGGCTTTCTAATTTTAAACAGGATAGCCAGAGAAAGTGGCTCTTAAGCCAACACTTGGAAGTTGTTGAGGCAGGAAGCCATCCAGTAACCTGGAGGAAGAGGGCTTATAGGCTGCAGGAGCAGCATGTGCAATGGCCTTGAGGTGGGTATGTACTTGGTATGTTTAAGAATAGCAAGTATGGGAGGGAGGCAGGAGGAGGGCAGAGGGTAAGAGGTCAACAAGGTAAGAGCATAGACTTGGGGAGCGTGCTGTGTGCAAGGCTCTGCACTATGCATCAGGAGATGTAGAACTAGAGTACCTGCCTTAAAGGGAAGCAGGACAGTGCCTCAGAGCATGGGCTACGGAGATTGGGATTTTGGCTCCCCTACCTCCCAGCTGAGTTACTCCAGGCCAGTTACTTAACCTCTCTGTACTCCTGTTTCCTCATCTGTATAATTCAGATACCAGTGGTACCCATCTAAAGCATTATTGTAAGGCATCAATAAGTTAACACTTTTAAAGTGCTTGAATTGTCTGTGGAACATGTGTAACCTGTGCAAGGGTTTAATTTAAAAGCCCAAGAAAACCTGATCCTGAAATATTGAAACACGGTTCATGAGGAAAAGTTCAGGGCAGAAGGAATGTGGAGATCAAGAGCAAGAGGGTAGTGAGTGCCTTCATGGGGAAAAATTAGAGCAACACTTGAAAGGTGAGTAAAATTCAATATTTCTAAAACATAAATTCTAACAAAGAATGACTTATCAGGATTAAGCAAAAATGTTAAGCTAGAAATAAGTGATGATAGATTATTGACAAAACAAAAGAATTTAATCAGAAATTCTTTAGAAATACTTACCCTGGCTGGTGTAGCTCAGTGGATTGAGCGCAGGCCTGTGAACCAAAGAATCATGGTTCAGTTCCCAGTTAGGGCACACGCCTGGGTTGCAGGCCAGTTCCCAGCGGGGGACATACAAGAGGCAACCATACACCATACATTGATATTTCTCTCCCTCTCTTCTTCCCTTCCCCTCTAAAGATAAATGAATAAAATCTTAAAGAAAAAAGAAAAGAAATACTTAACAACATGTATAAAGTAAACTCACTCTGGAGTCATCTATGATGAAATTTTTAGGACAAAGCAGTTAGCTAATTCTTGAACTACAAAAAGAAATAATAGTTTAGTGGCTAGGAACAGATGTTTTGAAATTTTATTTTTATTTTATTGTATTTATTCTATTGCCATTTATCCCACATACCCTCTTCCACCTCCATCCATCAGTATACCCTTCCACAATCACTACACTGTTGTCTCTGTCCATGAATTCTTTTTTCTCCTCAGTCCCTCCATCCCCATAACACCCCACCAGTAGAGAGCTGTAGCCTGCTATTTTGCTTCTTAGTTCTCTTTGTTGATTGGTTCCACATGCACGAAATCATATGGTACTTGTCTTTCACTGACTGGCTTATTTCACTTAGCATAGCATAATGTTCTCCAGTTTTGTGTATGCTGTTGCAAAGGTTAACACATTCTTCTTTTTTATGGCTAATAATCCATTGTGTAAATGTACCGTAGCTGTTTTATACACTCATCTATTGATAGAAACTTGGGATGCCTCCAAATTTTGGCTATTATAAATAATGCTGCAATGATCATGGGGGTGCTTATATTCCTTCCAATTAATGTTTTGGTTTCTTAAGACAGTCCCCATTTTTTATTTTTTGAGGTAATTCCATTCTACTTTCCACGGTGGCTGCACCAATCTGCATTCCCACCAGCAGTGCAAAAGGGCTCTTTCTTCACCACAGCATTGCCAACACTTGTTTTTTAATTTATTGATGATAGCCATCCTGACCAGTATGAGATGACATCTCTTTGTGGTTTTGATTTGCATTTCTCTGATGATTGGTGATGTGAAGTATCCTTTCTTATTTGTTAGACATCTATTCAAAAACAGGCACTTTTGAAGAAGTGTCTGTTTAGGTCCTTTGACTATTTTTTAAGTTGGTTTATTGGTGTTTTTTATAAATTTTGGGTTTTATCAGCTGTATTGGCAAACATGTTTTCCCATTCTGTGGGGTGTCTTTATTTTGTTTTGGTAGCCTTTTTTGATGGTTTTCTTTGCTGTGCAAACACTTTTTAGTTTGACATGCTCCAATTTGTTTATTTTTTCTTTTGTTTCTCTTACCTGAGGAGATGTATCAGAAAAAATATTGGGAAGAGAAATGTCTAAGATTTTACTGCCTATGTTTTCTTCTAGGATTTTTATGGTTTCAAGTCTGACCTTTTAGTCTTTAATCCATTTTGAGTTTGTGTGTGGTGGTAGGAGGTCTAGTTTCATTTTTTTTAATGTATCTGTTCAATTTTCCCAATACCATTTATTGAATAAACTGTCTTTAGCCCATTATAATTTGTCAAATATTAACTGACTGTAAAGGTGTGGGCTTATTTCTAGGTTCTCTATTCTGTTCCATTGACCTGAATCTCTGTTTTTATGCTATTACCATGCTGTTTTGATTACTATGGACTTGTGGTATAGTTTGATATCAGGTAGCATGATTTCTTCAACTTTGTTCTTTCTCAAGATCATTGGTGCTTTTCAGGGTTTTTTTTGTGATTCCATATACATTTTTGGAATATCTGTTCTAGTTCTGTGAAATAAGCCATTTGTGTCTTGATAGAAATTCTTTTGAATCTATAGATGGCTTTGGATAGTATGGACATTTTAATAATATTAATTGGTCCTATTTATGAACACAAGTATGTGCTTCCACTTACTTGTATCCTCTTCAGTTTCTTTCTTTAGTGTCTTATAATTTTCTTAATATAGGTCTTTACATCTCTGGTTTGATTTGTCCCTAGGTATTTTATTCTTTTTGAAGCAATTGTGAATGGGATTGTTTCCTTAGTTTCCCTTTTCAATGGTTTATTACTGGCATATAAAATACAACTGATTTCTT
Source organism: Artibeus jamaicensis (assembly GCF_021234435.1). Lineage (NCBI taxonomy): Eukaryota > Metazoa > Chordata > Mammalia > Chiroptera > Phyllostomidae > Artibeus > Artibeus jamaicensis. The sequence continues at coordinate 1,443,815 of NW_026521267.1, read as the reverse complement.
ATAGTAATTTTGTACACTGCTACTTTACTGAATTCATTTATCGGTTCTAATAGTTTTGGGGTTTTGAGAAATCTTCAGGGTTCTCTAAAAATAGTATCTTGCCATCTGATCTAGAAACAATGACAATTTTACTTCTCCCTTTCCAACTTGAATGCCTTGTATTTCTTCTTGTTTGAGTGCTTTGTTAGGACTTGAATGGGTAGTGAAAGTGTATATCCACATCTTGTTCCCCATCTAAAGGGGAAAGCTTGTAGTTTTTATCTGTTGAGGATTATGTTGCTTGTCTGTCAAATATACCCTTTATTGTATTAAGGTATATTCCTTCTATTTTTGCTTTGCTGAGGGATTTTATCATAAATGGGTGCTGGATTTTATCAATTGCTTTTTTTGCATCTATTGATATGAGCATGTGGTTTATATTCTTCATTTTGTTTATATGGTGTATCATATTTATTAATTAGTGGATATTGTTTCAACCTTGCATCCCCTGAATAAATCCCACCATATCATGTTATATGATCTTTTTAATGTATTGCTGGATCCGGTTTGCTAATACTTTGCTGAGTAATTTAGTATCTATGTTCACCGGGGACATTGGCCTATAATTTTCCTTTCCTTTTTTGTAATGTCTTTATTTAGGTTTTGGATTTAGGAGAATACTGTCCTTGTAAAATGAGCTTGGGAGTCTATCCGGTTGAATTTTTTGGAATAGTTTGAGGAGAGGGGTTAGTTCTTCCCTGAAGGTTGATAAAATTCACCTGTGAAGTCGTTCAGTCCAAGACTTTGTTTTTTGATGACTGCTTCAATTTCACTAATTGTAATCTGTCTATTCACAGTTTTATTCTTCCACATTTAGTTTTGGAAGATTGTATGTTTCTAGGAATTAATCCATTCTATCCAAATTGTCCAATTTGTTGGCATATAGTTGTTCATAATATTTTCTTACAATCCCTTGTATTTCTGTGGTGTAAGTTATTTTACCTTTCATTTTTTACTTTTTTTTATGAGCCTAGTTAAAGTCTCGTTTATTTTTTCAGGGAACCTGCTCTTGGATTCATTGATCTTTTGTATTGCCTTTTTTAGACTTTTTATTTCTTCTCTGGTCTTTACTTTTTCTTTCCTTCCACTCACTGTGGGCTTTGTTGTTCTTTTACAACTTCCTTTATGTATAAAATTAGGTTGTTTGAGCTTTTTATTGTTTCTTGAGATAGCCATGAATGTTATGAATTTCCTTCTTAGGACTATTTTTTTTCCTGTGTCCCACAGATTTTGGGTTGTTGCATTCTCATTTGCATGTTTCAATGTATCTTTTGATTTCTTCCACTGTTTAGTTTAGTAACATATTATTTAGCTTCCATGTCTTTCTGTGTTTTTCACTTTTCTTCCTGTGATGTCTAGTTTCATAGTATTACGGTTAGAGGAGATTCCTGATAGAATTTCAGTATTCTTAAATTTACTGAGACTCATTTTGTGTGACATTTTTTTAACTTACTCTATACAGATCAGTTATCTATAGTTACTCTCAAATTTGTACACTTTAGCTAATTTCTACTTTACAGTAAGTAAACCTGAAAAGATTCACTCTAAAATGTAAAATATTGGGCCCTGAGTGGTGTGGCTCAGTGGATTGAATGCCAGCCTGTAAACTGAAGGTCACAGGTTTGATTCCTGGTCAGGGCACATGCCTGGGTTGAGGGCCAGGTCCTCAGTTTGGGGTGTGTGAGTCAACTGATCAATGATTCTCTCTCATGTTTCTCTCCCTCTCTAAAAATAAATTAACAAAATCTTAAAAAATATAAAATGTAAAATGTTGGTTTATAACCTTTTGTAGCAAGAAGAACATAAAAAACAGCTTAAAGATACAGAAGAATGGATAGAAAAATTAGAAATGATTTCAAAGAACATGGAAATACTCCTACAAGAAAAAGTGGCTGAGCTGGGACAGCAGGTGAGTGAGGAGGGGGTTGTGTCAGTGTATGCTAATATCCTCTTTCAGAACTGTTTTTTTTTTTTTCTTTTATGGGTGTTCAAGTAGCTGATTCAGGGAGCAACTCTCTTGTAACAGAACTCAAAAGAAGCCCACATTCATTTGGAACCACTGAATCTGGGGCTTTGTCTAAACTTCATTTTGAGAATCTGAATGTACACATATTTTTCAGAAGATTAAAAATTAAAAGCAATCAGTAGAAAACTGATTTTAGTAAATATACCCTACATTATATTTGTACATTGTGTTTATTTTCTTTTAGGAATTGTTTTAAACTGATGAGAACAGATTCTACATTTGATCTTAAGCCAAAATGCTGAGAAGTGATGGGGAATATTATAAGGTATATTTTTGAGGTGTCCACATAACCTCAAAAAAGATATTCATTCAGTCATCCCAAGTACCTGTTATGTATCAAGGCATTGCTCTGGGTAAACCCTGACATAAGCCCCCAAAGACCTTACATTCTGGAGCTAGAGACAGATGTAACAAGCTAAATGACCTCAAGTTATAAGAATTGCTTTGAAGAAAATGGGGATGGGTGGGATTTGGTGAGAATAGTCGGGATATGGCATGGCAACAGACACCTAATGATCAGAGGCCAGGCTGACATTTTAGAAGGGATAATGCTCATGGTAGAACTGTTCTGTGCATTATAGTGCTAAGTTCCAAGAACACCTCCAATCTCTGGGACAGCTGTAAAAAGGCACTCACACTTCTCCACATGTGCTAAAGAACGTGTGAGAACAAGGAAGAGATGCATTTCACAAAGAGGGAACAGAACAGGTACATGTCCTTAGATGGGACCAAGCATGGTATGCAGAAGGCCACTGAGGAGTTATTGTAGCTGGTATGATCTGTTGGGCAAGTACAGATAGGCAGGGTCCCATCAAGGTCAGCAGTTTGGATTTTATTGTAATTGCAATTAGAAGCCATTGGAAGAGTTTAAGTAAGAGTGTGACATGATCTATATTTTAGAAATAATAACCATGGGAAATAAAGAAATAACCTGGGCTGCTGTAGGAAGAAAACAAAAGTCACAGCTGTCTTGATCAATAAAAGTTTATAATCTCATTCAATCAGCAATTAAATCAGTAAGAACTAACAGGCAGTGGAACAGCCAGCACAGGGAGTGCTGGGAGGGGTAAGAAGGTCAGAAAAAAAAGAAGAAACACAAAAAGACAAACACCAGCTGCTCCAAAAATGTTCTACTGCAGTGCTAGAAGAAATTAAAAGAAATGTGAGGATCTGTAGAAATATTTTTATTACATAATAATCAAGTATGGTTTATCTGAGCAATCCTGAACTGAGCCCAAATGGATGAAACATTCATGTTGCCTCTTGCTCCTGAATCATGGTGGAAGTTTCCCAGGCTAAGCTACTCTTCAGAGCCTGCCCCCTTTCTTGTCCACCATCTTGGCCTGCTCTGCCATCTACTGATCCTCTCAATGTCTCCCTCATCCTCACTTTTTGTCCCAACTATCAGATTTTGACTTTCTTTATAGTCACTCCTTTGCAAACATTTGCCTCCTCTTACCTGGTAAGACTAGTTGTAGTTCAATTTTGTGGCTGTCACCCATCAGCTCTGCCCAAATCCCCTAGCTGGATAACATTCTGAACGCTCTCTCCCCATTGAATTCCAGCACCTCTTCCCCCTCCTTTTAACTGTCCTTGGGAGACCCAAAATGCCCAAAGCAAATATGCAGTGTACTAGGGCCATATGCACCTAGACCTGACCTGTGCCACCTCTCCTGGCCTCACCCCCAACCTGTCTTGCCTCTGGATTCCTGGGTTAAGGAGTCTTGGTCCTACCAGTTCTCTGCTTCTCCTCACAGAAATACTTTCAGAGTTGTCTTTGCACTTACCTGCCAGCCCTCATGGCTCTCCCCTACCATTGACTTAATTCCAAAACCTTGGAGTACAGTGGGCTCCTTCCCTTAACTGACCCCCACTCATACCATGTTCCCATCCACCAGTTCTGCCTTCAGAGTGGAGACAGAACCCAGCTACTTCTTGCCCCAGTCCCACTGCTTCCACAGTCATCTTTGGTATCTGAACTGGCATCTTATTTCTTCTTCTAACCTGTTAACACAGGAGTGGTAACAGTCCTTTCCAAATGTGGCTACGGTGCTGGCCTTCCTCTGCTCAGAACCCTTCAGTTTTCCCAGGTACCTTGAATAAAAGGCAGTTTATACAGTGGCTTCCAAGATTCTCCAGGATCTAGTGCCTGGCCCAGACAGTATGGTAGGTCTGACTTCTCAGTTGGCCTCCCCACAACCATGCCTTCCAGTTACAGGCCTCCTGGCCATTCTGTTACCCACATCATGCCCCAGCCTCTGGGCCTTTGCATTTATTCCTCCATCTGGAACATTCATGCCTTGACAGCCCCATGGCTTATTCCTGTGCTTTATTCAAACCCCCTGTTCAAATATCATGCAGAGAAGCCCTCTCTGTTTACCTCAACCAAAATTGGGACCCCTCCTCAGCTGTCTGCTACTGGGTTTTCTCTCAGCACTTCTTACCACCTGACACATTGCATATTTGATTCTGATGTCTGTCTACTAGAATATGTGTTCTATAAGAGCAGAGTGGTTGCTAGAGCAGTGTCTAGCACATGAGAGGTGCTCAATGAATGAATGACTTCAGTGTTGACTTAAGCCCAAGGTCAGGACATCCTTGCCTTTGTATTTTGAAGAAGGACTCATGACTAGAGTGGTCTTGTGTCCCCATCGCTGAAGTCCCTATGGCTGTGTGTGTTGACTGCACCAATTTTAAGGTTGAATACGGTATCTCAGTGTGTCCTGGGTGACATGATGGGCCTACAGAGCAAATTTGGATGAACACATTTTTTGGCACTCTTGACAATTTCCTTGCTTTACATCATCCTTTTTGAGGCCTACAGATTTTGGTCTTTCATGTCTTGATTTCATGGTAAAATCTCTTTGAGTTGACTTAAACTTTCTCTACTACACAGTTCATCAAATTTTCAATTTCCTCTCTCATACCAGGAAAACAAAAATTGTTATGACATCCAATGTTTTCATCAGATCTGTAAAAACTCCAAAATTATGGGTTTATATAAAGATGGAAGAATAAAAGGAGACAAGCTGGTTGTGTAGCATTTCTGTACTAGATTCACAGTAAAGAATGGTTTTCTCTCCTCTCTAGTTTGAAAAAAACACAAAATCTGATTTGCTGCTCAAGGAGCTCTATTTGGAAAATGCTCATCTGATGAAAGCACTTCAGATCACTGAAGAAAAGCAACGAGTAGCTGAGAAAAAAACCCAGATCTTGGAAGAAAAAGTTAGTGCTCTCAACAAACTAATCAGTAAGATGACTTCAGCATCCTTCTCTGTATAGACTGATTGTTTTCCTGGAATTCATTTTGAAGGAGCATCTTTTAAAATTAAGCCACTATGATGCCATAATTTTCTATGGCTCATTGGTCACACACTCCTGGACATATGAGCCAGATACTGGGGAAATAGACACATTGGAAAAGACTACATTTTTATTAGCAATCCTGGGTAATTTCCTGGTCACTAGTGAAATCAGGTTATGGGGCCTCTCAACAAAGAGCTAAAAAGAAAACACAGTAAAACAATTTCATATTGTGCTTTGACTTTGGCTGAAAGATTAAAATGAAAAATTAGGGCTCTGTACAGTTTTACCATTCTACTGTTACTGCTTTGGGTTTAAATCATTAGTATTCTCAATGATGGTTCTATACAGACTTTCCAGAAACGCTCACTCCCTGTGACTGTCACACAGTGGTAAAAGACAAAAGAAGGGAAGCCCCCTTTTTCAGGGACTGCTGCAGCATGGGATGATCTTTGGACAGTGTTTATGTTAGGTCTGTGACTTGGGAATATTTACTGCAAATGCAGTCTTTTCCTCACTGAAATGTTATCACACTGGAAATTGTATTATATGTTTAAAAAAAGTGTAGCTCTGTGCTCTGGCTGGGTGGCTCAGTTGGTTGGAGCATCATCCTATATACCAAAGGGCTGTCTGTGGATTCAATCCCCTGGTCAGAGTAGCAACCTAGGCTGTGCTGCAATGCACATATGGAAGGCAAATGATCAATGTTTCTCTCTCACATCAACATTTCTGTCTCTCCATTCCTCTCTAAAATCAATTAAAAAAAACAAACACACATCCTTGGGTGAGGACTTTTTAAAAAGTACTTTTATATCAAAAATATACAAATTTTGATGATTTGGTTTACTGTAATATGAAGTCACTATTACAATAAATTTTTTATTAAAATTGATTTAACTTCATTTTGAACTTAATTATAAAATATTTCAAATATATAAAAGTAGTTTTATAAGAAAGAGGTATAAAGCTTAGTTCTTAGAAAGATTCAACAACATTAACTGATTATATTCCCAATAAAAATATAAACTACCTCAATCAACCACTTGTCCCAAAAATGGGCACTTCTAAAGTTTATATGTTCAACTAGATAAGCAAATTAAATGATATGAAAAAAAGAGCAATGAATGGGGATTACTAATGCTAGTTATTAAATAGCAAGTCTCACTATAGTTTGGGTTACATGAGTATATACATTTGTCAAAACTCGTCAAAGGATACACATCTTCATTCACTTTGGGCTTCTGGCTGGGACTGGAGTAACAAGGAGATTGAATCTAATAGACCTGAACAACACTATCAACCAACTGATGCTTATAGAACCAAACAGCCAACAACAGCAGAAATTGGAACATTCACCAGACTAGACCATATTCTGGACCTTGAAACAATTCTCAAGAAAGTAAAAGGACTTGAGTCATATATAAAGTATGTTCTCTGACCACAGTGGAATTAGACATCAAGACCAGAATATTTGGAAAATCCCCAAATATTTAGGAAAAGAATAACACACTGCTAAATAACCCACAAAACAAAGAAGAAATCAGAGGGGGAAATTAGAAAATATTTTAAACTGAATGAAAATGAAAATGTATAAATGGAGCTACTGCATTACTTAAGGAAAAATTCATAGCACTAAATATTAGTAATAGAAAAGAAGCAAGTTCTCAAAATCAATGACCCCAGCTTCCACCTTAAATAACTGGAAAAAGAACAGCAAGTTAAAACTAAAGTAATCAGAATAAAGTAAATGATGATCATAGCAGAAGTCAAGGAACAGAAGTTGGCAAACCACATTTTCTGTATGTGTGTGTTTATGTATGTATTTTTAAGTATATTTTATTGTTATGCTATTAGTTTTACCAATTTTCTTCCTCTATCCCTCTCAGCCCTGTACCCCACAACCATCCAGCATTCCCCTCCCTTAGTTCATGTTCATAGGTTGTACACGAGTTCTTTGACTTGGTTCCTATCTCATTCTTAACTTCTCCCTATCTATTTTATGCTTACCAATTATGCTTCTTATTGCCTGTACCTTCCCCCCTCTATTCTTCCTTTCCTCTTCCCCGCTGAAAACCCTGCATGTGGTGTCCATTTCTCTGATTCTGTCCCTGTTTTAGTTGTTTGCTTAGTGTTTGTTTTCATGTTGTTGTTATTTTTAGCTTCAGTTGTTGATAGTTGTTTTTGACATTTTACTGTTCATAGCTTTTGCTCTTCAATTTCTTAGGTAAGTCCCTCTAGCATTTCGTATAATAAAGGCTTGGTGATGATGAACTGCTTTAGCTTTACCTTATCTGGGAAGCACTTCATCTGCTCATCTATTCTAAATGATAGCTTTGCTGGAGAGAGTCTTCTTGGATGTAGGTCCTTGCCTTTCATGACTTGGAATACTTCTTTCCAGCACGTTCTTGCCTTAAGTTTTCTTTTGAGAAGTCAGCTGATAGTCTAATGGGAACTCCTTTGTAGGTAACTGTCTCCTTGCCTATTGCTGCTATTAAGATTCTCTCTTTATCTTTAATCTTGGGTAATTTAATGATGATGTGCCTTGGTGTGTTCCTCTTTGGGTCCAATTTCTTTGGGACTGTCTGGGCTTCCTGGAAGTCTATTTATTTCTTTTACCAGATTGGGGAAGTTTTCCTTCATTTGTTCAAATAAGTTTTCCATTTCTTGTTCTTCTTCTGGCACCTCTATAATTCAGATTTTGAACATTTAAAGTTGTCCCAGAGGTTTCTAAGCCTCTCCTCATTTTTTTGAATTCTAGTTTCTTCATGCTGTTTCAGTTGGATGTTTTTTCCTTTTGTTCCAAATCATTAAGTTTCCTTCCTGTTACTGTTGGTTTCCTGAATATTTTGCTTTAATTTCACTTTGGGTAGCTTTCATTTGTTCCGTCATTTTCGACCAAGCTGAATCAGTTCTGCAAGCATCTTGATTATTAGAGTTTTGAACTCTCCATCTGATAGACTGGCTAGCTCCTCATGGCTTAACTCTTTTTTTGGAGTTCTGATCTGTTCTTTCATTTGGGACATATTTCTTTGTCTCAGCACACCTGCTAAGTTGTAAGGGAGCGGGTCTTAGGTATTCACCAGGGCAGGGCAACCCTCTTTGCTGTCTGTGGGGGAGGGGCTAAAGAGGGAAAAATGCAGCTTGCTTGCTGGGCTCTAGCTCAACTTTCCAACAAACTCTCATGTGAGACTGGGAGTTTTTCCCACCATGGCAACCCCCACTGTAGTCCAGTCAGCTCTGAGTCTCAGTTTCCCAGTTTGGCTAGCCCCACCCACATGGCCTGCTACCTCACCAGGTGTTTTCAGCCATCCCTGCCCACACAGTCCGCCTCTGTGCCCTGGGTTCTCTCATCTAGCCTCTGCCTTGAGGTCTGGTCCACTACCTTGCCACAGGGTCCTTTCAGCCAGTCCTGCCCACGTGGTCCACCACCTTGCCTCGGGTCCTCTCCGTCTGCCTTTCTCACTCCTACTGGTCTAGTTGGCCTGGTTCACTGTTTCTTTAATTCCTTGGTTGTTGGAGTTCCACGCAGTTTGATTTTCTGGAACTTCTGGTTGTTTATTGTTTTTAGATTAGTTGTTATCCTCCTTTTGGTTGTGTGAGGAAGGGAAGGGTTTCTACCTATACCTCCATCTTGGCCGAAACTCCACAAACTACATTTTTAACAGGTTAAGCCCAATTCTGTAGCCTGCCTTTGTGCTACAGTGGCAGCCATGAAAGACTCTGGCCTACAAAGTCTAAGATATAGAAAAAGTCTATTGATCCCTGCAGTAGAAAACCAGAAAAAGAAAAAGCTAATGGAGGCAAAGGCTGGTTCTTTGAGAAGATTAATAAAATTGGTAAACCTATAGTCAAGATGATCATGATAAAAAGAAATTACCAACATCAGGAATAAAATAGGTGACATCACTACAGAATATACACAAAGCCTAATAAGGCAATATACACAATACTATGCCAATAAATTCAATAACTTATAATGGAGGAGATGGAAATTATCAAAGATCATTATAGAAGAATAAACTGAATAGACCTATATCTTTGAGAGTAATTGAAACTGTGATTAACCTTCCTACAAAGAAACTCCAGGCCCAGGTGTTTTAAATGTGAGTTCTGCTAAACATTTAAGGAAGACATAATATCAAGTGTACAAAACTCTTCTAAAAAAATTGAAGAGAGGGAAGTATCTCCCAACCCATTCTATGACGACATTATGAATGTCATAAACATGACAAGCAAAAAACACTACAGACCAATATCTAGATAAAAAATGATAAACAATATTTTAGCAAATCAAACCCTAGTTATTATCAGGAATGCAGGGTTAGTTTAACCTAGGAAGGGGTTGGGACAGGGATCTAGAAAAAAAGAAAAAAAACTCATGGACATGTATTTTTACTCAACAATGTGGTGATTATGGTGGGGGGAAGGGATTGGTGGAGATGGGGAGACAAATGGTAATGGAATAAACACAATAAAAAATGAACTATAAAAAATTTTGGGAAAAAAAATACATGAAAGATCAACATTTCTCCCCACAAAAGATTCACACCCAGATGGTACTGTCAGTATTAAAGCCATTACATTTCTATTTAAAACAGGCAAAGGAATGAACACCAACTTAGTTTTACATACCAGGCACTGACACCAAAGCTGGCAGTGGTGGCTATTCAGTGTTCTCACCTTCATGTGATTCAGGTAGTCCCTTCACTGATCTGGGCAGCCTATTACTATAACCACTGATGGGGTGCAGGAGAAGTGGTGCTAGTCTAGTATCAGGCCTTGCCTTTCAGAAAACTAACAATGCTGACTTCCATCCTCTTGGCACTGTGGGAATCCTGAGCTGCCTGGTCAGAAGTCCAGCTAGCTTTCTGGAGTAAGCCACATGGAGAGACCACAAAAAAGTCAGGAGAGCAAGCCAACCAGCCACCATCTGAATATGACCACACCAGAGACCTCAAGGAAGATCTATAGAACCACCCAATGGAGCCCGGTCAACCACAGAATTGTGAGAGCTGATAAAATGGTATGGTTTAAAGCCACTGTTTTGGGTGGTTTGTTTCATAGAACAGATCATTGACAACACTGACAAAGCATGTGTGTACATTCCCCTCTCCCAAAACATTAGAAACCAACATCACTGACAGGTGAAAAATTCATCTACAAAATAACAGAAAATCATACATTACAGTTCACTAAATGGCCAGGAAGAGTGTAGCTCAGGGAATACAAATAGTTTTCTTTTTTAATTTTATACACACCCAGGGATATGTTTATTGATTTGAGAGATGTAAGAGATTATTGATTTTTGATATGAGAGAAACACTGACAGGTTGCCTCCTATATGCACCCTGACAAGGGCTTGAACCCGCAACCTAGGTATGTCACTTAGGTTGACATACAGAATCAACCTCCAACATTTTGGTGTATGAACCAATGTTCCAACCAACTGAGCCACTAAGTCAGGGCAGAAATGCAAGTAGGTGCTTGCGTCGTACTTAGGTATTTGTTGGCTTCAGAACTTGTCAAACCCTGTTCTCATCACATTTTGATAAGAAGAAAAAGTGTTTCAACACTCATTGTTTGCTTAGGACTTGTCATGGTTGCTAGAACTTGTATGCATCACAACACCGCCCTGCAAGAGAAAATGCTTCATCATTCGGTAGTTGTCATTTGCAGCATGTGTCATGAGTTCTAGAACAAATTAACGATGAGCACTGAGGTACCACTAGAGGTTAACAATAGCATTCTATTCATATAATTCATAACATTAGGGAGTTAAGTAAGAAACAGTATGATCATAACTCAAGTTCCAAAGGCATACTTCAAAAAACCATATTTATTAATTACCACAATTTTATTTTAAATTATGGTATTGAATTTATTTTGAGGCTTCAAGTTACAGTGACAGAGGCCATAAGCTTTGGTATTTTTCCTGGAGAAGTATGAGAAAGGAGAATGAGAAAAGACACTGTGGCTTCCAATAAGGCCATAAAAAAGATAAGCGCCACATATTATCAGCAGCAGTCAACATTTTCCCAAAAGTTCCAAACCAATAAAAAAAAAGTTCTAGACAACAAAATCAATATGAAAAAGAAATGAGTTTATATAAATATCAAAATGTAGCCAAGCCATCATAATTTACAACTTTTGTACATATATCAGCCAAAGCCAGTTAAATAATAGAAAAAAGAATTCATTCACACTAGGAACAAAAAGTAGAAAATAACTGGGAAACCACTAAAAAGAAATGGTGTACTTTACATGTGTAACTATCTAACAGTGATCACATGGGATTGTGATATTTAGGAGACAAAAGGAGAACTTTCATTTTCTACATTATTTATTTTTTAACTTTTAAACCTATACATATACAAGTATTACCTTTAAAGTTCTAGCCAAAATCCTAAGTACAGTCAATAAAATTTCAAATTTTCAAATATTATATATTCATTTCACATATGGGATATATCTTATCATTTTATTTGGGGACTTAAACACAAAAGAACATTGTATCATTTAAGTTCCGATGTAATGGAGGGCTGGCAACATGGTAATGGTCTTCATAGCTCTTTATCCTCACAGCTGACTTACATGGATTTTAGGGCTCACCAGTGTGCATGATTCCATGTGCTCTGGGTGTAAATATAAAGGAGGAAAGTGACTGCAAACCCACAATTAACATATAAACATCATCAATCTCATTCACTGTTTATCAGCAGAGATATAAATGAAAATATGAGCTGGCTACCAAAATTAAGGGGAGAAATCATTTTAAATTATGAAAATAATCTGCACAGGGCACCCTAAAACATACAGATCCACGTCCTAGGTAAAGCCTCTCTATAACTTGATTTTGGCCAGAAACATTCCCCTATATAAAAACAAAGCTGTGTGTATAGTATGTACGAGGTACCAGGCTTATCTAATCTTTTATATTTTAATGTCTCCTTCAGATTCCTAGGCTGGTAAGGGAGGGGACTAAGAGTAGGGAAAGGCTACTGATCACCAAGCAGTGAAGATTCACTCTGTGCCTCTCCAACTCCTACCACTCATAGTTCTCAAACAATAAAAACTGCACTTCACTTAGTTGACCAACTGTTCATGTGACTTTTCTGTCAATGGGAATCTGGGGGAAACTATAGAGTTTCTTTTCTAGCCCCGATTTCTATTTCCCTTTCCAAAGTGGTGATACTGGTACTCTCACAGACAGGCAAGAGCCAGGCAAGCCACCACTGTTAGAAATGGGCTGGTTCATTGTGTCTTTCCTTTTTCTTCACAAATAGCCCAGCAATTGTCATTAAGCATTATATATACTGAAAACTTTTATAGACCATCATCTCCACTTGCCCATGTGATTTGGGAACACACACTCCAGGAATTCAGCTCCTTGGCTTACACAATGCACACTACCAGAAACAACACAAAATGCACAGGGACCTTCTTTCTCCCTGCAATAGCCAAGTGTAACCCTCTTATTGTTTAAAAGATTCATATGTATGGTAATAAATATTTACTTTCACTGAAAAAACACACATACTGTAGTAACTATAGGAATGTTATAATTATAGATGCTGATTACAAAAAAGAGGAAGAATCCTATACAATAGAAAAACAGACCATTCTTAGCCAAGTATTCTGGTTACATTAAAGAATGTCTATAACATTTAAAACCAAAAAGGATGGGACAAGGCAGGGTGGAGAAGGAAGTGTAGAAGTTTGTGTGGAGGGATTCAGCCTCATACCACTGAGAAGCTTGGCAGGGTGACCTCAATATGAGGTTACCACAGAACGTGCTCCAGAACGCCTTGTCTAATCAGCTGCTCACACTTCCCCCGAGGTAGAAAGTGCTAAGTAGAACAGATGGTAGAGAGAAAGAGAGATTGGAAAAGAATTTTAAATTACATTTTACATTATTAAAAAGCAGCAACTGGTTATATATTTTTCAAATTTCAATAGTTATACAGTTAAAAGCTAAACTTAAGTATATTTGCTGTTTTCATCAACTGAAACTGATGGGAGGTAGAAGTGTATTGAATTCTTATTTTAATAAACAAATTCATAGTTTGCTTAAGTTAAAGACTTCTGAATTCTAGTATGTATTTTCCTTAGTATTTGCATTTGAATTTATGCAGAGAAAACCCGGGTAAGTGAGATTTTTACACACCAAATAGATAAATTGTACAAGTCATTAGGAAGACCAACAAAGGAACGCTTCATTAAACTATTTATTCTAATTATGGTGACAACTTTTCCCTTGTACTTTTCAAGGATCAAAAGTATTTGTAACCTATGAGGTAGGTACTATTCACACTATGTTGTTAAGACACCTACACCTCGCTAACGAAATCACTCGTCCTCCATGTCCTAAGAGGATACTCCCTCATTGTGAAGTGGAAAGGAGTTTCCTTGCATCTCTACACACAGTGGCTTAAACCGGAAGTGAACATTTCCTAAACTTTGGAATGAGGAAGTACAGGAAGCAAGGGAGGAAGACCTTCCAAGCTCATGAATGACTAAAGTAATCTCAAAGAAAAGAAAGATATACTGGGGTAAAAACAACAACAAAAAAACAGTACATTATATAGTGCAGAGCAAACAGCCTTAGAAAATAATTGCAATAGAAGAGATTACTAAAAATATTTGAAGAAGCAAAACATAACTTTAGTAGCACTGTATACCTACAAGTCCCTCCTAATAAACTCAAAGGCCTTATATAATTCCTGTGGCCAAATACATTCCTCCAAATTAGTCAGGAAAACACATGGGCCAAGGACTATTATTTAACATGTTAAAAAGACTTTAGGAGGTATAAAGCCCTGGCTGGTATAGCTCAGTGGATTGAGCGCGGGCCTGCGAACCAGACAATCGCGGTTCGATTCCCAGTCAGGGCATATACCGGGGTTGCAGGCTGGTTCCCTGAAGGCCAGTTCCCAGCAGGGATGCATGAAAGGCAACCATACATTGATGTTTCTCTCCCTCTCTCCTTCCCTTCCCCTCTAAAGATAAATAAATAAAATATTTAAAAAAAAAAGACTTTAGGAGGTATAATATAAAAAGGGGGCCCACCACAACATACCACCAATACCACCAAAAAGGTGGGGACATGTTGGAATTATTTAACAATTATTCCAACTTTTTCTAAAAAGAGGGGTTTCCTGATTTCTAAACAAACACAAACATGTTTGCCATATTGATAGGCATAAGTGAATGTATGGTAAAAAAATATCTCCCTAATGTTTTATAGTATATGGACAGATTCCATGGAAAACTGATTTTAGATGTGGTGAGATACTTTTAGAAACACTTTAATATCAACTACAAAAGACTATGTGTTTTTTAAATTTTCCCATTTTTATAATGAAGGGTAGGATGATAGTAACAAAAGGCAGCTATTGGGGTGACAGGGGAACCAGTGTCACCCCAATAAATTTAGTAAAACATACAGTAAAATAATTATTTTGCCAGAAACAGTATTACCAAGAGAAAGGCTTCTGCATGGTCCACACAGAAAACAACTGTCTAACACAAGAGAAGATGGAAGAAGGGCTCAGCTGGGTTCCCACTTACCCAAGCTCTACCCAGGTATTCCCTGCCACTAAGGAATAACCACCATCTGGGCACACTGGGTGGGAAGATCAGCCATAAAGTTTGAGAAAAAAATTTCAACCACAGGATGGCGTTTAGGAAAAAGTGACATTTTCTCATATCTTGCTTTATAAGGATAGCTTTATTCTTGTGAACCAAAGCTTCACACTGGGTCCTCCAGAAATACAGATTTTTAGGAGACCGTTAATTTCAGTATTAATATTAATTCATTAGTATTGTTCAATTCATTAGTATCTGACTTCTCTAAGAGGATACTGGGAGGGAAATTCTGCCTTAACAAAAAAAAGATTTTAGGGTGTCTTGAAAATCTATCTTTAAAATATTTAACCTTGTTTTACAAAACTATCAAAGCTCTAATGGTACGCATAGACTAAGAGATCAAGAAAATTTTCTCTCTTAAGAAAATAAGTCTAAATGGAACAGAACAGAGAGCCCAGAAATCAACCCAATTCTCTACAGTCAATTAATATTTGACAAAGGGGGCAGTAACATAAAATGGAGTAAAGATAGTCTCTTCAACAAATGGTGTTGGGAGAACTGGACAGCTACGTGCAAAAAAATGAAACTTGAGCACAGACTTACACCATACACCAAAATAAATTCAAGGTGGAGAAAAGAGTTAAATGTAAGCCGTGACACCATTAAAGTCCTAGAGGAGAACATTGTCAAGAAAATCTCACATATTTCACACAGCAACTTTTTTAATGATATGTCCCCTAGGGCAAGGAATATAAAGGAAAGAATAAACAAGTGGGATTTCATCAAAATTAAAAGCTTCTGCGTGGCTAAAGAAAACAGGATTAAATTAGCAAGACAACCAACTGTATGGGAAAACATATTTGCCAATGATACCTCAGACAAAGGTTTAATCTCCAAAATATACAAAGAACTTACACGACTCCACTCTAAGAAGACACCCAACCCAATTAAAAAATGGGAAAAGGACTTGAACAAACACTTCTCCAAGGAGGACATATAGAACATTCAGAGACACATGAAGAGATGCTCAATATCATTAGCTATCAGAGAGAGGCAAATTAAAACCACAATGAGATACCACTTTACACCTGTCAGGATGGCTATCATAAACAAAGCAATAAACAACAAATGTTGGAGAGGTCTTGGGGAAAAGGGGTCCTTAGTTCACTGTTGGTGGGATTGCAGACTGGTACAACCATTCTGGAAAACAGTATGGAATTTTCTCAGAAAAATAAAAATCGACCTGCCTTTTGACCCAGCAATTCCACTGCTGGGATTATATCCTAAGAATCCTAAAACATCAATATCAAAGAACCTATGCACCACAATGTTCACAGCAGCACAATTTACAATAGCCAAGAGTTGGAAGCAACCTAGGTGCCCATCAGTAAATGAATGGATCAAAAATTGTGGTACATATACACAATGGAATTCTATGCTGCAGAGAGAAAGAAGGAGCTACTACCTTTTGCAACAACATGGATGGAAGTGGAAAGCATTATGCTGAGTGAAATAGGTGCTGAAAGACAAATACCATATGATCTCACCTTTAACAGGAAGCTAAACAACAAAACAAACAAGCAAGGAGAAGAAGAAAAAAAAAAAAAAGACACTGAAATAGAGAACAAGGGGACAGTGACCAGAGGGGAGAAGGAAGGGAAGTTAAGGGGAAAAGGGGGGAGGGATTTGGAAGAACAAATAGGAAGGACACAAGGATGAGAACTAAGGGGGGTCAAAATGGGAGGGAGGTGGGGAGCAAGGGGCGGGGGAGGCTGGGATGGGAGAAATAGACAAAAAACTGTACTTGAAAAATAACTAAATAAAATTAATTTTTTAAAAAAAGGAAAGAAAAAAAAAGAAAATAAGTCTAAGAACCACATAACCTGAAGCATTCTTTTGTTCCATTCCATAAACAAAGACAAAGGATCATTAGACACTAACCAGCAAGATGGGAGGCAAAAGAAAGTGGTTCTCATTAGGTCATTTTTCCTCCTATATTAATGTGACTATATAAAATTGAAATAGGATGAACATTAATTTTAACTAATGTGAAATTAATGTGAATTTGAAAGTTTCGAAGGAAAGACTATATTGAGATACTTAGTAAGAAAAAATTTTGTTTAAGTAAAACTTCATAGTTTTAGTCTTTCCCTAGTAAATTCTGTTAATATATTACTCAGAAATTTTTGATCTATATCATTATTTATTTGCTAAAGCATTAGGATTTAGCCCTGGCTCATGTGGCACAGCAGATTGAGCATAAAAGTGCAAACCATAGGGTCGCCAGTTTGATTCCCAGTCAGGGCACATGCCTAGGTTGCAGGTCAGGCCCCTAGTAGGGCATGTGAGAGAGGCAACCACACATTTGATATTTCTCTTCTTCCCTTCCTCTCTCTAAAAATAAATAAATAAAATCTTTAAAACAAGATAGAGAAATTTCTATCTCTCCAGAGAAAAAAAAAGAACTAGGATTTATAAGGTGAAATATAAACTAAACAAGCTTATCACCTTTTTAATTACAATTCAAAAATAAGGGCTAAATCCAACATTTTCAGACGAGATCGGGCGCGTTCAGGGTGGTATGGCCGTAGACAAAATCCAACATTTTCATAGTGCCTTAACTACAATAAGGCCCAGTGATAATTTCCCTGGAAAATGCTTAGTGTTAAATACAAGCAACATTCTATTAAATTAATTAATCTTTTCTTAATTGTACATATATGTAACATTTGCCTCAGCATTTCTTTATATATTTAGAAAAAGTAGTCTTACACTAAACATAATGCCTAGATATAAATGAGCATCACAAGGTGATGTTTACTTTGCTACTAATTTCAACGTTTCCACTATGCAACACTCTTAGAAGATTTCAAAAATCTTAATACAATAAAGATTATTTATAAAATAAATACCTGGCTATTTTTTTTTAATAGCACTGATGTACCATCATCAACTTCAAATTCTCCAAAGTCTTTTAGACATCGTACCTGAAAGGAAAAAATAACGTTTTATCTAAATTATTTAATATGTAGTGACCACAAAGTAAATAAAGATTATACAATATAAATACCCACACAGTAAAAGTATTAAGCTTTCTGTTGGCTTCTTCCTTCCCTGCATACTTAGTCCTAGTACTCCTACTATTGTATTCTAGTGGTTCCAATTGTACTGTTTTGATGGGGAGGAAGAAGAATAGCAAAATATGCAAATGTATGTGTACGCTAACAGCAAGGAAACCCAGGGAGATGCTGAAGGTAGGCATCACTTCATTCTTTCCCCTCTGCAAATACTGAAGTATTAAGCAGTAAAACAATCTATTTACAAAGAAAAGAGATCAATTCCAACCTACCTCTTATAGGTCCCTCCCATGAATATCAATTTCTGAGAATAGAACATAGGTAAGTTTGCAAAACTTCAGTTTTACAAAGATTTTCCCAATCTCCTTTGATATTCTCACTCTTTCCCCCAAATCCTTATAACTAAATCAAGAAAGAGCAGATGCAGATTCATGTTATAAAAATCAGGAGAGGTTTTTAGTTGGAAGGTGGGAGGCATAAGACTACTTTTTGATAACCACTTCTACAACTGCAGAAGAAGAATGTCCCTGGAGAGGTTACAGACCTTGCCAGAGTTCCAACTGCTACCAAAGGAAACCAGGACACTTTTTCATCTTCTATGAGAAGTCAGGACTGGAGTTTATTCTCCTTAGCACTAGGATTGGTATTAGTAAAGCTAACTTGAGCAGTAAGTTTCAGGCATCTACTTTTCCTAGGTAATTTCAGGATGTCCTATAATTCCTCCAGAATCCTACCATGACTCAATCACGTATTTTAACTTAGTTTGAGGAATACTATTTTAGAAAATTCCCTACCACCACTAACACCTTTGACATCTTTAAATATATTATAGAAAATCATGAATATACTCAAAAGTAAAAAAAAAAAAAAAAAAATTAGGGAACTCAAAGTCCTATCAACTAGCATCAGTTATCAGCATCAGGCCCACTTTGTTCCCTTTCCAACTTCTAGATTTTTAAGCAAATCCTAAACATAATTTCATCTATAAATATTATCTACTTCTACAAAATGAGATTCTTTTTTAAAAATATAATCTCAATACCATTACTACAACTTATTAATTAGGAACTTTTAAATCATGAAATTTCCAATTATTACGATGGTGGCGTAGGTAAACACAGCTCATCTCCTTGCACAACCACATCAAAATTACAAGTATACTAAATAAAAACCATCATTCAGAACTGTCAGAAACTGAGCTGAATGAGTCCTACAACTATGGAATTATAGAAGAAACCACATTAAGTCTGGTAGGACAGACGGAGACACAGAATGGACTGGTCCAACAGCCAAATGTGGCACATAGAAATCAGGAGAGGTATCTTAGAAGCAAAGCGTCCCTGGCCCATACCAGGTCCCCCAAGCCAGGGTTGCAGTACCAGGAAGATAAGACTTTATAACTTCTAGCTATAAAAACCAGCAGGGATTGAGGTTGGGGAAGACAGAAACTGATGGACTCCCTGGCAGTTCCTCTTGAAGAGCCATTGCACAGATTTACTTGGACTTACTCCCTCTGAGCACCAGTGTAGGGGCAGCAGATTGAAAGACATCAGAGATGCAGGGAGGAACTGAACTATCTGGCATCAAGGCAAGAGCTAGGGGATAGCTTTCTCCCAGAGAAAAGTGATGTCAGACACCATGATTCCTTTTCTGAGTCCCCTCCCCACCACAGAGCTGGCAGGGGGGCAATATATCTGAGACACCATCAACTTGGCTCACACTGTTTGCCCCAACCTGGTGATTCCCTGAAGCCCTGCCCCATCCAACTTTCAGGCTCACCTAAGATATTTCCAGAAGCTTTTTCATATGAATGTCTTTTCTTGACCCATATTTCAGATTTTTCTAAATTCTCTCAAACAAGCAAAATCTGGCTTCAGCAAGCCAGTACCTCTCACTAAGTTGTGCCCCAGGCCCGGCACTAGCAGCAGCCTGCCTTGCACCTCTAAGCCCTGCATAAGTAGCAACCATCTGGAGATCATTTTGTAGCATTGTTCTGAGTGGACAGAACACAGGCAGCTCCTGACCGTGGATGTACCAACAGCAATTAAGGCTCAACTACAACCAGATGGTGTATACAGCCCACACAGTTGGGTGCATCATGAATACCCAACTTGAGTAATAGAGGAGGCTGTGCCACTGGACCCTACAGGATACCTACTACAGTAAGTCACTCTATCAAGCCTGGGAAATGTAATAGCTCTACCTAATAAATAAAAAGAAACACAAGGAAGCTGCCAAAATGAGGAGACAAAGAAACATGGTCCAAATGTAAGAACAGAGCAAAACTCCAGAAAAGAAATGAACAAAATGGAGAAAAGCAATCTATCAGATATAGAGTTAAAAACACTGGTTATAAGGATGCTCAAGGAACTCTGTGAGGATGTCAACAGTGTAAAAAAGGATTTTTCTGCCTTTGTTTCCAGTCGGAAACAAAGGATACACTAACTGAAATAAAGAACAATTTGCAGAGAATCAACATTAGAGTGGATGAAGCCGAGAATCAAATCAGCAATTTAAAATATATGGAAGCAAAAAACAACCAATCAGAACAACAAGAAAAAAGAATCCCCCCAACACAAAAAAATTAGGATAGTCTAAGAGCCTCTGGGACAACTTCATGCATACTAACATTTTAAGGGTGCCAGAAGAAGACAAAGAGCAACAAATTGGAAATCTGTTTGAAAAAATAATGAAAGAAAATCTCCCTAACTGGGGACAAGGAAATAGACATACAAGTCCAAGAAGCACAAATAGTACCAAAAGGAACCCAAGAAGCACAAAGAGTACCAAAAGGAACCCACTGCAAGACACTTCATAATTAAAATGCCAAAAAGGAAAGGAGAATCTTAAAAGCAATAAGAGAAAAGCAGTTAGTTATGTACAAGGAAGTCCCCATAATACTGTCAGATGATTTCTCAAAAGAAACTTTGCAGACTAGAAGAAATTGGCAAGAAATCATCAAAGGGGTAAAAAGCAAGGACCTACAACAAAGATTACTTTACCCAGTAGTGGAACTGCCAGGTCAAAAGGCAGATGCATTTTTACTTTTCTGAGAAAATTCCATACTGTTTTCCACACTGGCTATACCAGTCTGTATCCCCACCAACAGTGCATCAGGGTTCCCTTTTCTCCACATCCTCTCCAACACTTGTTGTTTGTAGATTTTTTTATGATGGCCATTGTGACCCATGTGAAGTGATATCTCCTTGTGGTTTTAATTTGCATCTCTCTAATGGCTAGTGATGCTGAGCTCCTTTTCATATGTCTCAGGATCTTCTGTATGTCCTCCTTGGAAAAGTGTCTGTTCAAGTCCTTTGCCCATTTTTTAATTGGGTTGCTTGTCTTTTTAGAGTGGAGTCATGTAAGTTCTTTATATATTTTGGAGATCAAACCCTTGTCTGAGGTGTCACTGGCAAATATGTTTTCCCATACAGTTGGTCCTCTTTCCATTTTAATGCTATTTTCTTTAGCCATGCAGAAGCTTTTTATTTTGATGAGATACCATTTGTTTCTTCTTTCCTTTATGTCCCTTGCTCTAGGGCACATATCAGTGAAAATATTGCTGTATGGAATAGCTGAGATTTTTCCACCTATGTTCTCCTCTACGACTTTTATGGCATTGTGACTTGTATTTAAGTCTTTTACCACCTTGAATTTATTTTTGTGTATGGTGTAAGTTGGTGCTCAAGTTTCATTTTTTTGCATGTAGCTGTCCAGATTTCCCAACACCATTTGTTAAAGAGGCTATTTCTACTCCATTTTATGCTTCTGCTCCCTTTGTCAAATATTAGTTGACCATAGCCTAAAAACCCTGAAAAACAAATCCAAAAGACCATATGCACTCCCATGTTCATAGCAACACAATTTACAACAGCGAAAATTTTGGAAGCCACCTAAGTGCCCATCAATAAATGAATGGATCAAAAAACTATGATACATTCACACAATGGAATACTATGCAACAGAAAAAAAGGAGCTACTACCCTTTACAACAGCATGGATGAAAGTGGACAGCATTATGCTAAGTAAAATAAGCCAGGCAGTAAAAGACAAATACCATCTGAACTCACCTATAAGTGGAACCTAATCAACGTAACAAACACGCAAAATATAACTAGAGACACTGAAATTAAGAACAAACTGACAGTAACTAGAGGTGGGAAGGGATAATGGGACGAAAGGGGGGAAGGTTTTCAGGAACATCTATAAAACCAAGGGGGACACATGGACAAAACCAAGGGAGGTAGGATCAGGTGTGGGAGGTGGGGATGGTTGGGGTGGAGGGGAGTGATGGGGGGAAAACAGAGACAATTGTACTTAACAATAAAAAAAAGTAAAAAAAAGTTACCCAGCAAAGCTATAAAATGATAAAGAGCTTCTAGAGAAGAAAAAGATAAAGGAGTTCATCATTACGACACCAGTATTATATGCGATTGTAAAAGGTCTTCTTTAAGAAGATCATAACTATGAATAATAAAATGTCAATACGTATCTATCAACAATTGAACCTAAAAACAAAATAAACAAGCCAGAAGAACAGAAACAGGATCACAGATAGACAAGATTTTGATGGTTGCCAGATGGGAGGGTGTCAGGGAAACAGGTCAAAAAGGTGAAGGATTAAGAATTACAAATTGTTGGACTTCCGCCAAGATGGAGGCATAGGTGGATGTGTCGTGCCTTCTCACACAACCAAGTTTAGACACAACTAAATATTAGCAACAGAAAACACAGCCAGAACACGGAAAATTGAACTTTATGGAAGTCCGTTAACAACAAATTCTTCAGCCTGAAGAGTAAGGGAGGAAACCAGTGGCTGGTGAAGCGGGGTTGCACAGGATGACTCGGTCAGACGAACTCAGGTGCGTGGAATCCAGGCGCAGGGTTGGACCTAGTGAGCAACCGACTGAGCGACCAGGCGAGCGACCGTGGGGGAGACAGCGGGGGAGCGGGGCTGCATGTTGACTGTGGTCCCGCATTTGTGTGCGGGTGGACAGGCAAGGGAGTGGGCGGTGGGTTCCCGTGGCAAGCGGCAGTGGGGGGCGCCGCCATTTCCCTACTATGACCCCACCTCCACATACAGCGTCCTAACCCAGCGACTCTGAGTGGCCCGGCCCAGGTGAACCACCTAAGGCGCTGCTCCTCACCCAGCTGTGAGTAACAGCAGAGGGGTAGCCATTTCCCCGCTCTGACCACGCTTCCACATACAAACCAGTGACCTGGGAGTCCAAGGCGCCGCTTCTCTCACTTAAAGGGCGCGAACAGACCAAAAGTGGTGCAAGAAGATCTCAAAGCCCTAGAGCCTATAGATCTAAGCGATGAAGAAATAGCAAAACTCTCAGACAGACAGTTTAAAACACTGGTCATCAGGATCCTCATAGAACTGGTTGATTATAGCCACAAATTAGACAAATATATGAAGGCGAAACTAATTGAAATGAATGGAATTGCACAGGAAACCAATAGTAATGGAAAGGAGACTGGGACTCAAATCAAGGGAGTGGACCAGAAGAAAGCAAATAATGGCCAAACAGAAAAGAGTCAAGAAGCAAGAATTCAAAAAAATGAGGAGAGTCTTAGGAACCTCCAGGACATCTTTAAATGCTCCAACATCCGAATTATAGGGGTACCAGAAGGGGGAAAGGAACAGCCACCAGTGGAAAACTTATTTGAACAAATAATAAAGGAGAAGTTCCCCAATCTGGCAAAGGCAACAGACTTCTAGGAAATCCAAGAAGCTCAGAGAGTCCCAAAGAAGTTGGACCCAAGAAGAAACACACCAAGGCACATCATCATTACATTAGCCAAGATTAAAATGAAAGAGAGAATCCTAGAAGCAGCAAGAGCTAAGGGGATAGTCACCTACGAAGGAGTCGCCGCCATCAGACTGTCAGCAGATTTCTCAAAAGAGACCTTACAGGCAAGAAGGGGCTGGAAAGAGATATTCCAAGTCATGAAATCCAAAGACCTACAACCAAGATTACTCTATCCAGCAAAACTTTCATTCAGAATGGAAGGGCAGATAAAGTGCTTCTCAGATAAGATCAAATTCAAGGAGTTCATCATCACCAAGCCCTTATTATATGAAATGTTAAAGGGACTTATCTAAGAAAAAGAAGTTAAAGAAACATGAACAGTGAAAGGACAACAAACTCACAGTTATTAACAACCACACCTAAAACAAAAGCAAACCAAAAGGACAGCTAGATCAGGAGTGGAAACACAGAAATGAAGATCTCAAGGAGGGTTAGCAACAGGGGAGTGGGAGGAGGAGAAGGGGGGAGAAGGTACAGAAAATAAGTAGCATAGACAGTAGATAGAAAATAGATGGGGGGGGCAAGAATAGCACGGGAAATATAGAATCTAAAGGACTTGAGACACATGGTCATAAACTAAAGGGTGGGTAATGGTGGGGATGGAGGGGTAGGGTGGAGGGGAATGAAAGGGGGAATAGAACAAATGTAACAGCATAATCAATAAAAAAATTTAAAAAAAAAAGAATTACAAATGATTAATTACAGCACAGTAGTGGGGATGTAAAGAATAGCATAGGGAATTTGAGTAGCCAAAGAAATATATGCAGGACCCATGGACATGAACAGTGTGGGGACTGCCTGAGGGAGTGGGGGTGAAAGGCATGGCTGGATTGAGGTGGAAAATGGGGGAAAATCTGGCACATATAATTTAAAAAAATAAAGAGGCACCAACCGGGTAAAGAAAAAACAAAAAACCAAAGAATATCCAGTTAGTATCCAAATTTCCCCATTTATCTCATAAGTTTTTTTTTAAATGTCCTGTTCAAATCAGAGTCCAACATTAGACGTTATTAATATGGCTCTCTTTTAATATAGGGTTCCTTCCTCCTTTATCCCCTTTCTTCTTGACAATTTATTAAAGACACTGAGCTGTTTGTTTGGTAGTTTCCCATAAACTAGATTCCTGTGGGGTCATTTAACATATTTCCTCCTCTGCCCCTGAATTTCCTATAAATTAGAAGTTAGAAGTTAGGTCTGGAGGCTGGATCAGATCAGGTCTGGTTTTATGGCAAACATGTTGTGTATGTCCTTGTGTAAAACCTCACAAACCACAGACTGACTGTCCCTTTTTGGATGTCTGGGCCCTAAGAAGAAAGATTTACTTGATGCCCCTAAAAAGGAAATTATTGGCTGAGATGGACTTCACATGATCAAGGGAAGGCCCAAATTTTATAGATATGGAGTAGGCAAAAGTAGGTTTACAGTTGTTCATGTGAAAAATAATATAGTAATAAACAATATAAGAATTACAGCTTCATGTACATACAACTGTAATCCTACTTTTGCCCACCCCAGTAATAAGAGCTTAGTGGCCATTTGGTGACAGGGACATCTTCCCATATACTCTGTATACCACGAAGAACCTCAGACTGAACTCTCTGCTTCATGCACTATGCCACACTTGTTTACTCCATCTGAGTTAACCACTGTAGGGATGCTTTGGAAGACCTGCCCTGTCCAGTTAGAACTATGCAAATTATATCTTCATTTATATCTATACTGACCAATCAGAAGTATACAACTTGGAAACCTCATCCACATGAAACAGACCAAAATGGGTGCAATCCAAGAAAGTTCCCTACAAAGCGAAAAAGCTCTTTTGTGTTAGTGGAGCAATACTTCGTTTCTGCCAGAGGCTTCATTTCTACCAGAGGCAACTCTCTGCCACAGGTCTCCCTGGTTTGCAAATTATTACCTTAATGAAGTATCTTTTTCACTCCTCTGCCTTTTAAATTTGTTTACAGATGTTAAGATTAATCACTGGACAGAAAAGAATGAAGAAAAAGGAATTCAAAACAATGAAGAGAGGCTCAGGACCCTCCGGGACATCTTTAAACGTACCGACATCGAAATTATAGGGGTATCAGAAAGAGAAGAGGGAGAGCAACCAGTGCAAAAGTTATTTGAACACATAAATGAAGAACTCCCCAATCTGCCAAAGGAAATAGACTTCCAGGAAATCCAGGAAGCTCCAAGAGTCCCAAAGAACTTGGACCCAAAGAAGAACAAACCAAGGCACATCATAATTTTGCATTAGCCAAGATTAAAACGAAGGAAAGAGCCCTGGCTGTTGTGGCTTAGTGGATTGAGTGAGGGCCTGCAAACAAAAGGACCGCAGTTCAATTCCCAGTCAGGGCACATGAATGGGTTGCAGGCCAGTTCCTGGCAGAGGACGCACGAGAGGAAACCATACATTGATATTTCTCTCCCTCTCTCCTTCCTTTCCCCTCTAAAGATAAATTAATAAAATCTTTTAAAATATCTTTAAAAATGGGAGAGAATCCTAGAAAAGAAAAGGAGAAAGTTACCTATAAAGAAGTTCCCATCAGACTGTCAGCGGATTTCTCAAAAGAGACCTTGCAGGCAAGAAGGGGCTAGAAAGAAGTATTCAAAGTCATAAAAAGCAAGGACCTACATCAAAGACTGCACTATCCAGCAAAGCTTTCATTTAAAATGGAAGGGCAGATAAAGTAGTTCTCAGATAAGGTCAAGTTAAAGGAGTTCATCATCACCAATCCCTTATTATATGAAATGTTAAAGAGACTTATATAAGAAAAAGAAGATAAAATCATGTATAGTAAAATGACAGCAAATCCACAATTATCAACAACTACACCTAAAACAAAAACAAACTAAGCAAACAACTAGAACAGAAATGGAGATCACCTGGAGGATTAGCAACAGGGGAGTGGGAAGAAAAGAGAGGTGGAAAAGGTACAGAGAATAAGCAGCATAGATGGTAAGTAAAAAATAGAAGGGTTGCAGGCCAGTTCCCAGCAGGGGACTCACGAGAGGCAACCATACATTGATGTTTCTCTCCCTCTCTCCTTCCCTTACTCTCTAAAGATAAATAAAATCTTTAGAAAAAAATGGGAGTTATTTGGGAGACTTCCGCCATGATGGAGGTGGAGACGCCGTGCTTTCTCACACAAACAAATTTAGAGACAACAAAATATTAGCAACAGAAAACACACCCAGAACACAGAAAATTGAACGTTTCAGAAGTCTGATAACAACAAATTCTTCAGCCAGACCGGTAAGAAGGGTGAAGCCAGCAGCTGGCTGAGCGGGGTTGCACAAGAAAACGGTCAGAAGAAATCAGGCGCGCGGATCCCAGACGAGGAGGTGCAACAGGCGGACCCAGTGAGCGACAGGCAGACCCAGTAAGGGTGCAGGGCCGTGGGTTGACTGTGGTTGTGCATTCGTGCGCAGAGAGACCGGCGAGGGAGTGGGCAGTGAGACAGAACTGAGCAGGCCCCAGCTGCGGGAGGCAGCAAAGGGTACCGCCATTTCACCGCTCTGACCCTCCCCCACATACAGTGTCACAACGCAGTGGCCTGGGCGGCCCCACCCTGGTGAACATCTAAGACTCTGCTCCTCATACTTAATGGGCACGAACAGACCAAAAATGGCTCAAGAAGATCTCAAAGCCCCAGAGCCCATAACTCTAAGCGACCAAGAAATTGCCAAACTTTCAGATGCACACTTCAAAACACTGGTGATCAGGATCCTCACAGAACTGGTTGATTTTAGTCACAAATTAGAGGAACACATGAAGGCTAAACTAATTGAAATGAAGGGAATTGCACAGGAACCCAATAGTGATGAAAAGGAGACTGGGACTCAAATCAAGGGAGCGAACCAGAAGGAAGGAAAAAATGACCAAACAGGAAAATACGAAGAAACGAGAATTCAAAAAAATGAGGAGACTTAGGAACCTCCAGGACATCTTTAAATGCTCCAACATCCGAATTATAGGGGTACCAGAAGGGTAAGAAGAAGAGCAACAACTGGAAAACTCATCTGAACAAATAATAAGGGAGAATTTCCCCAATCTGGCAAAGAAAATAGACTTCCAGGAAATCCAGGAAGCTCAGAGTCCCAAAGAAGTTGGACCCAAGAAGGAACACACCAAGGCACATCATCATTACATTAGCCAAGATTAAAATGAAGGAGAGAATCCTAGAAGCAGCAAGAGATAAGGGGACTGTCACCTACAAAGGAGTTCCCATCAGACTGTCAGCAGATTTCTCAAAAGAGACCTTACAGGCAAGAAGGGGCTGGAAAGAAGTATTCCAAGTCATGAAATCCAAAGACCTACAACCAAGATTGCTCTATCCAGCAAAACTTTCATTTAGAATGGAAGGACAGATAAAGTGCTTCTCAGATAAGATCAAATTCAAGGAGTTCATCATCACCAAGCCATTATTTCATGAAATGTTAAAGGGACTTACCTAAGAAAAATAAGTTAAAAAACATGAACAGTGAAAGGACAGCAAACTCACAGTTATTAACAACCACACCTAAAACAAAAGCAAACTAAAAGGACAGCTAGATCAGGAGCAGAAACATAGAAATGAAGATCTCATGGAGGGTTAGCAACAGGGGAGTGGGAGGAGGAGAAGGGGGGAGAAGGTACAGAGAATAAGTACCATAGATGGTAGGTAGAAAATAGATAGAGGAGCAAGAATAGTATGGGAAATATAGAATCTAAAGAACTTGAGACCCGTGGTCATAAACTAAAGGGGGGAATGGTGGGGGTGGGGGGTGCAGGGTGGAGGGGAATGAAGGGGGGGAATAGAACAACTGTAATGGCATAATCAATAAATATATATATACATATATATATATACATAAAAATAGAAAGGAAGGCAAGAATAGTATGGGAAATGTAGAAGCTAAAGAACTTATGACACATGGACATGAACTAAAGGGGGAGAATGTGGGTGGGAGAGGGTGTGCAGGGTGGAGGGGAGTGAAAGGGTAAGAATGGGACTACTGTAATAGTATAATCAATAAAATATATTTTTTAAAAGTTTAAAAAGCTTTTCTCAACAACAAAAATGATCAGTAATTCCCATTATTATCCATACCCCCCCATATCCATCCATTATTAAGGTCTCCATTTTTTTACTTAAGGTTTTAGTAGCTATTTCCCTCCATGCATTTGGGTTACAGAATGTCATTAATTAGTTCTTTTATTCTTGCTGCATTTTTAAATGATATATCTTCCATAAAGAAATTTTCCTTGAAAATGTTTTGGCAATCCTGAAATAGAATTGGTACAGTAAAGGCATATGGATGCTTGATTCCATTCTGTAATTTACTGCCAAATAAATGACTTGCACCCTTCATATTCTAGAGGGGGACCCAAAGAGATTGTTTTTAATTGTGATTGTTGTTGTTTGGTGTCATTATGCATTCATACTTCTAACATAATTGAGGCAATTCAATTCACTGCAGTTAACATTCATTTTGATGCTCAAATGACCTCTTCTTTGGCCAGTGCGAGCTCTTTTAAATCAGTTCACAAAACTTTTGAGCACTCATGTAGTCTCTGATACTTCCCTTGCTTTCTAGAAAGACAAGGTGTCCCATACTCACCTTGTACACTTTTGACTTAAGACCAAGGATCAGCCATTTTCTTTTTTCCCAAAAAGGGGGTCCTGGATTTTTTTTAGTGAGAAATGGAATTTAGACTCCAGAGTTTGAAGGCTCATAGGTACTGAGTTGGTTGCTGTTTGTAGGCTTTTTTAATGGACAGAGCTAAGAAATGCTTTTAAAAAGAGGGAGAGAGACACAATTCAACCTGACTCATGCTGATATTTCAAACTCAAGTTGGGGAATCAGTATTTGAATATTTTTTCTCTGATTTTAAAAAATCTCGGTTCTTTGTATCATACTCTTTTGCTCTATTCTTCAATATACAAATGGTTCCCAACAACAATAACAATATTTTTACTAAAAATATGACTACAAAAAGTAGGTTAAGATCTGTTTGTAATTCTTTTCATCCTTAGAATATACCCACAAGTCATATAATCAATGTATGTGTTCTTTTATTCCACATATATATTTTTCTTATTGTAATTGTTTAAGTACAGTTTTCTGCCTGTTACCCCCATTCCAGCCCACCCCCGATGCCGTCCCCACCTGCCTCCCGTTTCCACCCCACCTTGTTATTGTTTATGTGTCCTTTATACTTGTCCTGCAAACCCTTCCAATTTTCCCCTGAAATTCCCTCTTCTCTCTCCTCTGGTCACTGTCAGCCTGTTCTCAATTTCAGTGTCTTTGGTCATAATTTTGCTTGCTTGTATGTTTTGTTGTTTAGGATCATATGGTATTTGTCTTTCACTGCCTGGCTTATTTCACTTAGCATAATGCTGTCCAGTTACATCCATGCTATGGCAAAGGGTAGGAGCTCCTTTCTGCTGCATAGAATTCCATGGTGTAAATGTATCATTGTTTTTTGACCCATTCATTTATTGATGTTCACCTAGGTTGCTTCTAGCACTTGGCTATTGTAAATTGTGCTGCTATGAACACTGGGGTGCATAGGTTCTTTTGGATTGGTGTTTTAGGGTTCTTAGGATACAATTCCAGCAGTGAAATTGCTGGGTCAAAAGGCAGATCCATTTTTATTTTTCTGAGAAAATTCCATACTGTTTTCCACAGTGGTTGTACCAGTCTGCAATCCCACCAACAATGGATTAGGGTCCACTCTTCTCCACAACCTCTCCAACACTATTTGTTTGTAGATTTCTTTATGATAGCCATTCTGACTGGTGTAAAGCGATATCTCAATTATGGTGTTAATTTGCATCTTTCAAAGAGATATTGAGCATCTTTTCATATGTCTCTGGATCTTCTGTATGTCCTCCTTGGAAAAGTGTCTGTTCAAGTCCTTTGCCCATTTTTTTT
The DNA here is from genome assembly GCF_021234435.1 of Artibeus jamaicensis. Lineage (NCBI taxonomy): Eukaryota > Metazoa > Chordata > Mammalia > Chiroptera > Phyllostomidae > Artibeus > Artibeus jamaicensis. The sequence continues at coordinate 1,413,048 of NW_026521267.1, read as the reverse complement.
TTAAAGATTTTATTTACTTATCTTTAGATGGGAAGGGAAGGAGAAAGGGAGAGAATATCAATGTATGGTTGCCTTTTGTGGGTTCCCTGCTGGGAACTGGCCTGCAACCGAGGCATGTGCCCTGACTGGGAATCAAACCGCGATCCTCTGGTTCGCAGGCCCACGCTCAATCCACTGAGCTACACCAGCCAGGGCTCAAGTCCTTTGCCCATTTTTTTAATTGGGTTGCTTGTCTTTTCAGAGTGGAGTTGTGTGAGTTCTTTATATATTTTGGAGATCAAACCCTTGTCTGAGGTGTCACTGGAAAATATGTTTTCCCATACAGTTGGTCCTTTTTCCATTTTAATACTGTTTTCTTTAGCCATGCAGAGGTTTCTTATTTTGATGAGATCCCATTTGTTTCTTTCTTCCTTTATGTCCCTTGCTCTAGGGGACATATAAGTGAAAATATTATCTGAGATTTTCCTGCCTATGTTTTCCTCTAGGACTTTAATGGTGTTACAACTTATATTTAAATCTTTTATCCACCTTGAATTTATTTTGGTGTATGGTGTAAGTTGGTGCTCAAGTTTCATTTTTTTTCCATGTAGCTGTCCAGCTGTCCCAACACCATTTGTTAAAGAGACAATTATTAGTCCATTTTATGTTGCTGCCCCCTTTTTCTAATATTATTGACTGTAGAGAATTGGGTTTATTTCTGGGCTCTCTGTTCTGTTCCATTGGTCTATGTGCCTATTTTTATGCCCATACCAGGCTGTTTCGATTACAGTGGCCTTGTAATACAGTTTGGTAACAGGTATTGTGATCCCTCCTACTTTGCTCTTCAAAGTATGTCTTTTAAAGTAATTTAAAATACTTCCAATTTGACTAATCCACCAATATAAAAGATAGGTTCATTTGTTTCATTTTGTTTTCAAAATTTGTGGGTTTTCCACTTTGATTTAATAATATATAAAATGTTTATATGGTTCCAAAATCAAAACTACTAAAACAGGTCTATTTTCAGAAAATGTAAGCTTTTCTAGCTTATTTCCATCATCCCCTGGTAGGTAACATTTTTTGGTTTTGGTTTATTTTTCCCTTCCCTTCCTAATATAAGCTAATATATATTCATATATACCATAGACAAAAGGCAGAACAATCTATGCATTAAGGAAAAATCCATTTTAAGAAGTATACTTACTTCAATATATAGGCTTTTGGGAGGTTTCATATCCTGTGTAATATCTAAACCTTCATCTCCTCCCAATGATCTCATATAAGTAGCAAGGGACTTTTTATAATGATTGAACCATTCCATCTGCAAACATAAAGATGGTCATTTGACAAAGTTTTAAGAAAACAAACTTACAGAAATTGTATACTTATCTTTTGTAAAACAGCATATGTTCCCACATGGACCACTGTTATGACCATTTATTCATTTAAACTATAGGCATAGTTCATTTTAATGCACTTTAAAAACATTGTGATTTTATAAATTAAAGGTTTGTGGCAACCCTGCGTGGAAAAAGTTTATTGGCACTATTTTCCCAAAAGCATTTTCTGTGTCACAGTTTGGTAATTCTCATAGTATTTTAAACTTTTTCATTATTATGTTCATTATGGTGATTTATGATGAGTGATCTTTGTTATTATTACTGTTACTCTTTGAGGATGCTATGAACCATGCCCATAAAAGGATGGCAAACTTAACTGATCAATGTGTGTGTGTTCTGACTGCTCCACCAATCTGCTGTTCCCCTGTCTCCCTCCCCTTTACGCCTCCATATTTCCTGAAACAACAATATTCAAATTAGGACAATTAATAATCCTACAATAGCCTCTAAGTGTTCAAGTGAGTGTTCGTCTTTCACTTTAAATCAGAAAGCAAAAAAATATTAAGCTCATTAAGGAAGGCATATCAAAAGCTGAAATAGGCCCGGGCTGGTGTGGCTCAGTGGACTGAGTGCTGGCCTGCAAAACCTGAGGGTTGCCAGTTGGATTCCCAGTCAGGTCACCAGCAGAGGGCATGCGAGAGACAAACACACACTGATGTTTCTTTTCCTCTCTTTCTCCCTTCCCCTGTGTACTAATATAAATAAATAAATAAATCTTTAAAAAAAAAAAAAAAGAAGGCTGAAATAGGATGAAAGCTAGGTCTTTTGTACCAGTTAGCTAAGCTGTGAATGCAAAGAAAAAGTTCTTAAAGGCAATTAAAAGTGCTACTCCAATCAACAGTGAATCATAAGAAAGTGAAACAGCCTAATAATTAACATGGAGAAAGTTTTAGTGGTCTGGATAGATCAACTAGCTACAATATTCCCTTAAGCCAAAGCATATCCAGAATAAGTCCATAACTCTCTTCAATTCCGTGAAGGTTGACAGAGGTAAGGAAGCTACAGAAGAAAAGTTTGAAGCTAAGAGAAGTTGTTAGTTCATAAGGTTTTAAGGAAAAAGCTGTCTCTATAACATAAAAGTGCAAGGTGAAGCAGCAAGTGCTCATGTAGCTACAGCAAGTTATCCAGGTCTAGCAAAGAGAATTAACAAAGGTGGCTATGCTAAACAGATTTTCAATGTGGGCAAAACAGCCTTGTATGGGAAAATGATGCTATCTAGGACTTTCATAGGCAGAGAGAACTCAATGCCTGGCTTTTAAGCTTCAAAGGACAGCTTCACTCTTTTTAGGGGCTAAAGCTGATGGTGACTGAGTTGAAGACAATACTCATTTACCATTCCAAAAACCCTAGGGCCCTTAAGAATTATACTAAATCTACTCTGCCTGTGCTGTATAAATGGAACAATAAAGCCTGGATGACAACACATTTGTTTAAAACATGGCTTACTGGATATTTTAAGCTCACTGTGGAGACCTATTGCTCAGAAAAAAAGGATTGCTTTCAAACTATTTCTGCTTATTGACAATGGCAATGTATACATTTATGCAAGGGTTCTCATACAGATTTACAAGTTTGATGTTCTTTTCATGCCTATTAACACAATATCAGTTCTGTAGCCCATGGATCAAAAGCTCTCATATATAATGTGCACCCACGTATTTGGTCCAAACTTTCAGGAAAAATATATTTTATATTAATGTTTTAGTTCAATTATGTATTTATTTATATTTAGAAACAAAACCAATTATCGTATTCCAGGTTATTATTTTGCACACAAATATTGGTATTGCTTTCTAGAGTTATACTTTTAATGAATAAGTGTAATTAAAAGAATTAAAAACATTAACTTCTGGCCAAGATGGAAGCATAGGTGGAAACACTGTTCCTCCTCGCACAACCAAGTTTAAAGACAACAAAGTTTTAGTAACAAAAACACAGCCAAAACACAGAGAATTGAATTGTACGGAAGTCCAACAACAACAAACCCGTTCATCCAGACCATTCATCCAGATCAGTAAGAGGGGCAGAGTCCGCAGTGGAGCGAGGTCAGGCAGGAAAGATGAACCTGACCGACCCAGGAGCTCAGGAGCGCAGGCAGTGGTTGGCATATCCAAGGCGTGGTGGGGTGGCAACTGGTGGACCCAGTGAGGGCGCAAGGCAGCTAGCTGGCCTCAGTCACACATTCGCACGCAGATAAACCAAGCGAAGGAGCGAGCAGTGAGACAGACCACACAGGCTAGGGCCCCAAGACGAGATTTAGAGCTTGAAAGCACCAATTGAAAAGACTTTCGGGGTCAAAGTGCTGGGAAAAGCTCCGAGGCTCACAGACAGTTCGTTGGAGAGACTCACAGGGTCCAGGAGGGTGTACAAGCCCATACACCTGGGAACCAGCACCAGAAGGGCCCAATTTGCTTGTGGGAAGCAGCAGAAGGGACAGAAATCTGAGAGAGAGCAGAACAAACGCCATTGCCCCTCTCTGACCCCGCTCCCACATACAGCGTCACAAACCAGCAACTGAGTTGCTCCACCCTGGTGAACAACTAAACCCCCACCCCTCATACAGAAGAGGTATGAACAGACCAAAACATTACGGCTCAAGAACAGCTCACAGCCCCAGAGCCAATAAATTTAAGCGACCAAGAGATAGCTAACCTTTCAGATGCACAGTTCAAAACATTGCTGATCAGGATGCTCACAGAATTGGCTGATTTTCGTCACAAATTAGAGGAAAATATGAAGGCTAAACTAATTGAAATGAAGGGAAATGCACAGGAAAACATTAGTGATGGAAAGCAAACTGGGACTCAGATCAAGGGAGTGGACCAGAGGAAGAAAAAAATGACCAAACAGAAAAGAATGAAGAAACAAGAATTCAAAAAAATGAGGAGAGGCTTAGGAACCTCCAGGACATCTTTAAACATTCCAACATCCGAATTATAGGGGTACCAGAAGGGGAAGAAGAACAGCAACAAGTGGAAAATTTATTTGAACAAATAATAAAGGAGAACTTCCCCAATCTGGCAAAGGCAATAGATTTTCAGGAAAGCTCAGACAGTCCCAAAGAAGTTAGACCCAAGGAAGAACACACCAAGGCACATCATAATTACATTAGCCAAGATTAAAATGAAGGAGAGAATCCTAGAAGCAGCAAGAGATAAGGGGACAGTCGCCTACAAAGGAGTTCCCATTAGACTGTCAGTGGATTTCTCAAAAGAGATCTTGCAGGCAAGAAGGGGCTGGAAAGAAGTACTCCAAGTCATAAAAGGCAAGGATCTGCATCCAAGATTGCTCTATCCAGCAAAACTTTCATTTAGAATGGAAGGGCAGATAAAGTGCTTCTCAGATAAGGTCAAATTCAAGGAGTTCATCATCACCAAGCTCTTATTATATGAAATGTTAAAGGGACTTACCTAAGAAAAAGAAGATAAAAAAGATGAACAGTGAAAGGACAGCTAACTCAGAGTTATTAACAACCACACCTAAAACAAAAGTAATCTAAGAGGGCAGCTAGATCAAGAGTGGAACCATAGAAATGGAGATCACATGCAGGGTTAGCAACAGGGGAGTGGGAGGAGGAGGAGGGGGGAGAAGGTACAGAGAATATATAGCATAGATGGTAGGTAGAAAATAGACATAGAGGAGGGCAAGAATAGTATGGGAAATATAGGATCTAAAGAACTTGTGACACATGGACATAAACGAAAGGGGGAATGGTGGGGGAGGGGGTGTGCAGGGTGGAGGGGAATGAAGGGGGGAATAGGACAACTGTAATGGCATAATCAATAAAATATATTTTGAAAAAAAGAATTAAAAACATTTATATAGTCCTGGCTGGTGTGGCTCAGTGGACTGAGCACTGGCCTACAAACCAAAGGGTTACTTGTGTGTTTCCCGATCGGGGCACATGCCTGGCTTGTGGGCCAGGTCCCCAGTAGGGGACATATGAGAGGCACACATTGATGTTTCTTTCCCTCTCTTTATCCCTCCCCCCTCTCTAGAAATAAATAAATTTTATAAAATTTATATAGGTACAAAATTAGTACTACCCATGTATAATACACATCCTTATTTTTCCCTCAAAAATTTGGGCAAATAGTATGCATTATACATGGCAAAATATGGTAATTTTGTAAGGCTCTAGCTGCTATAGATAGTGATTACTCTGATGGATTTGGGCAAAGAAAATTGAAAACCGGTAATATGGCAGCAGAGTAGGAGGACATACTACACACCTCCTCCCAGAACCAAATTGGAAATAAAACTAAAGAGAGGTCTAGACACCTGAAATACACCAAAGACTACCTGAAAGGGAGGCTTTTAACCAAGGATGGGGGAAAAAATACCATAACCAGTAGGAAGGTTGAGGTCATTCAAAGGTACTGACCCTTAGGGCAGTGGGCTGAGGTGGTGGTGCAGCTATGAAAGCTCCCCCTTGAAAGGAGAGGGTTGGGGAACATGGATCAGGGTCCCCAACAGATCACCAGTGCTGGAGAGTAAGCAAATCACGTGGCACCCCATGGTGAAGGGGCCACAAGATTTGCCTCTGTTGAGCAGCTGGTGAGGGACCAGAATAGCTGAAGACAAAACCACTATTTTTTTTTCTTTCTTAATTTTTAAAGGGGCCAAACACAGGTCTTGTGTTTGCAACCACTCACCTTGGACCCAGTGAGGAGAGGCAGCAGGGACTGCAGTCTCGAAAGTAGAGTGTGGGATACACAGGGGAGCAATGTGGGGGAGAGACTATAGGGCTTTCTGTGCCAGGATATACCTGAATTCTGCAGCAGCCATCTTGCTTGAGAAGGAGGAGCCCCTCCCAGGGTGATAGCCCTATGGGATATTGCTCACCCCACCCTCCTTCTGCAATCCTGCTCTCTATACCCTGAAACTTTTTTCCCCTATTATATAGTTTGGTTTTTTGCTTTGTTTTATGTGGGTTTTTTTTCCTTTTACTATTTATTTCTTCCCATCCTGCATCTTAACCCATGTTGAGAGCGCAGCACACAGACTACAGAGACAGGCTGTAGGATGCAGCCATATCATATATTCTCCCAGGAAACAGACTGGTACTTCCCTTCACGGGAGAGCATTAGAAACACCCTCTGGTTTCTGGCAGAGCCAAAACATGGACTCTCTGCTGCATATAGGGAAATAATTCTGAACAGACTCAAACCACTGGCTCAGTGGGTGGGGAGAACACATCTTCCCTGAAGTCTGAAAGGCATCTACTATGGGAGATCCAGGAGTCTCATCCACTGATCCCACCAGAAGCTCTCTCAGAAACAGTCAGGTCTATGATTAGTCTAAAACTGATAGCAGACGGGCAGGTAGAGGCAGACAGATGCAGATTCTCTAGTGACTTTGGTTGTTTGCTGATACACCCATGTACCTAGTGCTGTTAAAACCCAGGTGTGCTGTACAAATTGACCCATCCTGGGCACAGCCAACCCTGGAGGGATCAATCAAAAACTCTGGATTCCTGGTAGCTTTGAAAAGGCTGACTAGAGCTAGGCATGGACAGCATCTGACCCAGGCTACAGCAGAGCTGTATCCAAAGAGAGAATCCAGCAGGCAAGCACCAAACTCTGCTGAGACAAATTCCACTTTGTTCTTTTTCATTATTTTTTCCTTTTCATAGACTTTTTGTTAGTTTTTTCTATTTTTCCTTTCCTATTTTTGTTCTATTTTTCTGTCATATTTCTTACTTTACTCTTACCAGTGATTACCCCAACGTTTCCTTCTTTCCTTTTCTTATTTGTTATTCTTTCTCTTTTGTTGCCCCTTTTTTAGTTTCTTCTTTCAACTCATTGTTCGCATTAGTTCTCCACACCTTCCTCTCCCATAATTACTTCTCTGTCCATTAGTGTTGACTTAGTCTTTTCCTTGTATTTCCCCCTTTTCCTAATATTCCATTTATATTTCCACCTTTACTATTCTGATATTTTGTCATTGAAATTGCTGCTGTTGTTGGGGGAGTTGCTTGTTTTGGTTTCATTTTTTTGTGTTGTTTTGATTTGTACTGCCAGCACCTTTACCACAGCGTACAAGATATGATGTGGGTCAAGCCTCTCAGGCAAGATAGCCAGAAGGGAAAACCCACCAATGAATAAGCCAATAACAAGAAGGACCCAAATACAACAGGATAGCCTACATAACCCACATAAAGGGCATTCCCTGACCCTCTAGATCAGGAGATCAAGGTGCTGGCACCACTGGGTAACACAGGACTCCTACTACATAAGTCTACCCCATGAGATGGGGATTCAAAGCAGATCTATTTATAACATAGAAACAAATAAAAAGAGGCAGCTTAAATGAGGAGACAAAGAAATGACCTTCTAGATTAAAGAAAAGGAGAAATCCCCAATAAAAGAGCCAAATGAAATTGAGGCAAGCAAATCATCATCAGACATTACGTTCCAAGTAATGGTTATATGAATGCTCAAGGAACTTAGTGAAAACTACATCAGCATGGAAAAGGACATAGAAACATTAGCAGTTTAGAAAACAAGGTAGATAAAAACACCCAGAAAGAGCAACAAAATGAAAAAGAAATAAAAAGATGATTTTAAGGGTACTTTGAAACAATGAAATGTAACAATATTTACATTGTAAGGATACCAGAAGATGAAAGGGAGCAAGGGATAGAAAACTTCCCTAACTTGGTGAAGGAAGAAGTACAGAAGTTCAGGAAGCATGGAGTCCCAAACAAGTGAATCCAAAGAGGTCTATGCTAAGACACATCACAATTAAAATGACAAACTATAAAAACAAAGAAAGAATTTTAAAGGCAGCAAAGAGAAACAGTTACCTACAAGGGAGCTCTGATAAGGCTATGAGGTTATTTCTCAGCAGACAATACAGACCAGAAGGAATTGGCATGAAACATTCCAAAGTAATGAAAAGCAAGCACCTGCAACCAAGACGACTCTATCCAGCAAGTCTCTCATTTAAAATAGAAGTCAACATAAAGAGCTTCCCAGACAAGAAAAAGAGGTCTGAAGGAGTAAATTTCTATCTAACCAGCAGTACAAGAGATACTAAAGGGACTGCTTTAAGGAGAAGAAATAGAGAGAGAGAGGAACACAGAGCAAGGGGGAAAAATGGCAGTAAATATCGATCAACAATAATGTTAAATGTAAATGAATTAAATGCCCCAATCAAAAGACAATGGGCAGCTGGATGGATGAGAAAACAGGACCTGCATATATGCTGTCTACAAGAGCCTCACCTCAGAACAAAAGATTTACACAGGTTGAAAATGAAAGAATGGAAAATATTATTACATGCTAATGGATATGGGGAAAAAAGCTGAGGTAGCAATACTTTTCTAACAAATAGACTTCAAAACAAAGGCCATAATAATAGACACAAAAGGACATACATAATAATTAAGGGAATCCAACAAGAGAAAATAACCATTGTAAACATATATGCAAGCAATATAGGAGCATCTGGATATATAAAGAAAATCTTGGAGGGCTTTAAGAAAAAGATCAACAGCAATGTAGTCATAGTAGGGGATTTTAACACACCATTCTCAGTGAACACATCTTCCAGACAAAAAAACCAACAAGGATATAGCAGCATTAAACAACACACTAGATCAAAAGGATTTAATATCTATAGAACATTTCACACTAAAGAAGCAAAATATATTCTCTCATATGCGCACTGATTACTCTCAAAGGTAAAACACATGCTAAGACACAAAACAAGCCTTGACAAATTCAAAAAAACTGAAATCATATCAATCATTTTCTCAGATCACAATGACCTAAAACTAGAAATCAACTTCAAGGAAAAAAACCCCAAAACATTCAAATACACAAAAGATAAATGACATGGTATTAAATAAAGTTGGGTTAACAATGACATCATGGAAGAAATCAAAAGTACCAGGAAACAAAGGAAAATGAACACACAACAACACAAAAGCTATAATACACTGCGAGAGCATTCCTGAGTGGGAAGTTCATAGCATTACCTAAATAAGATAGAAAAATGTAAAATAGAAAACATAAACCTACATTTAAAAACCCAAATTTAAAAGAACTACAAAAACAAGAAACAAAGCAAAAAAAGCCAGAGAGTAGAAGGAAGGAAACAAATCAAGATCAGACCAGAAATAAATGACACAGAGATAAAACAAAACAAAACGAAACAAAACAAAAAAACCCACAGTTGAAAAGATCAAGAAATCTACAAGCTTATTCTTTGAAAAAATAAGCAAAATTGACAAACCTTTAACCAGACTCATCAAGAAAAAAAGAGAGGACCCAAATTACACACACACAAAAATCAGATATGAAAGTGAAGAAGTAACAACTGATACCACAAAAATACAATGGATTGTAAGAAATTACTATGAACAGCTATATGCCAAAAAATTGGACAACTTGGGTGAAATAGGTCTATTACTAGACATATACAATCTTCCAAAACTGAATCAGGAAAAAGCAGAAAATCTGAACAGACCAGCAACTAATGAAATTGAAGCAGTAACCAAAAAATTCCCAGCATACAAAAGCCCTGGACCAGATGGCCTCAGAAAAAGAATTTTACCAATTATTCAAAGAACTAAAACTTATCCTTCTGAAACCATTCCAAATAATTCAAGAATAGGGAAGACTTCCAAACTGTTTTTCAGGATACTAGTATTATTCTAATTCCAAAACCAGGTAAAGACATAACAAAGAACGAAAACTATAGGCCAATACCTCTGATGCACACAGATGCTAAAATCCTCAAAATAATAGCAAAGTGGATCCAGCAATACATCAAAAAGATCATACTCCACAATCAAATGGGTTTTATTCCTTGGATGTATGGAGGGTACAATTACCACAAATCAATAGTTGTGATACATCAGTGGTCCCCAACCTTTTCGGCACCAGGAACCAGTTTCATGAAAGATAATTTTTCCATGGATGGGAAGGAGCCGACGGGAGGTGAAACTCAGGTGGTAATGTAAGTGAAGCTTTGCTAGCTCACTCACCAGCCACTCACCTCCTGCTGTGCAGCCCAGTTCCTAACAGGCCATAAACCAGTTCTGGTCACCGGCCCAGGGTTTGGAAACCCCTGTAATATATCACATAAACAAAGTGAAAGACAAAAATCACCTGATCATATCAATAGATGCAGGAAAATTATTTGATAAAATCTAGCACCCATTTATGATTAAAACACTCAGCAAAGTGAGAATAGAGGAAGCATACCTAAACATAATAAAAGCCATATACAAAAAACCTACAGCCAAGATCATACTCAATAGGAAACTAAAAGCATTGCCCTTCAGATAAGAAACAAAACTGGCATGTTTGCTATCACCACTTTTATTCAACATAGTACTCGAAGTCCTAGCCACAGTAATCAGACAAGAAGAACTACTCTGGCTGGCATAGCTCAGTGGATTGAGCATGGACCTGCAAATCAAAGGGTTGCCACTTGGATTCTTAGTAGGGGCACATGCCTGAGTTACTGGACAGGTCCCCAGTAGAGGATGTGTGAGAGGCAACCACACATTGATCTTTCTCTCCCTCTTTCTCCCTTCCTTCCCCTCTCCCTAAAAATAAATAAATCTTAAAAGAAAAAAAAGAAGAAATAATAGGTACCCAAATTGGAAAAGGGGAAGTAAATTTGCTGTCATTCACAGGTAATGTTTTACTTAGAAAACCCTATAGGATCCACAAAAAAAAAACTACTTAACCTGTTAAATGAATTCAGCAAAGTACTGGAATACAAATTGATGCCATTTTTATACACTAATTATGAACTATCAGAAAGAGAAACTAAGGAACCAATTCCATTTAATATTCCAACCAACTGAGTGCGGGCCTGCGAACCACATGATCAAAATTCGATTCCCAGTCAGGGCACATGCCTGGGTTGCAGGCCAGTTCCCAGCAGGGGACTCACGAGAGGCAACCATACATTGATATTCCTCTCCTTCTCTCCTTCCCTTCCCCTCTAAAGATAAATAAATAAAATCTTTAAAAAAATTCCAACCAACAAATGTCAAGTACCTAGGAATAAATTTAACTAAGGAGGTAAAACACCTGTACTCAGAAAACTATGTGACACTGAAGAAACAAATTCAAGAAGATACAAGTAGAAGCATACAATGTGTTCATGGATTGGAAGAATGAACATCATTAAAATGTCCACACTACCCAAAGTTCATTGAAATAAGCCAGGTAGTGAAATACCACATGATCTCACTTATAAGAGGAATCTAATGAACAAAATTAACTAATGAGCAAAATAAAACCAGAGGGATAGAACAGACCAACAGCTGTTAAGAGTGGAGGGAGTAGGTTCGGACTGACTGAAAGAAGGTGAAGGGATGAGTCAAAGAACATTGTGAAGGACACGAACAGTAGTGAGGGGACTGATCATGGAGGCGGGGGCAGGGAGGGTGTGTGGAGGAGGGATGAAAAGGGAAAAAGTGGGACAACTATAATAGCATAAAAATATTTTTTTTAAAAAGAAAGAGAATTGAAACCCTTCTGGAAAGGATTCACCATTATAGATGGCATTAATAACATTTGTGATTCATAAGAGCTCAAATTATCAACAGTAACAGGAGTTTGGAAAAAATTGAATTCAACTCTCATGGATGACTTTGAAGGATGACTTCAGTGGAGGAAGTAACTGAACATATTGTACAAACAGCAAGAGAAGCAGAATTAGCAGTAGTGCCTGAAAATATGACTGAATTCCTACAATCTCATGATAAAACTTAATGAGAAGTTGCTTCTTATGGATAAGGAAAACTGGTTTTTCTGAGATGGAATCCGCCTTTGGTGAAGATGCTTTGAAGATGGTTGAAGTGACAACAAAGGATTTAGAGTATTATATAAACTTAGCTGATAAAGCATTGGCACAATTTTAGAGGAACAACTCCAATTTTGAATGAAGTTCTAGCGTGTGTAAAATACTCTCAAACAGTATTGCACGCCACACAGAAATTGCTGATGAAAGGAAAGAGTCAATCTATGCATAGAACTCTATTATCCTATTTTAAGAAATTGCTAGTCACCCCATCCATCAGCAGTCATTACTCTGATCAGTCAGCAGCCAGCAACATTGAAGCAAAACCCTCCACAGGCAAAAAAGATTTGACTCATTGAATGCTCAGAGGACAACTAGCATTTTATACCAATTAAGCATTTTTTAATTAAGGTATGTACATTGTCTTTTTAGACATAATGCCATTGCACACTTAACAGACCGTAGTATAGTATAATCATGGCTTTTATATGCACTGGAAAACTAAAACATTAAGAGTGACTTGCTTTTTGTGATATTTGCTTTATGTAGTGGTCTAGAACTAAACCAAAATATCTCTGAGGTATACCCGTACAAATATTGATTGCCTGCTATGAACCAGGCAGAGGTATAAGTACTTAGAATGAATAATCCAATAAAATGGACAAAAAGTCTCTGTTCTCACAGAACTTACACCCCAGCGTATCTAAGGAACATTCCACCAGAAACAGAATTATGAAAAATACATCATTTCAGAACTACAGTATGATCTCTTCAAACTCTGCAGTGATTTTTCTGAAAACTATAAAACACTGTTGACAAAAACATCCAAATGTCCATCAACTGATGAATGGACTACATACATACATCCATGTAATGGAATATTATTCAGCCATAAATCTAAATAAAGTTCTGACACAGGTTACCACATTACTGAACCCTGAAAACATGCTAAATGACAAACCCAATAGGCCAAATATGCATGATTTCACTTTTATGAAAATTCATAATAGGTGCCCTGGCTGGTATGGCTCAGTAGATTCAGTGCTGGCCTGCAAACCGAAGTGTCACCAGTTTGATTCGCATGCTTGGGCACATGCTTGGGTCACAGGTCAGGTCCCCAGTGGGACATGCACGGGAGGCAACCACACATTGATACTTCTCTCCTCTTTCTCCCTCCCTTCCCCTCTTGTATAAAAATAAACAAAATCTTTAAAAGAAATTCATAATAAGCAAATCTATAAAGACAAAAGGTAGATTAGTGATTTCTAGGGGCTGAGATGAGGAAAGAGAATATGGGAGTTAAACTGGTAACAGTTGCAGGGTTTCTTCTAGGGGTGATGAAAATGTTCTGGAATAAGATACACAACTCTGTAAATACAGTAAAAAAACACCAAATTATTTACTTTAAAAGGGCAAACTACAGTAAGTGAATTGTATCTTAGCACATCTAGTTCTTTGACTTATTGAAAAAAATTAAAGGAGACAAATATATGGAAGGATATACCACATTCATGGATTGGATGATTTAGTATGGTAATAATGTCACCTGATGTATATATTCAATATCAAACAAAATCTTAATTATGTTTAAAAATGGAATTTGACAAATTATAGAATTTAGGAGAGACTTCCGCCAAGATGGAGGAGTAGGTGAAAACACTATGCCTTCTCACACAACCAAGTTTAAAGACAACAAAGTTTTAGTAACAAAAAATGCAGCCAAAACACAGAAAATTGAACTACATGGAAGTCTGACAACAACGAACCCTTCAGCCAGACCAGTAAGAGGAGTGCAGTCAGCTACTGGCAGAGCGGGGTTGCGCTGGGAAACTCAAGACACCAACCCAGGGGCGAGGGCAATGGTTGGCAGATCCCAGGCATGGGGTTGCGACAGGCAGACCCAGTGAGGGCTAAAGGTGGCAGGCTGACCGTGGTCACAGTCGCATGCAGATAAACCAGCAAACGAGCAAGCATTGAGACAGACTGTACAGGGCCCAGCTGCGGGAAGCAGCAGAGGGGACCACCATTGCCCCTCTTTGACCCCGCCCCACATAAAACTTCACAACCCAGTGACCTGGGCGGCCCCACCCTGGTGAACACCTAAGGCTCTGCTCCTCATACTTTACGCCAAAACATGTCTCAAGAAGAACTCAAAGCCCCAGAGGCCATAACTCTAAGTGACCAAGAAATAGCCAAACTTTCAGATGCACAGTTCAAAACACTAGTGGTCAGGATGATCACAGAACTGATTTTAGTCACAAATTAGACGAACAAAACAATGCTAAACTAATTGAAATGAAGGGAAATGCACAGGAAAACAATAGTGATGGAAAGGAAACTGGGACTCAAATCAAGGGAGTGGACAAGAAGGAAGGAAAAAATGACCAAACAGAAAAGAATGAAGAAATAAAAATTCAAAAAAATGAGGAGAGGCTTAAGAACCACCAGGACATCTTTAAATGCTCCAACATCCGAATTATAGGGGTACCAGAAGGGGAAGAGGAAGAGCCACGAGTGGAAAACTTACTTGAACAAATAATAAAGGAGAACTTCCCCAATCTGTCAAAAAAAAAAAAAATAGACTCCCAGGAAATCCAGGAAGCTAAGAGAATCCCAAAGAAGTTGGACCCAAGAAGGAACACACCAAGGCACATCATCATTACATTAGCCAAGATGAAAATGAAGGAGAGAATCCTAGAAGCAGCAAGAGATAAGGGGACAGTCACCTACAAAGGTGTTCCCATCAGACTGTCAGCTGATTTCTGAAAACAGACCTTACAGGCAAGAAGGGGCTGGAAAGAAGTATTCCAAGTCATGAAATCCAAAGACCTACAACCAAGATTGATCTATCCAGCAAAGCTTTCATTTAGAATGGAAGGGCAGATAAAGTGCTTCTCAGGTAAGATCAAATTCAAGGAGTTCATCATCACCAAGCCATTATTACATGAAATGTTAAAGGGACTTATCTAAGAAAAAGAAGATAAAAAAGATGAACAGTAAAAGGACAGCTAACTCACAGTTATTAACAACCACACCTAAAACAAAAGCAACCTAAGAGGACAGCTAGATCAGGGGCAGAATCATAGAAATGAAGATCACATGGAGGGTTAGCAACAGGGGAGTGGGAGGAAAAGGGGGAAGAAGGTACAGAAAATAAGTAGCATTGACAGTAGGTAGAAAATAGATAGGGGGGAGGGTAAGATTAGAATGGGAAATATAGAATCTAAAGAACTTGAGACACGTGGTCAGAAACTAAAGGGGAGAATGGTGGGGGAGGGGGTGTGCAGGGTGGAGGGGAATGAAGGGGGAAATAGAACAACTGTAATGGCATAATCAATAAAATAAAATAAATTTTAAAAAAATTAATAAAATTTAAATGAAATGCGAAGCGTCAGAAATAGTTAAGACACTCTTGAAAAAAAACAAAGTAGGAATGCTTGCTCAAGACATATTATAAATTGACAATAATTGTAACAGTGTGGAATTGCTGCAAGAATAGAAGAGAAAGTCCCTCATCCAAAATACACAGATATACTGACACTCAATTTATAACAAAAGTCACACCACCCCACAGAGCATCGAGGAAAGGAGGATCTTCTCAATAAATGGTGCTGGTCATCTCAATATCCACATTCAAATACAAGTTGAGTCATCACAAAAATCAATCCCAGTACTATAGATCTCTTTGTGTAAGGTAAAACAATATAGTTCTTAAAAGACTACACAAAAATATCTTCATAAGTTTCACATACATATACATACCACTCAGGTTCATTTAGCAAAAATGACTCAGAACTTTGGAAAGCACTATTCTTACAATTACAGTTTTACCATAGTGAAAAGGATATAAATCAAAACCAGACAAAAGATGAGACACATAGCATGAGACCTGATGGGGTCCCAAAACAAAACTTCTGGTGTACTCCTCCTGTGCAATCAAGACACCCTGACACCCTGATGTATAATAATATACACAGTAATGTCAACCAGGGAAGCTCACACAAGTTTTGGGGTCCAGAGCTTTTACTGAGGATTCACTTTATAGGTGAAGGGATTAAATTGTTAGTTACAGAATAGTAATGGAGATGTAAAGTACAGTAAAGGGAATATAGTCAATTATATGCTAACAACTATGAATGGTGTCAGAAGGGTACAAGATTTATCGGGATGAACACTTAGTAAGTTATATATGTCTAACCACTGGGGTAAATCCCTGAAACTAATATAATATTGTATTTCAACTATAATTGAAAAATAATTATTTAAAATAAATAAATATAATTTCCAAAATCATTACAGCTTAGACTAATATTAAATTTATGAATAACTTTTCATTATCTGAAATCTTTGGTTATCTGGACAGTACAAGATTACAAGTTTAAAGCTAGAAACTACAAAAGCAATGTAAAATAAGTAATACATATTTGGTCACATTAAAGCTCCACTTATGACAAAAAAGTTGATATAGTACATTCATAGATGTATATAAATTAATGACACAGTTAATGTATCTGAAAGCTAAAATTTAAGCTTTAAAATCTTCATTTTGTTTTTATGTATTTATGTATATTTAAACTTACATATAAAGTTATATATTAGAATAATAGAGAGAAAAAAACTAACAATTCAAGGAAACATGGTCTTTGAATATTCAGTCTACTCTTTAAAAAAGCAAAGAAAAAATATCATATCTTATTTGGTGGCTTTTACAAAGAACAGAACTTTCTTATCTCATAGGCTCCTAAATCTTTGTGGTTTAGTGCTAATTTTTTAATTCACTTTCTGATTAAAATTTCTTATTTCTGAAAGGGATAAAATTTCTTCTAATTGTTATTGCTATGATTAATTTAAATGCAATTTTTGATTATTTGTATAACGAAGACTTCAATTTCTGTCTTTTTTAAAATATATTTTGATTATGCCATTACAGTTGTCCTATTCCCC
The DNA here is from genome assembly GCF_021234435.1 of Artibeus jamaicensis. NCBI lineage: Eukaryota > Metazoa > Chordata > Mammalia > Chiroptera > Phyllostomidae > Artibeus > Artibeus jamaicensis. The sequence goes on along the minus strand of NW_026521267.1, from coordinate 1,395,955 downwards.
TTCATTCCCCTCCACCCTGCACACTCCCCTCCCCCACCATTCCCCCCTTTCATTTGTCCATGTGTCACAAGTTCTTTAAATTCTTTATTTCCTGTACTATTCTTGCTGTCCCCCCTATTTTCTACCTACCATCTATGGTACTTATTCTCTGTACCTTCTCCCCCCTTCTCCCACTCCCCTGTTGCTAACCCTCCATGTGATCTTCATTTCTATGGTTCCACTCCTGATCTAGCTGTTCTCTTAGGTTGCTTTTGTTTTAGGTGTGGTTGTTAATAACTGTGAGTTAGCTGTCCTTTCACTGTTCATCTTTTTTATCTTCTTTTTCTTAGATAAGTCCCTTTAACATTTCATGTAATAATGGCTTGGTGATGATGAACTCCTTGCACTTGACCTTATCTGAGAAGCACTTTATCTACCCTTCCATTCTAAATGAAAGCTTGGTTGGATAGAGCATTCTTGGATGTAGGTCTTTGGATTTCATGACTTGGAATACCTCTTTCCAGCCCCTTCTTGCCTGTAAGGTCTGTTTTCAGAAATCAGCTGACAGTCTGATGGGAACACCTTTGTAGGTGACTGTCCCCTTATCTCTTGCTGCTTCTAGGATTCTCTTCTTCATTTTAATCTTGGCTAATGTAATGATGATGTGTCTTGGTGTGTTCCTTCTTGGGTCCAACTTCATTGGGACTCTCTGAGCTTCCTGGATTTCCTGGAAGTCAGTGGTTTTTTTTTTTTTTTTGACAGATTGGGGAAGTTCTCCTTTATTATTTGTTCAAATAAGTTTTCCACTCGTGGCTGTTCCTCTTCCCCTTTTGGTACCCCTATTATTCGGATGTTGAAACACTTAAAGATGTCCTGAAGGTTCCTAAGCCTCTCCTCATTTTTTTTGAATTCTGGTTTCTTCATCCTTTTTCTATTTGGTCATTTTTTTCTTCCTTCTGGTCCACTCTCCTGATTTGAGTCCCAGTTTCCTTTCCATCACTATTGTTTTCCTGTGCATTTCCCTTCATTTCAATTAGTTTAGCCTTCATTTGTTCCTCTAATTTGTGACTAAAATCAACCAGTTTTGTTGAGCATCCTGATCACCAGTGTTTTGAAGTGTGCATCTGATAGGTTGGCTCTCTCTTGGTTGCTTAGAAGTATTGGCTCTGGGGCTTTGAGCTGTTCTTGAGCCGTAATGTTTTGGTCTGTTCACACCTGTTATGTATGAGGGGAGGAGCCTTAGGTGCTCACCAGGGTAAGGCAACCCAGTTGCAAGGTTGTATGTTGGGGCAGGGTCAGAGAGGGGCAATGGCGCTTGTTCCACACTCTCTCTTGGATTTCATTCCCCTCTGCTGTTTCCCACAAGCAAACTGGGCCCCCCTGGTGCCAGCTCCCAGGTGTGTGGCCCTATGCACCCTCCAGGACCCGTGGGTCTCTCCAACAAACTCTCTGTGAGCCTGGGAGCTTCTCCCAGCACCTCAACCCTGAAAATTTTTCGCATTGGTGCTTTTAGGCTTTAGTTCCTGTTGCTGGGGCCCTGGCCTGAGCGGTCTGTCTCACTGCTCACTCCTTCGCCTGCTTTATCTACACTCAAATGTGTGACCCCGGTCAGCCAGCTGCCTCGTGCCCTCAATGGGTCTGTCCATTGCCACCCCACACCTGGGATCTGCCAACCACTCCTGGGTCGGTCTGGTCAATTTTTCCTACCCAACCTCACTTTGTCAGTCTCTGACTCTGCTCCCCCTACTTGTCTGACTGAATGATTCATTGTTGTTAGACTTCTGTACAGTTCAATTTTCTGTCTGTTTTGGTTGTGTTTTTTGTTACTAAAACTTTGTTGTCTTTAAACTTGGTTATGCAAGGAGGCACAATGTTTCCACCTACGCTTCCATCTTGGCCGGAAATCTAATTTTTGTCTTAAAACATCTATGACTTAAGTCTATATACTAATGCTATAAAATGTTTAATAATTATTTTTGATATAGATTTTTCCAGATCTAGACTCCAAATATTACATAATAAAAATGTTAAAATGTTTAAAAAAAAGTAAAATACTAGTAAATACTATTTCAGAACAATGCAAGAACCTCCGCATTTTCCAAATTTATAAGTTAGAATAACAGTGTTAACTTACTTCTTCAGCAGACATGTGAAATTGTAAAACATTTGGCAAAACACTACCATATTCCCACCTCAGTGCTCTAATTCGAAGCAATCGGTCATACCTAGGATATTAAGAAGGTATTAGATGGCTTAACAAAAGGGGTATCAGAAGTTGTTTTGATCAGGAAAGAATTAAGCCCACTATAATCTAAGTGCATTATGTGGACTCTATTTGGCTCCTGAGGCTAACAAACCAGTTGTAAGGTCACCTTTGGGACAGTGCAAAAAACATCACTATGGATTGGAAAGAGGTCTTATTTATTAGAGATGCATACTAGAGTATTCAGTAGTAAAATGTCTTGATGCTGTACAATAGTGTAGCATAAATAAATAACATGGAACAAATATGCCAAAACATTAAAAATTGTTACAAATGGCCCTGGCTGGGACACCAAAGGGTTGCAGGTTCCACCCCCAGTCAGGGTGCATATGGGAGGCAACAAACCAATGTTTGTTTGTTTCTTTTTTCTTTTCTTTTTTCTCTCTCCCCCACTCCCTCTGTCTCTAAAATCAATAAACATATCTTTGAGTGAGGATTAAAATAAAATTGTTACACATGTATGATGGTCCCATGGGATTTCATAACACCATTCTGTCTAGTTTTATGAATACTGTAGTCTTTCATGATAAAAAGTTTTAAAATGGAAAAAAAGAATTTTGAATGTTCATAAAGAGACAAATCTAAGAATCTGTTTTCATTTGAAATGGTTAATTAGGGAACCACATGAAAAATGCTCCATTGTTCTCTGACATCCCCAACCAAAAACTGAGAGGCTTACAGGTATGCTATAGTGCAGCGTCGGTTTCTTAGCAAAGAACAGTGTCGAAATTTGATGGTTGGTATCAAATCACTTCGTCCACCTGACTTTGCTTCATTCCTAGTAACAATTGAATAGGAAAAGAACAAATATGTATATTTCAGTATAAATAAAATTTTCAAAGTCAACTAACAACTGACTTACATTTTTGTTTTTTATTATCAGCAGTTAACCTAAGCAAATAGTAATAGCCTCTACTTCAGAGCTTTTATTAATATGTTAAAAGAAAAAAAAGCCAAATAATTTGCCTAAGATTATCACACTATGATCATTTCATTTAACCATTCAGTACTTTGCATTTTTGTGTACTGACTAATCTCCATTATTTCCAAAAGACAAAAAATGTGTTTACTCACTTTTTGGAATTCCTTTATCATGCTAGGGTAAGAGACAAACCTAATGTCATGGTTCCTTAGATTATGGTCCTGTATCATGTTTTTATTCTATGCAGTACTCCTCATTATAATAAAGTAGAAAATAGCAATCGACATGGCCCTTTAATCATCCAACAAATATTTGTTGATCTTCAACAAATACACATGTACTGTACTTTAGTGTTCTTCACACAGAAAGACAATTTTGATTCTACCCTGTAAATGCCCTTAGATATTAAACAACATTTTAAAACCAGATGTACAATCATTTAATGGGTATAGAGTGTCAGTATAACAAGATAAGAAGTTACAAAGATGGATGGTGGTAATAGTTGCACAACATATGAATGTATTTAAGACTACTCACCTGTACATTTAGATGTTTAAGATGGTTTAGATGTTTATTACTGGTTACAATGGCAAATTTTATGTTATGCATATTTTACTACTATTTTAAAAACTGGGGAAAAAAAACTAAGCCAAATATATAGAAATAATTAAAATCTACTTGGGGGTTTTAAAATATATGTCCCACACAATCATGCCTTTTATATATAGTCTGCATACTTCTGCCATTCTGTGAAAGTTGGATTTATTCTCCATTGTTTACAATGTGCTCTGAACTATAAAATAATAGTACAAATAAAATGCACCTAACATAACATCAGAATACTTTATTAAGTACATAAAGACTTCCTAAAAAATTCACATTTGCACATGAGTAATTTAAAAGAAATAGTTTTCATTTAATATGTATTAAATAGATTTGTTTTGACAAATAATTTTCATTAGAAATTGGTAATAGTGATTGACCCCCTAGAAAGAAAGTAGGATAGGAAACAAAACTTTGGATTATGAATTTGCAAAGGCTACAAATACAGGGAATACAGGAAAATCCCTCCCTTACTGGCTAAGGCCTGATATGCTACCTCTCTGTTCACTTTTTAGCTAGTCCAAGCCATCTCTGCTGTCACCTGTATGACCAGTATGCCTCCCTCTCCCCTCAACTCCTCCATCCACTCTCCACACAGTAGACCATGTGATCATTTAAAACATAAACATGCCACCACCTGCTCCACACATTAAAAAATCTTAGCTGGTGTCGCACTTTGGCTGCTTACTAAGCTTCAGTCACACTGACCTTCTTTGAGTATTAGTTTCCCTGAGCGTCCCACCCTCTTTCATGACTCAGGGAATTTGTGTATGCTGTTCCTTCAACTTAGAATGTTCTCTGTCCACAATTACTGCCTTGTTAAAAACTTGATTCTCCTTCAGGCTTCAGCTGACATCTCCCTTCCTTGGAGAGAACTTTCTGACTCCTCAATCTAGTTATAGCTTCATTATTCTCTGTCCTAGCATGCTGTTGTGTTTCTTTATAGCATGAATCCCAATTTGGTCTACCTGTATTTTGTATTAGACTGTGAAGGCCAGAAAGTAACAGAAATCTTGACTACTGTGTTTACAATTAAAATACCAGAGCCATTTATCAGCACATAGTTGTTTAGTCCACATTTGTTAAATGAATGAATGAACTGAGTTTAGGACTTTACATTTTGCCTTACATTTACCACAAACCTGTTGTGGTTCATGTCCTCATTCCATCTATAGACTTTTCTGTATCCACCCTTAAACACTGTAGTTGAAAATGTTTCTGTTGTTCTGTAAGCTCTACCAATTTTATTAGCACACTGATTTCTATATCCAAATAACTGATAAAAACATTGTGCCTTATAAGGCCAAAGATGAAACCTCATATCACATATCTTCTCTCTAGGTTTACTTCTAGAGAAGTTAGATTAATTTCTCTCTAGGCTGAGACCTGAATACGTCAACTACGATCTAGAAGTTGGTGTCTGTAAGACTCCTTTGTGACTTACTCTTTGCCAAATCACAGGGATCTATGAAGTTTGTTATACAGCTCAAATTCTCCATTGTGTCAACTACTATACTTAGCTCTAAATATTCTATACATCTAGAGCGTTCTCACTTCCAACCTGTATCCTTTTGTAGCACTAGTACTCGAACTCCATTCAAGCTATTGGAAATTATGACTGCTCCTGATAAATTTACATATTGCCCATTCTGTCATCAATGCACTAACGTATACATAAATGAAAACAAGCAGTGGAAATGATATATTTTACTTTATTAGGGTTTTTATTTGCTTATATCTCATCTCTTTTAGGTCTACCCTAATATCTTTCAAGTCATATCAGTCAAATGACAAATGTTTACTTAGCATCTTCCATATGCCAAGTGCTACTTGAATCCCCATAGATGTAACCATGATCATCACAATCGCTTTGGTTCTATACACCTAGAGTATAATCAGGCTCACAGAGAATTTAAAAAACAGAAAAAAAATCCAAAAACTGATGTAAGATTATCTGATTTTAATATCAGTTTTTAAACATTCTTAAAGTATAAATCTTATCAAAACTTACACATCAGACTGGTTTTGTTCATATAAAGTTTTCATCTCCTCCAGAATCTGCCTGAGTCCATCCTCCTAGAACATACAAAATGGTATTGATCCACATTCATTAATTTCCCTCACCAAGTCAGTAACAATAATCTGTTCATACTGTGTTTATCTTTGATTTACATATCTGGTTTAAAAGCAATAGTCCTTTCACACTTACTATAAGTGTTGGTGATAATGGAGAGAAATTAGAACCCTCATACTTTGCAGGTAAGAATGTAAAATAGTATGGCACTGTGGAAAAAAGTCTAATGGTTCCTCAAAAAGATTAACATATTGCCTATTATCTAGCAATTCCACTCCTAAACATATACTCAAGATAATTAAAAATATATGTTCTTAAAAAACATGTACACAAATCTTCAAAGCAGCATTATTCACAATAGCTAAAAAGTAGAAACGGCCCTGGCTGGCATGGATCAGTGGATTAAACGTGGGCCTGAGAACCAAAGAGTCACTGGTTCGATTCCAAGTCAGGGCACATGCCTGGGTTGCCAGCCAGGTCCCCAGTAGGTGCTGCGAGAGTGCAACCACACACTGATGTTTCTCTCCCTCTCTGTCTCCTTCCTTTCCCCTCTCTAAAATAAATAAAATCTTTTTAAAAATCAGGAAAAAAACAATAAGAAGTATGACTGATTACACAACCAAAACACTGATTAAGGCAATTTTGAATACAACGTACTGAACAAAATAAGTGAGACACAAAGGAATACATACTGTATGATTCCAACTGGCCTTTTATAGTTTATAACTCATGGCACACTGAATGCAGAAATATGTAAAGACCAATATAACGTGGAGTTATGAAAAAGTGAATCATGGTTGCCTAAGGTTACATACAGGTGGGAGGTAGCTACAAAAGGGGAAAAATGAACCCTTAGGTTGATAGAAATCTTTTTTCAAAGACTTTTTTTAAAGTTTTTTTTTCAGAGGGGAAGGGAAAGAGAAAGAGAGGGAGAGAAACATCAGTTGGTTGCTTCTTGCAGGCCTCTAACCAGGGACCTGGCCCACAACCCAGGCATGTGCCCTGACCAGGAATCTAACCAGTGACCTTTCTGTTCACAGATGAGCATTCAATCCCCTGAGCCACACCAGCACAGGGCAGGTAACAGAAATCTTGATTGGGGTGCTGGTTATAAGGATATATATATTTGTCAAAACTCAAAAATATATTAAAATGTATATTTTGTTGTATATAAATTATACTTCAATAAACTGATGGCAAAAAAATCAATAGTCCTACAGAAGAAATAAAGCATGACAAAAGTAAATAATCTATTACTTACTGAAAAATTATCTTTAATGGTTACTATAAAAAAAAGAAGGCATTTTGGTTTGTACTGCAAGAATAGAAAGGTCAAAGAAATTTTTCTGGACTTCCGCCAAGATGGAGGCATAGGTGGAGACGCTGTGCTTTCTCACACAACCAAGTTTACAGACAACTCAATATTAGCAGGAGAAAACACAGCCAGAACACAGAAAATTGAACTTTTCGGAAGTCTGATAACAAATTCTTCAGCCTGACCGGTAAGAGAGGTGAAGCCAGCACCTGGCGGAGCAGGTTACACAGGAAATTCGGTCAGACAAACTCAGGCGCACGGATCCCAGGCGCAGGGTTGCAACGGTGGACCCAGTGAGCGACTCAGCAAGCGACCCAGGGGAACCAGCGAGGGAGCAGGGCCGAGATTTGACTGTGGTCGCGCATTTGTGTGCAGATAGACCAGCGAGGGAGTGGGCAGATAGATGGACCGAGGAGGCCCAGCGGTGAGAGGCAGCAGAGGGCGCCGCCATTTCCTCACTCTGACCCCGCCTCCACATACAGCGTCATAACCCAGCGACCTGGGAGTCCAAGGCTCTGCTCCTCCTACTTAATGGGCATGAACAGACCAAAAATGGCTCAAGAAGATCTCAAAGCCCCAGAACCTATAAATCTAAGTGATAAAGAAATAGCAAAACTCTCAGATGCACAGTTTAAAACACTGGTGATCAGGATGCTCACAGATCTGGTTGATTATAGCCACAAATTAGAGGAACGTATGAAGGCGAAACTAATTGAAATGAATGGAATTGCACAGGAAACCAATAGCGAGGAAAAGGAAACTGGGACTCAAATCAATGGAGTGGACCAGAAGACAGCAAATAATGGCCAAACAGAAAAGAGTCAAGAAGCAAAACTTCAAAAAAATGAGGAGAGTCTTAGGAACCTCCAGGACATCTTTAAACGCTCCAAAATCCGAATTATAGGGGTACCAGAAGGGGAAGAGGAACAGCCACCAGTGGAAAACTTATTTGAACAAATAATAAAGGAGAACTTCCCCAATCTGGCAAAGGAAATAGACTTCCAGGAAATCCAGGAAGCTCGGAGAGTCCCAAAAAAGTTGGACCCAAGAAGAAACACACCAAGGCACATCATAATTACATCAGCCAAGATTAAAATGAAGGAGAGAATCCTAGAAGCAGCAAGAGATAAGGGGACGGTCACCTACAAAGGAGTTCCCATCAGACTGTCAGCAGATTTCTCAAAAGAGACCTTACAGGCAAGAAGGGGCTGGAAAGAGGTATTCCAAGTCATGAAATCCAAAGACCTAAAACCAAGATTACTCTATCTAGCAAAACTTTCATTTAGAATGGAAGGACAGATAAAGTGCTTCTCAGATAAGATCAAATTCAAGGAGTTCATCATCACCAAGCCCTTATTATATGAAATGTTAAAGGGACTTATCTAAGAAGTTAAAAAATATGAACAGTGAAAGGACAGAAAACTTACAGTTATTAACTACCACACCTAAAAGAAAAGCAAACTAAAAGGACAGCTAGACCAGGAGTGGAAACATAGAAATGAAGATCTCAAGGAGGGTTAGCAACAGGGGAGTGGGAGGAGGAGAAGGGGGGAGAAGGTACAGAAAATAAGTAGCATAGATAGTAGATAGAAAATAGACGGGGGGCGGGAGGCAAGAATAGCATGGGAAATATAGAATCTAAAGAACTTGAGACACATGGTCATAAACTAAAGGGGGGTAATGGTGGGGACAGGGGGGTGTGCAGGGTGGAGGGGAAAGGAGAGGGGAAATAGAACAACTGTAATGGCATAATCAATAAAAAATAAATTAATTTTTTAAAAAATGCAGCAAAGTAAAAAAAAAAAAATTTCTATTATCCACCCTGGGGCAAACGTTTTCAAAATTTGAAAATGTACTTGGAAGGATAAAAAGATTAGTATTCTGAAATTCATAAAGGTTACACAATAGGTCTGTCAACAATCCAAAAATAAGTGACTGGTCTATTTTCCCATTCTACATTTAGGACCAAAATATATGCATTAGCAAAAATGCTTTGGCATTACTGGTACAATTACAAATCACCTAATTAACCCTGCTCAAATACAGGAAAAGATAAAATTCCTGATGAAAAATGTAAGCATGATTTCTACTTTCCCTTTCATCAGCTGGTTCAAAAAAGATAATGAAAAAACTCCTATTTATTAGAATTCAGTTAAATATACTTTTTATCAGCAAATATTATTTTTAAGAAATAATTTAAACTCTTAATAGATCTTCAGGTACACAAAAGACAAGTGTAAAATAATTTTGTAAAGATACACTATCTTTCAGATTTAGATCTATAGTGGGAACTGAATTCATTTTGTGCCCCTACTTCAGGCTATAAGTCCCTGGGAGTCCAAGACAATTTCCTTTAAAACTCACTTACCAGTTCTAAATATAGGAAGTAGGTAACCATTTCAACTTTCTAAACACAGCACCTAACCATGAGAGATTCTGGAATGAACAAGACAGAGTCCCTTTACTACATCCACTGACTATTATCTCACTCAAAATGATGGTTCTTGAAAGTCATGGGTCTATTGGCCCTCAGATCATAAGACCAATTCTTGGTCTGACCCTGCTCAGCTGTGTCAGAATGACAAGCTTCCGAAGGTTGAGTCTTCCCAGGCTGCTGAGTCACCTGAAAAAGGTGGGTTTGTCAGTGGAAGACATGAATCCAACAGAAGGTTCAAAGGGTTTTCCATCAAACTGAGACAGAAGAGAAAGTGATTTTACAACTTCTAAGTCCCGCTCACCAGAAGTAGTAAAGCAACACAACCTACACACCTCTGCATTCCATCATCTCTGCTGAACTTCCCACTGCTGTTTCCTCACTTTTGTTCTGAAGTTAAAACAGCAGACTGGGATCTACACCTGTGTTAAAAGTGAGGCTCTCAGACGTCTGGCCAAGATGGAGGCGTAGGTGCCTCCTCGCACAACCAAAATTAAGGACAACAAAAATTTAGAAACAAAAAGCATCCAGAATTGACAAAATTGAACTGTACAGAAGTCTGACAACCATTCATCCTGACTGGTAAGAGGGACAGAGTAGGTGGCCCACAGAGAGGGGGCACAGCAGGGAAAAGCAATGGCACGCAGGCAGTGGCCGGCAGACTCCAGGTGCGGGGTTGCAACGAGCAGACCCAGTGAGGCGTGCAAGGCAGCTGGCTGACTGCAGTCACACATTTATGCGCATATAAAACTGGCGAAAACGGGCAGCAAGACAGACTGTGCAACCCAAGGCCCCAGTGCCGGGAAATAAAGCCTAAAAGTAATAACTGAAAACACTTGTGGGAATTGAGGTGCCCAGAGAGACTCCCATCCTCACAGGAGAGTTCCTTGGAGAGACCCACAAGGTCCTAGAACGTACACAAGCTCACCCACCCCAGAACCAGCGCCAGAAGGGCCCAATTTGCTTGTGGGAAGCAGCAGAAGAAACTGAAATCCAAGAGAGAGGGGAGCAAGTACCACTGTTCCCTCTCTGACCCTGCCCCCACATACAGAATCACAACCCAGTGACTGGGTTGACCCACCCAGGTACCTGAGGTCCCACCCCTCACTACCTAACAGGCTCAACAAGACTTAAAAAAAAAAAAAAAAAAAAAAGGCCCAAATGGAAGAACAGATCAAAGTCCCAGAGCAAACATAACTAAGCAAATAAAAGAGAGCCAACCTATCAGATGCACACTTCAAAACACTGGTGATTAGGATGCTTCCCAGAATTAGTTGATTTTGGTCACAAATTTGATGAACAAATGAAGGCTACACTAAGTGAAATGAAGGAAAATGCACAGGGAACCAATAGTGATGGGAAGAAAACTGGGACTCAAATTAACACTGTGGACCAGAAGGAAGAAAGAAACAACCAAACAGGAAAGAATGAAGAAACCAGAATTCAAAAAAATGAGGAGAGGCTTAGGAACCTCCAGGACATCTTTAAACACTCCAACATCTGAATTATAGGGGTACCAGAAGGGGAAGAGGAACAGCAACAATTTAAAACGTTATTTGAACAAATAATAAAGGAGAACTTCCCCAATCTGGCACAGGAAATAGACTTCCAGGAAGTCTAGGAAACTCAGAGTCCCAAAGAAGGTGGACCCAAGAGGAACACACCAAGGCACATCATCATTACATTAGCCAAGATAAAAATGAAGGAGAGAATCCTAGACCTAGCAAGAGATAAGAGGACAGTCACCTACAAAGCAGTTCCCATCAGACTGTCAGCTGATATCTCCAAAGAGACCTTGCAGGCAAGAAGGGGCTGGAAAGAGGTATTCCAAGTCATGAAATCCAAAGACCTTCATCCAAGAATGCTCTATCCAGCCAAGCTTTCATTTAGAATGGAAGGACAGATAAAGTGCTTCTCAAATAAGGTCAAGTTAAAGGAGTTCATCATCACCAAGCCATTATTATATGAAATGTTAAAGGGACTTATCTAAGAAAAAGAAGATAAAAAATATGAACAGTAAAATGAGAGCAAACTCAGTTATTAACAACCACACTTAAAACATAAGCAAACAACTAGAACAGGAACAGACCACAGAAACGGAGATCACATGGAAGGTTAGCAACGGGGGAGTGGGAAGAGGAGAGAAGGGGGAAAAGGTACAGAGAATAAGTAGCATAGACAGTAGGTAGGAAATAGACAGGGGGAGGGCAAGAATAATGTGGGAAATGTAGAAGCTAAAGAATTTATGACACATGGACATGAACTAAAGGGGAGGAATATGGGTGGGAGAGGGTGTGCAGGGTGGAGAGGAATGAAGGGGAGGAAATGGGACAACTGTAATAGCATAATCAATAAAATATATTTTTTATTTTTATTTTTAAAAAGTGAGGCTCTTCCTCCAGTATACTGCAAGTTCATACAAGTCCCTTCACTTGATCCATAATTTCTCTTAGCTGTTTCCTCATCTGCAAAATAAGTTAATATTCAGACTAGGTGCTTTTTAATCTTCAAAACAAAACTCACCGTCCCCAAAACACTCTCCCTTCTGAACTTCAAAGTTATTTACTCAGCTACCTGAGAGAGAAGCTCCACAAGATGCCTCAATTCCTTCCCCTCATTTGTTACCCACCCCATGTCCACTCCTGTTCTAATAATTATAAATCTTATTTGTCTCAAGTTACTAAAATCCAAATACTGATTTCAGGGACCACCAACTGGGCAGTTTGGAGCACACAAATCTCTTACCTGGTCCCTTCTGACCACCATAACCATCTCTCTGCCTCCATTCTTTCTTCTTTCCAATCCATTCCCTACAGTGATGCCACAGATATCCTCAAAAAACAAAAAATTACCTAATCGCCCCCTTGTCTAAAATCCTTTACCAGTTTCCAAATGCCCTATGAGTGAATACCAAAACTCTCTTAGACCTAGAATCTATCTTCTTAAGTCTCCACACACACCATTAGCCACCCTTCCTATGTGACCATGTATCTTTGAGGTCTGCTTGGGATGCCTCACTTCCTTTCCAAACTCCCTCTTCAGAGTGGTGACCTTATCTATCTAGGCATGGCTCAAAAGCCCTCTCCTCTACCTCAGCTCACGAAGGATTTTTCTTTTGTGTTCCTCTTTCACACCTCCTTGGTATAACTTTACATGTTCCATTCTACATGGTTGAGCAACAAGTCCATAAAGGTTTTTCCATAAAATAAAAGGCATATTTCTCATTTTCACCTATAAATTTATTGATTTGGATATTTTGCGCATGTCAGCTATCTCCCATGTGGTATAATACTGACGGTTCTCAATTAATGTCTCAATTTGACTGCTATCAACTTCAACTGGTCTGCCCAACTGTGGAGCACTGTTCAGCAAGAAATCTACAACGCAGTACTTGGAAAGCTACTTTCACAAGTTCAATCAGTCACAGCACCTTCTCCATATACTCCACAAATCTTTTTTGCATTTCAGTTGTTTTTACCTTTCTTGAAATAATAAAGCATAATTTGCTGAAAATGTTGCATAGTTTCTTCCATGCTCAGTATTAAAATGGCTACATAAAAATTCAACAATTTTGACAGTTTTTTTTAAATGCACGCTGATACAAAAATTGTCACAATCCAATCTAACAAAATTGTTTCAGGTGAAGTTAAAGACAACTAAGTGCTACTAGAGCCATCTTACTGAAAAAACAAAATGAACTTCTTGATGAACACAGTATTACTTATTTTATGCCTCTCTCCCAGCAGAATGTGTCCTGGCAACCACATAATGGCTGCCTATAAGAAATGTAGTTTCATATAGAATTTAGAGTGCAGGTCTGAAGCCAGACTACCACCAGTGTTTAAACCCTTAGCTTTACTTGTTAGTGGCTGTCACCATAATCTCCCCAAGTCTCCATATATACGGCTGGAAAAAATGGAAAACAACAGTTTAAACCTCATAGGATTATTTACGAGGAAAAGAAATAATGCAGGTCAAGTGTTTAACACTCATTGGGGTAATAGCAAGAAAAATAAGAAAAAATCATAAGTAATTAGTAGCAACAGCAGCAGCGGTAAAAAAGCTTACTCATTACTGTGTGTTGTTCATCTTCTCACTGAGGTACACCTTCTCACTGAGCCCTCACTACAATAAGAATAGGGTACTGTTATTATCATCGTCCCAATTTTGCAGAAAATCGAGCAAACAGAAAGTCTGAGTAACTGACCCAAAGTAACACAACAGGGCCAGAATCCCCAGCCTGGCTCCAGAGGCCTAGCTTTTGTCGGAGTACACAACATATGCTAGGTTATGAAGCAACAGAAAAAAATGTTTGGTTAAGCAAAGGAACAGCAATAAAGTTATAGAAGAGAAGACACTAACGTAAATATATAAAGAAATGCACCTAATTTTTGAGTTATGTAAGCACGAAATCTTTCTTTTTCTTCCTGTACTTAGGCCTGGTTCCAAAGTTTTTGTGCCTCACTTTGGAGTTGACCCCTTGAGAAAGTAAACCCTCCAGGGGAAGGGTAAAAGAAAACCCAGAGGGCACCGCCCCTCTCCGCTCTCAGGCCAGGTCCCAACACGCCCATCCAGTCCACCCGGTTCCCCCCATCCTCCTCACATCAAATGCCAGCAGCTGCCCATGGGGTGCGCGGTGCAACTCGCGGACCATCTCCGTGGCTCTATTGCAGAACATGGCAGAGGTAACCCAGTCCCGTGGCCTTCTCAACCACCCGTTCTCACACCAGTGTAGTAGGCCTCACGCCGCAACTCTTCAGTTCTCCGTACTGGTTCCTACAGCTCAGGATTATCCTCTGCCCCAGCACCGCACTTTGGCGCCAAACACTCCCAGCCAATAGGAACACGCCTCTGGGTCTCACGGCCTACGGCGTCTGTAAAAGGACATCAACCTTCGCTACTCACTTCTTGTTAGAGGTGAAGGTGTTCCTCCCTAGGGTAGGCCCCGGCAACGAGGGGAGAACTGACAGGTCTCCGTTGGAGCCTGTAAACTGAGCTGATTTGTTTTTTGAATTACCAGGCGGCTAAACTATCAACTTTGCGCGTCGCATAGCTCAACATAAACGCACGTTTGTCAACTTCCTTTTTCCATATGATTCATTCATTTTCTTTTAGGTTCAAAGAGGTGTGCACTCCAAGGTTAAGAAGAAAAGCCGAGAAACTCGGTGTGCATTAACATTAGGATGCAGCGTTTCGTTTGTTTAGTTTTGCAGCGTGAGTGTTTCTATACAAAAGGGAAACCAACTTTTATTGAGCATCTCCTGTGTGGTAGGGACTATGACATATATTTCATTTAATGATCAGGATTAACCAACCCTAAGGTTGTTTTTAAGACTCTTGGTACTGATTAGGAAACAGAAGTTAGATAATTTGCCTAAGGTCACGCAGACCCTGTATCTAAGCTTTCAACTCCACAGTCCCACCATTGATGTTAAAGTAGTCATTTAAAAATATTTGTAAATAGCTCTAGTCACAAGGTCTACAGAGAGGGAAAAGTTCCTTAGATTAATAGCAATTCACAAAGCCATATTCTTCCTTACATGACTATGGAAATTTTCATAAACATATAGAGTAAAAGGTAGTAATTACTGTTATAGGAAATTCATTTTATGTGGTTGTTTTTTAAAATGCCACATTTTAAAAAAAGTAGTATTACTTGGACACATTCTAGCTAACCTGAGAAACTGTGTCCTTTTTGCAAATACACAGTGGATGTGTGATCAGAGAAATAAGTATGGGAAGAGACATTTAGCTAAGTATTTTCATTAAATACACAGCTCTACATTGACCCATACTACAGGATATGGATCCAAAGATCAACAGCATCCACAGCTTTCCTTTGCCATAAACCTTTTTAATTTTGCACCCCAAACCTGAGATTCATTTCCTCACCTATAAAGCGAGAACAATAATATCCACTTTTGAGGGGCTGTGATGATTCTTTATTCTTTCAGCAAATATTTATGAAGTGTCTACTATGTAGTTGATATTGTTTTAGACACTGAATATAAAGCAGTGAACAAAGTCCTTGCTCTAGTCTATGTTCTGGTGTGGGAAAGCAGGAATGCGCAAGTAGAAATACATTGATAAATATATTAATGAAAAGCATTAAAAATATGTCAAAGAGGGCGAACAGAGTGATGGTGAGAGGGCCTGCGGGTTTTGAGTTAATGTTTAGAGAAGGCACAGACCTGAAGTAGGAAAGGAATAAGCCATGGATATGGTGCCATTAGGAGGGCAGAAAATTCCAGGCATCAAGAATACAGTGCAAAGGCCCCAAGAAAGGTTGTGTGATGGCTGGCACACATGCCATCCACACCCTTCCTGGGGGCCTCTGTATCAGCAAGGAGGCCTCTGTATCAACATACTGTATCAGTATGTTGGAGCAGGGTGAGTGAAGCAGAGGTTAGTGGCTGAGATCAGATTGAGGTCTAGAGGCTCTTTCCGAAGCTCTGGGTTTTATTTCCAGTGAGATAAGAGAGCCATTGAAGTTTTGAGCAAAGAAGTGACAGGTCTGGATCTAGATTTTTAAAAAGACCTGTGAAAAAGCTGAGTTAAGTAGCCAGAAGTAAGTCAAAAGTGGGCCCAGGAGACCCAGGAGACCACTTAGGCTACTAAAACAGACCAAGTGAGAAATGATGGCAGCTTGGTGAAGGCGGTAAGAAGTGAATGGATCCTGGACAGATTTTGAAAAGAGACCCAACAAGGCTTGGGGATATACCTCCTGTAGCAAAAGAAGGGAGGAATCAAGGATGGCTTCAGGGTTTAACCTGAGGAACTGCAATGATGGCCTCATCATCCCCACTGCCACCCCAACCTGAAGTGGAAAAAGTTATGGATGGAACTGAGGGTAGAAGAAGAGTTGGGAGCTCATCTTTGAACATAATTTAAGGTGCCTGTAGAATATGAACTAGAGATACAAATGTAGGTGTCACCATTTGGTATTGGTTTTTAAAACCTGGAGAAGACCACTCAGAAAGTTAGTGTGGACCAAGAGTTGAGGACTATATATGCAACGCCTAGTATCAGCAAGAAGGACACAATCTCTTCTTTCTAGCTCCTACTCCTAGCTTTTTCATTTTTCCATTAAATAGGATTCAATGAGTATTAGAATAAAAGAATTATTTACAGTTTAGTTGCTGGATTCCCAAACCCCGTGTGTGTTGCTACATCACTTTAAAGAATTCACCATTTAAATGCCAAAAGTTTGTTTGAACAAATATGTTAGTTGTGGTATTTAGTAATATGGTCAATTAAACTATTTCACAATTTCTAAGTATTACTACAAAGCTAGTGTAAGGAGCTACTGAATTTCTTAAGATATTTCTAATTGATCTTACATTATCAGTTGCCAATAGTTTTTACTGACACAAATGTTGAAATTCCAAAAATTACTTTGAGATAAGCACACTTCTTGATTGTACGTCATTTGTAAAATAATAACAATAGTGCCACATTTTTTTAAAAAGTCAAAGTTAAAGAAACTAAATTTGTGAAAATGTTCTTATTTTCTCATTTTTTTAAAAGATGGGTTGAATTAGTCCTGGTGGGAGAATAATTATAAATCATTAGAAAAGAATTGTGATTTGTTACTTTTTCTTTTTTTAAAAGATTTTATTTATTAAGAGAAAGGGAAGGAAGTGAAAGAGGGAGATACATTGATGTGTGAGAGATACATCAATTGGTTACCTCTCACATGCTTCCAACTGGGGACCTAGCCCACAAACCCAGGCATGGGCTCTGACTGGGAATCCAACCAACGACCTTTTGGTTCACAGGCTGATACTCAATCCGCTGAGTCACATCAGCCAGGGCTCTTTTTTGTTGTTATAAACCTCTATATGGACATTTGGGGGGGCGGGGGGGCGTTGATCAAGATTGGGTTTCCAGCCTGTAGACAGAAATGGGCTATATATAAACCTGACAAGCTCAGGTGAAGCCTGGGTGGTGGCTTTATAAACTCAGAGTCCTAAAGTAACCACATAGGATGGTCTGAAATTAAAACTAAAAACAGGGAGTCATGTCATAGGCTAGAATCTTTCCCAACAAAAGTCAATCTTTTTACCTTAACTGAGAGTATCTACTTTCTTAAGATAACATACCTTTGGAATGTCAGAATAATTTTCCTTTTTTTGGGCCCATGAAAGTAAAGGCACCGATCTGGGGAGATCACAAATCCCTTCACTGTTACTATTGATTATTAATTATCCTGTGTTCACCTGCATAAAAGTATGTGTCTACCATATTTCCTTTTATCCAACACCAGCGGTTTACCCCATTTTGCTTTCACCTTCCTCTTTAATCACCAATAGATTACGTGTAACCTACTTACATTTTCTCTTTTAGTTGTAATGTATAAAATAAGGTGCATAACTATCATTCTTTGGAGCATTTTCTCCACCTTTTGAGGTTTTGCTTCCCGGCAATTGTCAGGTTGGCTCAAATAAACTCAACAATTCTTTACAGGTTGAATGTTTCCTACGTGGACGAACCTTAGGGGAAAGTCAGAAAGCCTGGGGGTGAGAGTAAAGGGAAACCAACTTTCCACTGTAGCCCCTCGATGGGCACTCACTTTCTGGGCAGCTTCCTTTCCCGTTCAGGCCACTGATCTGTGATACAACGGTGAGTACGCAGGCAAAGGAGACCCTCAACCCAGGAGGAAGCCTAGACCCCACGGAGAGTCAGCCGCCTTGCCCGGACCAAGATGCTAGAGTGGTTATGCCCGCCCTTCTCCAACCAAGATGGCTTCCGTTCCGCGCCGGGGATTCTGGGTGCGCTCCAGGAGGAGCCAGGGCAGAGGCCGACGCTGATTGGCCTGCGGGTGTCCGTAGCCGCCTTAGCGTGCGGCTGCTATGTGATGGGTAGCGGGTTCCAGGAGGCGTCTCTCAACTGCGGCGACTGCAGTGAGGGCGGCGGGGACACCGCCAAGGGGCTCCTTGGGTGGCCGGCCGTGTGGGCCACGGGATGAGGAAGCGGACCGACGCCGTCACCTTGAAGCATGAACGCTGCGTCCCCTTGGGCTCGTCCTCCCCGGGCTCGACTGCCGGGGTTCTGGACGCAGACTGCCGCCTGAAGCGCAATTTCCGCCTGGCGGGCAAGGGGCCCGCTGAGCCGCGCTGCACCGCAGACGAGGGCATGAAACGAGCGCTAGGCAGGTGAGGTGAGGGGCAACCTGGCCCGCAAGCCACCCCTAAACCTTCCATGCTGTCCATAAGTTTCCTGCTTGCGTGAGTGTCCCACACCTACCCGCCATTCTTCCGGAGTCCTCTTCCGACCTCTGCACGCCCTCCCCTCTCTTGTCTCTGACCCCCGCATCCCTTCCCCAGGTCCCTAACCCGCACCCCTGCCTGCCCCCTCACAACCCTGGTGTGCCCTTCTGCCCCCCCCCCCCCCCCCCCCGGCACTCCAAATCGAGCCCCTCATACGCTTTCCCTGGTGAGCCTGTACGAGCTTACCAGGGAAAGCACTGGGTTTGACGAGCCTCTCACAGGGATATAGAGCGGCTGGGAAATCACGACTCCGCATAGGAGAGTAGGGGGGATATGGTGGGAGTAGACGCCAGATCCTGAGAGCTATGACTCTATGCAAATCTCCTCTGCGTTGGAACCAACCCAGTGCCCCTCTCACTAGGTTGGCTTGTACCGAAGCTGATCGGTACCGGGTTTCTCATTTCGGGAATTCTTCTAGGGTAACTAGTTTGCAGAAGTGGTGTTGTTTGCTCAGAACTGCCAGACCTTTGGGGAAAAGTTAAAGGGGCTGCTTGTGTCCAAGGGAAAGAAAGGATGCACCGCATCCTCAGCTTTTGGAGGGAAACCTGTCGTTCCTTCTGCGGTTGGCTCATGGTGCTTGAAATTTGTCCACTTGAGTTGTCTCCTTGGAAATCTTCGTAATGTCGAGAATCATTTGTGCTCTCCCTTCCCGCCATAGAGGAATACGTTTATGTGAAACTGATTTCAAAATTGAGATAGGAGTATATTTCACCTGGCCAAATTTCTGTCCCATAAGCTGGTTTCTAAATTATTTAGCTGTTTGTAGAACATGTGATTCATGGCAGTTTTGAAGTCCTGATGTTTCATGGTGTTGGAAGAAGTTAGTGTGTTATCAGGTGGTGTAACAGTTTTTCCCTTTAAGGGGAACTGGAATGCCCTTAACTGACACTGGCCACTTCAGTGTAAAATATTTGTCCAACTAATATCAATTGTCTAAAAGATCATTAAATATCAATTGCCTAAAAGATCATGAAATTTAAAATATGAATATTTGGGTAAATGAGAACACTTTTTAAAGTGCCTCCCAGAAGGGCAAGGCCCAACAGTATTTTTGTTTTTGTATAAAATTATCTAGCAACTGATATCTTTTGTGAAACTATGTCTTATCTTTTCTGTGGAAAGGTTTATCTGCATTAAAAAATTATGATGACCTTTAGTGCACTTTTACTAACAAGCTTGGCATAACACTTCGATAGATTGGGGGATTTTCTTCCTTTAAAGAAAATCAAGTTGTGATGCACAGTAATTCTTGGAGAAATAATGCTGGCCTGACAACTTCCTTGAAAGATGTACTGTATTAAAAGTATTTTATTATTTTTATTTTTGTATGAAGGACAAAGAGACATTCAGGTGGTGTTCATATCCATTGGATAAACAAAAAACTGTTAGTATAATAAAAAGAAAAGTAAAGGGCAAAAAGGTCAAATTTGTATGTCATACCATGATTTCCTTTCCTATTGCCTGTAATTGTCCTGGACATTCTCTTGCTTTCTTTTCTTCTGTATCCAGGTCTCTGCTCAAATGTTACATCCTCAGAGAGGCCTTCCCAGACCAGCATATCCAAAATAGCCTTCATGCCACCCCTAACCCATTGTTCTGTTTATTTTTTCTTCATTGCATTTATCCCTTACCTGACTTGATTTGCTTTATGGGTTGTCTCCTTGCCCACAAGAATGGAAGCACCATGAGAGAAGGGACATTGTTTTTTCCACCTCTACTCCTCAGTGCCTGAAACATAGTAGGTGGGAGAAAAGATTTATTGAATGAATAACTATGATAAATTTCAAGAAGTGGAATTGCTGGACCAAGAAGTATTTGTTAACTTTGAAAGGTAATGCCAAAATGCCCTCCAAAGAAGTTGTGGTGATTTGTAACTTCCTCCAGCGGTGTCAGCTGCTTCCCCAAATATTGAATAGTAGCAGATATTTTAATCTTTTCTATTTGATTGATGAAAATGACATCTGACTTGTACCCTTAATTTGTATTTCTTCATTGTGAGGTGGCAATTTTTCTGTGCTTTTATAAACTATTATATGCCTTTAGGATTATTTATATCTTTCAAAACCCATATTTGTTTGGGGTCTTCTGGCACATTTATTTCTTTTTTTAAAAAGTTACTTATTTACTTTTAGAGAGAGAGGAAGAGAGGGAGAAATAGAGGGAGAGAAACATCAATAGGTTCTCTCTTGCATACCCCTGACTGAGGCCCTGACTTGCAACCCAGTCATGTGTCCTGACAGGATCAAAGTAGCAACCTTTCAGTTTGCACGCTAGCACTCAATCCACTGAGCCACACCAACCAGGACTATTTTAACTCTCTATTGTATATTTTCAAATATACAAAAGCAGAGAAGATGATAATGAACCTCCATGTATCAGTCATTTCATTTCAACAGTTTTCCATATTTTGCCTATCTTGAATCATCTGTCCCATCCCCCCCTGCATTTTTTTACAGTGTGGGAGACTAGACTTTTGAAATAAATGATTTCATCTGTTAGTATTTCATGGTATGTCTTGAACAAATACGGACTTTCTGAAATATATAACTCCAATGCTATTATCATATGTATCAAAATTAATAACTTATCTGTAATTAATAACTAATATCCAATCTACGTACACCTCCCCAATTGTCTCAGAAAT
This sequence comes from Artibeus jamaicensis, assembly GCF_021234435.1. Lineage (NCBI taxonomy): Eukaryota > Metazoa > Chordata > Mammalia > Chiroptera > Phyllostomidae > Artibeus > Artibeus jamaicensis. The sequence goes on along the minus strand of NW_026521267.1, from coordinate 1,374,452 downwards.
GTCTTAAGTTGGTTTGTTTTAAAATCCTGTACATTTATAGCCCTGGCTGGTGTAGCTCAGTGGATTGAGCACGGGCTGCAAACCAAAGGATCGCTGGTTTGATTCCCAGTCAGGGCACATGCCTGGGTTGCAGGCCAAGTCTCCCAGTGGGGGCCGCGTGAGAGGCAGCCACACAGTGATGTTTCTCTCCTCTTTCTCCCTCCCTTCCTCTCTCTCTAAAAATAAATAAATAAAATAAAATAAATAAAATCCTGTACATTTCTTTTTTTAAATTTTATTTGATTTTATTGATTATGCCATTACAGTTGTCCTATTCCCCCCTTCATTCCCCTCCACCCTGCACCCCTCCACCCTCACCATTCCCCACCTTTAGTTTCTGACCACGTGTCTCAAGTTCTTTAGATTCTATATTTCCCCTACTATTCTTACCCTCCCCCCTATCTATTTTCTACCTACTGTCTATGCTACTTATTTTCTGTACCTTCTCCCCCCTTCTCCTCCTCCCACTCCCCTGTTGGTAATCCTCCATGTGATCTTCATTTATATATTTCTGCTCCTGATCTAGCTGTCCTCTTAGTTCGCTTTTGTTTTAGGTGTGGTAGTTAATATGAGTTTGCTGTCCTTTTCACTGTTCATCTTTTTTATCTTCTTTTTCTTAGATAAGTCCCTTTAACATTTCATATAATAATGGCTTGGTGATGATGAACCCTTTAACTTAACCTTACCTGGGAAACACTTCATGTGCCCTTCAATTCTAAATGAAAGCTTGGCTGGATAGAGTAATCTTGGTTGTAGGTCTTTGGATTTCATGACTTGGAATACCTCTTTCCAGCCCCTTCTTGCCTGTAAGGTCTCTTTTGAGAAATCTGCTGACAGCCTGATGGGAACTCCTTTGTAGGTGACTGTCCCCTTAGCTCTTGCTGTTTCTAGGATTCTCTCCTTCATTTTAATTTTGGCTGATGTAATTATGATGTGCCTTGGTGTGTTTCTTCTTGGGTCCAACTTCTTTGGGACTCTCTGAGCTTCCTGGATTTCCTGGAAGTCTATTTCCTTTGCCAGATTGGGAAGTTCTTCTGTATTATTTGTTCAAATACATTTTCCACTGGTGGCTATTCCTCTTCGCCTTCTGGTAACCCTATAATTCAGATGTTGGAGCGTTTAAAGATGTCTTGGGGGTTCCTAAGTCTCTTGTTTTTTTGAATTCTTGTTTCTTCGTATTTTTCTGTTTGGTCATTTTTTTCTTCCTTCTGGTCCACTCCCTCGATTTGAATCCCAGTTTCCTTTCCATCACTATTGGTTTCCAGTACATTTCCCTTCGTTTCAATTAGTTTAGCCTTCATATGTTCCTCTAACTTGTGACTGAAATCAACTAATTCTGTGAGGATCCTGATCACCAGTGTTTTGAACCGTGCTTCTGAAAGTTTTGCTATTTCTTCATCACTTAGAGTTATGGGATCGGGGCTTTGAGTTCTTCTTGATCCATTTTTGGTCTGTTCTCGCCCATTAAGTATGAGGAGAGGAGCCTTAGATGTTCATCAGGGTGTGGCCGCCCAGGTTGCTGGGTAGTGAGGCTGTATGTGGGGGCAGGGTCAAAGAGGGGCAATGGTGGTCCCCTCTGCTGCTTCACGCCGCTGGGGCCTTCAAGGTCTGTCTCACTGCTTACTACTTTGCTGGTTTATCTGCGCCTGAATGTGTGACCGTGGTCAGCCTGCCGCCTTTCGCCCTCACTGGGTCCACTCATCGCTCTCTGGGTCTGCCTGTTGCAACCCCACGTCTGGGATCTGCCAACCACCGCCTGTCCATGCACCTGAGTCCGTTGGCACTCCTGAGACTGTTTGACCAAGTTTTCCTGTGCAACCTCGCTCCACCAGCTGCTGGCTTCGCCCCTCTTACCGGTCTGGCTAAAGAATTCGTTACCAGACTTCTGAAAAGTTCAGTTTTCTGTGTTTTGGCTGTGTTTTCTGTTGCTAAAATTTTAGGCACAGTGCTTCCACCTATGTCTCCATGTTGGCAGAAGTCAGAGCTTTTGTCCCTGTACATTTCTTAAGTTTATTCCTAGTTGTTTTATTTTTTGTTGTGTTTTAAAATAGGATCCTGTCTTATGTTATATATTCTTATTGGTTGTTATATTTAATAATCTTATAATTAGCAATTTATATAATCTTAATATGTAATAGTTTTTGCAGTTGATGCTCTTGGATTTTCCAGGTATATTATTTTGTTGGTTGCAAATAATAAGAATTTTGCCCCTTGTTTTCTAATTTATATTTTTCTTTTTTTGCTGCATTGTATTTCCAGAACAAAGTTAAATAATAGGGATGGTACTGGGTACCTTTGTCTTGTTCCTGACTTTAATGAGAATGCTGTTAGTGGTTTGTTGAATTGTATCAGATGATGTTTTAGCATCTATGAAATTATATAGATTTTCTCCCTTGACCTCAGTTATAGTAATAGACTTTATACTACAGAATCATCATTACTGAATCAACAGTGATAAGTCTGTTACTGTATAGTCAGTTACAGTCAATTGAATTTACTTGGCAACTTAATACTAGTATTTGTAAGGCTAGTCTTTAATTTTCCTTTTTTCTTTCTTTTTCTTATTTATAGATAGAGGGGAAAGGAAGGAGACAGAGAGGGAGAGAAACATCAATGTCTGATTGCCTCTTGTATGTCCCCTGCTGGGGACCTGGCCTGCAACCCAGGCATGTGCCCTAGTCTGGTAGTCAAACTGGCAACCCGTTGATTTACAGGCCGGCACTCATCCACTGAGCCACACCAGCCAGGGCTCATTTTCTTTTTTAATGCCATCTTTATCAAGTTATTTTAGTGTTTTCTATAGCTTTATTTAAAAACTTTTTCTTTAGTCTGTTTAAATGCTTTTGAAATGATCTGTTTCTTTAAATTGTGGTAGAATTTCCCTATAAAACTACGTAAGCCTGATATTTTTTAGAATACAGCATATTAATTATTACAGTTTCTTACATTTATTATCTCTTTCTGGGTTCAATTTTGGTGATTTATATGTTCATAAAAAATCATTCATTATATTCAGATTTACCTCTGTACCTCGGGCTATTTCCTTAGTCTTTTTCACAATTTTGAGTATGGTTCTCCCCACCACTTCTTTTTTTGATTTAGGCTAGGCAATGATATGAATATATCCAATATTTACACATGCACTGAAGTGGATTTTTTTGAAGAAAATTTTGTTTGTTTAATAATTCTGGGAGACCAGGATGATGCTGAGGGCTGCAGAGAAGTGGTGAGAATGTGTTCTATTCTGAAGGAGGCAGCAGCTATTGCACTCTCTCTTGTTGTCACCTGTCAGGAGTGTGGGTCCAGGGTGTCCAGTCTCCAAAAGACTAACTGGTTGTGTGTGTGTATGTCTGTGTGTGATCTCAAACTTTTTAAACATTGGTAACTAATTCAACAACTTCAGGGATTTTAAAAAAAGGAATAAAAGTGTTTGTTTTTTTTTAATGTCTCAACTAAAGGGTTACTGTTAAAGGTACGTAAATGTTTATCTAACTCATTTATCTACCTTGCACTCCACAAGTGGCGAAACCGGGGATTTTTCTTTTCACAATGTCTGGTTTGAGGAAGGGCTTGGCAAATGAGAGATTTTGTGGGTCTTTCATGTTCTTTTCAGTAACTCTTGAGTTTTGGGGAATATGCATTAAAAGCATAAGTGGTCTAAATTTGACCCTACCGAGGCAGTAATGAGATATACAAGTCCGTATGTTTCAGTCAGCTGGTCTTTGTGGGGGCAACTTTCTCAAGAGTCCCCCTTAGTGTCATGGACACGAGTGAATATGGCCAAGTCATGACGGATCTGCTTAGGGAGGAGAAGTGGGCAGTGGCCAGTTTCTCAGGGGAGACAAGGGCCAGCTGTGGCCGGTTCCTCCGAGGAGAAAAAGGCCCTGAGTCCCCTACTCCATAGCTTTTTATTGGGTTGTAATACACAGGAATACAGGGCTTCACGGATCAAACAGTAGATAACATTTCAAAGATATCTTAGGGCTTCAGAGTCTGAGTCAATGTCTGTCAGGAAGAGAGTTGCAGAAACTTTGGGAGACATACTCATTTCCTCTCGGACCCTTAATATGAATGAAAGCACTTTTAGCAGAGCAGATTTCACAGGTTTATCAGCAAGTCTATGTGATGCCAGATTCTTCCCTAGGACACGATGCTCCAGCAAGGCAAGGAGCTGCACCTCTCCCCAACAGATATTCAGGCTTACGGAGATTAGAGCCAGGAAGCACTTCTCCCAGATAGCATGGGGACTCGGGCTACAAAGCTGGGGGTGGGGGTGAGAGTCCATTGTTCTTTCTTTCTTGCAGCCCCCCCCCCCCCAGTCCTTCCAAGTGATCAAGTCTGGCTTAGTTTGCCCCCCACTGTGAGGGGTCTTACCCATCATTGACTTCCAACCAAGCTTTGGGGGCAGGGAGAGGAAACTGAGGCAGCATTTGCTACCAGGGACAGGCTTTGTCTCCTGCGGCTGGCATTCCAAAGGTCGTTCCTTGCCTTTAGCTACAAGGGGTTGAGATACAATTCCTAAAACCAGGCAGAGTGGTCTACAACAGGTCTTTATTCTTCAGTTTCCACCTCCCAGGCCAGATCTCCCTGATGAGTGAGATCAGTGGGCTGCATGAGAAGTGTCATAGTGATGACCCTCATAAGTGTATACAGAAGAACTGAGGCATCACTCTTCTTCTACCTTGACCCAAAGGAAGGGACCTGGTTTAGGTCTGCTAATAGCTTCACCATAACTCAGAAAGGTGGATGAGTGAATTAACACTTGTCTCCTTTAACATTAGCCTTCCTGAGGGTTAATATTAAGCTTGCCCTCTAGGCCTCTCTACATGATATTTTTTATTCTTTCTTTATATGAGAGGTTGTTCTGAGCTAACTTTTTTAGTTAGGGTCTGCCTTTTCCATCTCCCTTCTTCTACTCTCCCAGTGTATAGTTTGTGCCTGGATTGTGACAGGCAAGGGAGCAAGCATTGTTTTGGAGCCTCAGCAGGAGACCTTGATTGATGACTTTGGAATGTAGCTCTTTCCTTGTATCTCCATCTTTCGTGGGACTTTTGTGTCCTATAGCTGTGCTTGCTTCTCAGTTCTTCTCAACCATCATTTACTCTCCCTTCTCAAGGGGCTATCTGTTTTCTATAGTAACTGGACAGACAGTGCTCAAATGTGGAAAATATTTTTGGGTAGATTAAAAGCTTCTTTTAAAACAATTTATTTATTTACTTTTAGAGTTAGTGGAAGGGAGGGAGAGAGAGGGAGAGAAACGTCAATGCGTAGTTGCCTTTTGTGGGGATGAGGCCCACAACCCAAGCATGATGCCCTGACTAGGAATCAAACTGGTGACCCTTTGGTTCACAGGCCAGTGTTCAGTCCACTGAGCTACACTGGCCAGGGCAATTAAAGCTTCTGAAGACACTGTCATGGAAACAGCCTTGGAAGGAAGTAGAGAAGATGGGTCATCGTCTCAGGATTATGTTAACAGTGACAAACACAGGATGCTGTTCCAGACTCATGATCCTTCTTCTCCCATTAGACTTTCCTTTCCCAAATGAAGTCTCTAGGGAAAATTTTCCTGTAATAGGGTCTTGAAAACTGGGCAGATTAAGTGAACAGTTTTCACCCAGGGATGGTGCATACAGAATTTGAATGTCAGTGGATTTATGCTTTACCAGGGATCTCTTTCATCATGGAGAGTGGGTAAGTCATTTGTCACATTCTGAACCGAAGGTTGGAGTGGCATTGAGGATAGGGCATGCTGACACAGAGGAAAACAATAGCTAGGAAGCCTTGACTAAGATGTCCGGTTAGCAAAAAGACCAATTATTTAGGCTTGGTACCCATTGTGGTATATCCATCATGTAGAGAAAGGTAGACTTATGTAGGTAACCAAACTCCAAGTAAGTGTTTTCAGGTTCTGTGCCTTGGTGTGAGTTGCTTAACTTTCTGAGTTTGTTATGTCCTCTGCAATGTGGGTATGAAAACATCTTCTATGTAGGTTTGGAGTAAGGCTTAGATATATCAGAGAGCTGGCACAGAGTGAGCACTCATTTAATATGGTATCTTCTACTATGGTCATTCCATGATCATTACCATTATTATTAATTGGAACTATTGAGAAAGCTTTGTTAACCTAGATCAAAAAGCATTTACCCCTCCCCACCTTTTTTGACCCCAATTATAGTATGTCTTCTCAGGGAAGTTTTCATGCTGATAGTTGTCATCATGATTAATTAACATATATGTTGGTGTTAGGACACTTGTAAACTTTTGGCCATTCAACACTTTTTTCACCTGTTCATTTAGCAGTTTGAGTAACTGTTATGTACAGTAACTCTTTTTTTTAATAAAGATTTTATTTATTTATTTTTAGAGAAAGGGGAAGAAAGGGAGAAAGTGAGGGTGAGAAACATTAATGTGTGGTTGCCTCTCATGCGCCCCCAATCAGGGAACTGGCCCGAAACCCAGGTATGTGCCCTGACTGGGAATTGAATTGGTGATCTTTTGGTTTGCAGGGTGGTGTTCAATCCACTGAGCCATACCAGCCAGGGCTGCAGTAACTCTTCTAAGTGCTAAGGCTGCAGTGATAGATTCAGTTTATTTCTTATGGACTTTACATTCTGGCAGGGGACACAGATGACAAACAAATAGGTACATGTTGCGTCAGGTGATCAGCGCCTGGAGGAGAAAAGTAAAGCCAGTAAGGAGCAGCAATGGTTATATACACAATTTGGGTGGCAGGAGGCCTTTCTGATAAGGGGACATTTGAGTGGAAGTCACTCACTACTTAGAGTAAAAAAGTTCCTTAATATGATGTCTGTCACTACCATGTCACTCTGACTGCTCTGATGAAGACACACTGGAGGGACAAGATGAGCAGGGGGACCAGTTGGGAGTCATCCAGGCAACAGGTGATTGAGGCTTAGGCCTGGGGTAGCTGTGAAAGTGAGAAGTGTTGCATTCTGGATCTGCTTTGAAGTAGGTGTCAACAGGATTTGCTGATCCATCAGTATGAGAGAGTGAAGAATGTCAGGATTCTCTTCTGAGCAATAGGAAGAATGAAACTACCATGTACTGAGACAGAGTGATTATGGGGGAGCAGGTTCTTTGGGGAGTAATGAATTTTGTTTTGGCGTAGTGACATGCTTAATAAATGTTCAAGTGAGTAGATAGGAGGAGTTTGAGTTCAGGGAAGAGTTAGAGCAACATCTGACCATTAGACTTTAAATGATGTTCAGACATGATGGGGATCATAGACTGGGCCTAGGCCATGCATGGTTAGGGGCTGGGAAAAGAGGAGGCTCAAGCCAAGGAGACCTGGAGGGAATGAGTTAGAAGAAGGAGATCTAGGAGGAAGGGGTTGAGGCAGTCACTTGAAGAAAGCCTGTTGCAGAGGAAAGCAAGGTCTGCCACTAGATTTGATAACATGGAGATCAGAGGTTGACAAGTATGGCTAGTTGGTGTGGTGAGATCAAGAGCTTGATAGACTAGCTCAAGGGAGAGTCGGGGAAAAGTATAGCTTTTTCAGTGAGTTTTGCTGTAAAAGGGAACAGAAATGAGGGGGTAGCTGGAGTAGGAGGAGGTTCTGACTAGTGTTACCAGAGGCCTTAGTGTGCTCATGGGGGCAGCCCATTAGGGGAAAGAAAGACTGGCCCTGCAGGCACTATGGGCATAGTGTCCCTGGACCTAGCACTCCAAGGCCAAATAGAGGATTCTCAGATAGGAAGGCAGGCCAAGGATGTTGTGAAATTTTAGGGATTTGTTAGGGAATCATTGGAAGTTCTCTTCTGGGTACTACTTTTTTTCTATATGAAAAGTTGCCTGCTAGAAGGAGAAGTGCTGCCTGTCTTTCAGTTCTCCACCTGGACGCTTAGTTTTTTGTTCTCAACTTGATCAGACATTTCCTACCATATTTGCTATATTCTTATTAACATAAACAATCAAGTTGCTTAATATGGACTCTTTTTAACATGTAATGATTAAAAAATGAGGGACAAAAATTCTTCCCACAGAAGTCATTTAATCCATGACTTGCTGTGTGTCTTGAGAAACCATGCATGTTTTATATAGTGTTGCCCAGTTCCAGGAGCCCCAAGCAGGAAGGCAGCAGCTCCATGAAGTCCTTGCACAATCCCAGTGAGGAGATGGTTAGAACTGGGTTTGAGGTGGAGGTAGAAAACAGATTAACATGAACTGAGGTCAAGGTAGAGTGATTATTGGGAACTAAGTAGAATTCTTACCTCTCAGGTTTTGCTAATACACAAATAGGTAAGTTTCTAAATAGAATTGGTCTTGAGATAGTACTTGTGGGTTTCAGTTGTCTTAATCAGATGTGATCTCTATCAGATATGGAAATGTTCTGAGAAGGTAAAAAGAGGAGTTTGTTGGATGGCTGTCAGTGTGAGGAGTTTCAGAAGATTAATATGTTTTATTTTGAAAAGATGAAGGCAGAGAAGGTTGTCATTGAAGGAATTTGTACAAGCTTATCTCAGGAATGCTTGAATTTAGTGTTTATTCTTGAAGCTTGAAAGAGGCTGCCCTGAGCTATAAGATAAAGAAAAGAAAGTTCAAATAGTTTTCCATTATTCCCAGACTTATGGGATTTCCATATAAGATTTAGATATATTGGCTGAATTATTCATAATGGGAAGGAAAAAACAGGTCATTTTGATGCCGCAGTTCAGGGCCCTAAAAGAGATATTGATGCAGACTCTGGTCAGCGGGGTGCATGTGTTGTGGTTGTGACCAATAAATTCACATGGACTACAGAAGTCCTGTGGAGAAAAAGGGATGGCATGGCTACTCTCTAAGTGAGACAGAGGGCCGTGACCCCTGCCAGGAGAGGCTTTTATTGCTTTTCTAGGCACATTACGTAGAGGACGGTCCTCATTTACTATGCACAGGTTTGCTTTAGATGATTACCTTTTACAGATGGCAAAGGAAAGAGTGTTCTAATTACTTCAAAGAAAAGGATGTTTGCAAATGTAATGGGAAAAGTGGTTGAACTGGTTACATTCTGTACTTGGGAGGTTTAGCACAGATTTTAGGAAGTTACTTTAAAGATATGTAGTAAACATTTGCTGCCTCAAATCAGGGTAAGGGAGTTTTAGCCAAAAGCAAGCCTCATAGCAGCCTAAGTACAATGCACGCCTGATTCCCCACAGGAAAACTGATCTGTGGGCCTGGGTCCTGTGTGCAGACTTGCTCCCGCTGGTTTTCTGAAACAGGCTGGGCTACGTTTGCCACTGCCACACAGACCGGTTCCCTATATTACTCCCCTTGTTTTTAGTTAGGACCGCTGTAGATCCCACAGAGCTTGCTACCTGCTGCTCTCTTATACGACCCTGGAAAAATAATTTGCAAATGCAGCAAAGTACACAAAGCACTATTAGAATTGGTAAGCAACTGGCAGCCCCAAAGACCCATACTCTCGGGTTAAGTCCATCAAACCAGTTTTCTTGGGTTTAGTCACTGAGATTGTCAAGGAGGGTTTGAAAACCTCTTGCTTATTCAGGCGTTGAATGTTCTGCAGCTGCTGATGTAATTCTAGCTGCAATTTATCAATTTGTTCTTTTAAATTAGTAGGAAAAGCCCCTCTTAGGTGATGTTGAATATTGCCTCAGGGGTACTGGCTGGAATTCTGCTCGAGTGGGGTGATGCACAGCTTGGATTCTGGATCGGGACAGTTCAGTGGGGCAAAGGTGGGTCACCATCTGGGAAGTCTTTTCTATGATACGGCTTCACCCTCTTCGCCAGCTGCTCTAAAGTTCCTTCTGGAGAGAAAACACAAGCATACCTCTTCCCCAAGTTAGTAGTTCAGCCGACCTTCCCCTAACAGGTCTTTGTATAAGGCCAAGGGGTGTGGGCCTGCAGCACAAAATGTTTGTCTATGGGTGACCAAATTATCATCACAGTTCAAAAAATTGTATGTATATATTGCCAACATGGTTCAATTCCTGGGGGATGTTTCCTGAAGATACATGGCTTTTAACTTTCATTTGTTCTCTCCCGATGTGTACAGCAGAGGCTCCCTACCCTTTAATCATGATTTCTGCTGTCCTGATCCCAGAATATCATATTGTTCTTACCTGAAAGTGGCCATGTCAGTGCTGGATGTTCAGCAAGCAGTTATTATGCCAGTAAAGGCCATTCTCAGAACTGGAGATGTAAAGATGAAAGAAGACAGTACCTATCCCCAGACAGTTTGTTGTCTAACCATTATAATGCATGGCAGCCATCAGCACTTTTTTTCTTTTTTAGGTTTTACTTTTATTTATTTTTTAGAGAGAAGGGACAGGAAGGAGAAAGAAAGGGAGAGAAATATCAAGGTGCCAGAGAAACATCCATCAGTTGCCTCTCACTCACCCCAGCCAGGGACCTGACCTGCAACCCAGACATTTGTCCCAACCTGGAATCAACCAGTGACCTTTAGGTGTGCGGGATAATGCCCAACCCACTGAGCCACATCAGTCAGGGCAGCAGCCATCAGTTCTTAGTGCTCAAATATTTTAATGATGTTTATAGTAGAGATAAAATGCAGGGATGGCTGGAGATGATTAGTCTGACCTCACATTCATTCTTTGTTGCCCTGACTATTTTTTGTCTTCAGAGTATCTCATATTTTGGGCTCTCACTTTATTGACAAGATATAATGCATCTGTGGAGTACTGAAGTATCTGTAGATAATAAGAAAAATTCTCATATTTGGGGGACACAGGACATTTTGACAAGGCATGTCATGACAGAACCTATTAGAAGGAAAATAAGAAGACTGCTATTCTAGGACATTACATATTTAGCTTAGGGTTCCCAAAGGAGATGACTGTTACACCAGTGTAGGCCAGCTGGGAACCTATCCATACAGCCACAGGGCTCCAGGGAAATTCTGCAGGAATCAAGGCAGGGATCTCTTGGTGTGAGGCCACCCTAAGGGATGACATTTGCCATAGTGAAAGGCAGCTCTTGAGGCACCCTCTCTGGCTCTCTCTGCTCCTCTCTCATTTTAATGTTTTCTAATTACAGAAGTAAAAAAGATTTCTTAATAAAAATTGAAAAGAGAACATAATTGAGAAAATGGAATTCCCCTGGATAATTGCTATTTACATTATAGTGTATATTGAGGATATTGCTTGCATGTTTGTTCTTTTATTCATCTAATACTGTGGGCATACTGTGTGCTAGAGGATGTAAATAAAATGTTGCATAATTCTGGGACAAGCCCCAGACTTATGGAGCTTACATTCTCAGGAAGGAAAGCAATTTCTTCATGAAGGAAAGAGATAGCACAAAGCTAGCAGTGAAATAAGTTTTCAGTAAAATTTCAAGGGGTAATAAAGTACTATGAAGAAAAGTAAAGCGAAGTAGTGTTAGAAGAGGATGACAGGCCCCAAATGGCCATATCCACCAAACCAAGGGTTAAGTACAGTTTGGGCCCTCCCCAAAATGGAGTCTTAAACCAGTCAATCAGGAATTGTATATATTAGACTGGTTAGGTCATCTGCCTGTCAGACCTCTGCAATCCCCTAAAGGAACATGACCTTGCAACAAGCAACCAGTCTTTTTGCCCAGTACAATTTCCTTGTCCCTGCTCCCTAATGCCTGTAAAATCTCTCATGTTGACAGCTTCTAGGAGCCCTTTTTATCTGCTAGATTGGATGCAACCTGATTTATGAATTACTTAATAAAACCAATAACGTATTAAAAAATACGTTGAATTTTTGAATTTTTATTTTTATTTAATTTTTAATTTATTATTTTTATTTGAATTTTTATTTTATTTTTTTTAAAAGATTTCACTTATTTTTTAGAGAGGGGGAAGGGAGGGAGAAAAAGAGGGAAAGACATTCATGTGAGAGAGAAACATTGATTGGTTTCCTCTGCTATGTGCCCTGACCAGGGACAGAACCTGCAATGGAGGCATGTGCCTTGACTGCAAATCCAACCTGCATACCATCCAAAGGGCCACATTAGTCAGGGCCAAATTGTTATTTTTTTAACAGTAGGTAATGCAGTTATGTGTAAAGCACTTGAAAATGAGCTGTACTACAGTGGTAAAACATTCTTGTCTCTGCCAGAAGAATAAGGCCTTTTCATAGCAGGACACCCAGCTATTCAATTATGCAAACATTCCGTGATTTGTTTATTTGTTTGTTTGTTTTTCTTGGAACAGAGACATTGTGTATTGTTCTTGTGTATTTTATTAAGAGCCTAAGGTTTTTGATTTTGTTGATTGAAAATGCTCCCAATACTGACTGCTCAATTAAAATTTTGAAGATCGTTCTTAAGGTTTCCACCTATAATCTGAGAATTTAATCCAACTTTTAATCTGGGGGAGTGAATCTTGACTTTACTCTTTTGTTCCTTCTGAGAGAATATAATGAAATATAATGGAATATATATGTGATATGAGGTATATATTATAATGTAAAATATAACTATATTGTCATGTAGAATATATATTATGAGTTATATCTATTAATCTAATGAAATATAACCTAAAACTCTTTCTTAATAATTTTCATGGTTACAGTAGTGGAAAATTTGGTGAAAACCAGATATAGACACATTTTAAAAGAAATACAGGACTTTCGCTTCCAACCAAGATGGTATAAAAGGCATTGAATTTAATAGTCCCCAAATAATCACAATAGCAACAACAAGAAAACAAACAATATGCATGAAACAAGACAATAACACTGGGCACCAACAACAAAAGACAGTAGCCTCAGTGACAAATAAGTTGGAAGAGCCCTGTGATAACCCCAGCTTACTGCCAGGAGACAGTTTCCCTGCTTCAGTCCAGAAAGGGAGAAACTGACATGGAGCCTGGTATACTCCCTGAGTTGTGGATAAAGAGCTGAGAGTCTGGGGAGCCCTACATGGCTATGGTTTATTGGACACAGAGGAGACAGGCACAGAGGTGTTCGCAGAGGGGCCACCTGGGGTATTCAGTGGAGCACTACTCAGCACATGCATGTGAGGAAACTATCTGAGGCTGGGGAAAGAACTGCAAAGAAGATTTAGAAAGAATAGTTCCAGTTACCTCTAACAGGACCATAATTCCCAGGAAATTTGGTAGAATGCTTAGGAAAATCATGTTTCAGTAAGGAGCACTAGACTGAGCAACACTTTGTACCATCCTAACAAATCTGGACCCACCTAATGAGACCCAGAAGAATCACTGTTTCCAGGTAATTTCACTGCATCCCTAAACAAGATTGTAGGAATATAAAAATATGCAGCACCTAACAAAGTAAAATTCATAATCATTAATATCCAATTAAAGATTTATTAGTTTGCTTGGGCTGCCATAATAAAGTGCCACAGACTAAGTGGCTAAAACAACAGAAATTAGTTTGTTCACAATTTTAGAGGCTAGAAATCTGAGGTGACGGTATGGGCAACATTAGTTTCTTCTGTGGTTGCTCGTCTTGACTTGCTCATCTTCTCCCTATGCCTGTAAATGCTCTTTCCTCTGTGCATGTGTTTGTCCGGAGTCTTATTGGATTATGGCCCACTCTAATGACTTATTTACCTTTGTAACTTATTTATGTTTTAAAAGACTGTCTCCACTTATGGTCAAGATGGAAGCATGGGTAGATACATTTCACTTCCTTGCACAACCAAAGAGAATTATAACTATTATGCCAAAACATATAACCAGAACCATCAGAAATTCTAGCTGTGTGGAAGTCCAACAACCAAGGATTTAAACAAGCCACATTCATCCAGCCCGGTGCCTTTTCGAAGACAGAAGTCAGAGCAGCTCTACCTAATACACAGAAACAAAACACAGGTAGGCTGTCGAATTGAGGAGACAAAAAAATATGGTCCAAGTGAAAGAATAGAACTAAAACCCCAGAAAAAGAACTAAATGAAACAGAGATAACCAACCTATCAGATGCAGAGTTCCAAACACTGCTGATCATGGCACTCGAAGAAATCAATGAGTACAATAAAAATGTAAGGGAAAAAATGAAGGTTACACTAAGTGAAATAAAGAAAACTTTCTCTCTCTCTCTCACACACACACACCCAGAGGAGAGGATGAAACCAAGGATCAAATCAACGATTTGGAAAATAAGGAAGACATTCAGTCATAACAGCAAGAAGAAAAAAGAATTAAAAAAAATGAGGATAGGCTTAAGAACTTCTTGACCTGTTTTTTCCTTCCTTGTGTTCCAAATTGATTTGATTCTCAGCTTCATTCTCTCCTCTGTTGTGTATGTGTGTGTAGAGATTTTTCTTTATTTCACTTAATGCAACCTTCATTTCTGCCTGGGTTGTTTTCATGTTGTTGAAGTATCCAATGAGTTCCTTGAGCGAGCTGATCACCAGTGCTTTAAAAGCATGCTAATCACCATTGCTTTAAACTCTGCATCTCATAGGTTGCTTCTCTAATTTTTGTTAGTTCTTTTTCTGAAGTTTCATTCTGTTTTCTTTTTTATTATATTTTATTGATTATACTATTACACTTGTATCAGTGTATCCCCCTTTGCTGCCCTCCACCCAGCGCACCACATTCCCTCAGGCAATCACCACACCATTGTTCTTGTCCATAGGTCATGCTTTTAAGTTCCTTGGCTACTCCATTTCCTGTACTATACTTTACATTCCCCCTGGCTATTCTGTAACTACCTATTTGTACTTCTTAATTCCCTCACCTCTTTATCCATTCTACACCACCCCATCAGACATCCATCAAAGCATTTATCATATCCACGATTCTGTCTCTTTAATTGCTTGCTTAGTTTGTTTTTTAGAGTCAATTATGGGTGGGTGTGTATTTTTTGCCATTTTATTAATAGTTTTGATCTTTTCTTAAATAAGACCCTTTAACATTTCATGTAATAATGGTTTGGTGATGATGAACTCCTTTTGTTTTTTCTAGTCTGGGAAGCTCTTTATCTGTCCTTTGATTCTAGATGATATTTTTGCTGCATAGACCAATCTTGGGTTTAGGTCCCTGCTTTTCATAACTTTGAATATTTCTCGCCAGTCCCTTCTAGCCTGCAAAGTTTCTTTTGAGAAATCAGCTGACAGTCTTATGGGAACTCTTTTATAGGTAATTATCTGCTTTTTTGTTGCGCTTTTAAGATTCTCTCTTTATATTTAACCTTTGGCATTTTAATTATGATGTGTTTAGAGTGGGCCTCTTTGCATCCACATCATGTTTTGGGCTCTGTGCTTCCTGAACTTGTATGTCTGTTTCCTTCAACAAGGTAGAGAAGTTTTCTCTCATTATTTTTTTCAAACGGTTTCCAATTTCTTGCTCTTTTCTCCTTCTGGCACCCCCATGATGCAAATGCTGGAACCTTGAATTTGTCCCAGGGGCTGTTTGCACTATCCTCATTTTTTAAAATTCTTTTTCCTCTTTCGTTCTGTTTAGTTGTTTTTTCTTTATGTCCCAATTCATTGGTTTGATTCTCGGCTTTATTCACTTTACTGTGGTTTCCCTGTAAACTGTTCTTTATTTCAGTTAGTGTATCCTTCATTTCTGACTGGATCTTTTTTATGCTGTTGCAGTCCTCACTAAGTTCCTTGAGTATCCTTATAAACCAGTGTTTTGAACTTTGCATTTAAGATTACTGATCTCCATTTTGTTTAGTTCTTTTTCTGGAGTTTTGATCTGTTCTTTCATTTTGGCTTGTTTCTTTTTCTCTTCATTTTGTCAGCCACCTTGTATTTGTTTCTGTGTGTTAGGTTGAGCTGCTTTGACTCTGTGTCTTGGTAGTGTTGCCTAATGTAGTAGGTGTTCTGTAGGGTCTAGTGGCACAGTGTCCCCAGTTGCCCAAACTGAGTACTTGAGGAGTATACTTCATGTGGGCTGAGTATGCCCTCCTCTTGTAGTTGAGCCTTGGCCATTGTTGGCAGGTCAGTGGGAGGGATTTACCCATGCCAGTCAGTTGCAAGGATTGGCTGTGATCACTAACCACCAACCTTCACCCTCTCTGTAGAATCAGCTATGCAGGGGCATGGTGGTGGTGCTCCAATATGGTCTGTAACTGCCCACAGGGTCCTTGGTCTTGGCGTTTCTCCAGTGATTTAGGCCAAGTTCAGCCTCCACCTTTTTTTGCTTAGGGCCACCCTTCCTGTGCTATAGAGCAATCTGGGATGACTGCTATTTGTGGTGGGATTGGAGATTCCCAGAGGCAGCCAAGCTGTGAATCTAGGATGGGTGCTGCTGCTAGTGCTGGGCCTGGAGTCACTTAGCAAGAGGTATGGGGGTTGGGGGCTCACTGAGGCCAGCTGTTGCTTGTTTGAAAGGATTTAGGAAGTTAAGAAGCTTGACTTGAGACCATCCATTCATATGGAAAAGCCACTGCTAAGAGATGTAACTTGGATGGGACATGGCCTCGGGATCTAGCGAGGTTGATGGAGTCTCAGTTGTAGCAACCACCTGCCAGCTCAGTGGCTCTGCTTACCCTTCTGTCTGGGAGAAAGCTGTCCCCCAGCTCTTCCTAGGTGCTAAACACTTCAGTTCCTTTCTGTGTGTCACTTGCCTTTCAAGCTGCTACCCTGCTGCTGAAGCTCAGACAGAGTGAATCTGAGTTCGTGATTGGATTCTTTAAAAGGAACTGCTTGTGACTTCAGAAATTTCTTCCACTGGTCTCAATTCCTGCTGCTTTTGAAGGCAGAAGTTGTGGGGACTTGTCTTCCTGGCTTTGGTACCTGGGCTGAGGGGCCTGGGAATCCTCACTTCCAAGATAGCCCCCTGAATTTTTACCCACCACACTTATGTGTGGGACCAACCTGTTCTACATCTGAGCTCCTCCTAGTTTGGATGGATATGGTTTCTTTAATTCCTTAGTTGTTAGACTTCCATTCAACTTGATTTCTGATTGTTCTGAATGATCATTGTTGTATAATTTAGTTGTAATTTTTATGTGGTTGTGCAAGGAGGTGAGCCGTGTTTATCTGTGCTGCCATCTTGACCAGAAGTCTCTGTTCTTTCATTTAGGCCATATTCTTCCGTCTCCTCAATTTGGCAGCCTCCCTGTGTTTGTTTTTGTATATTAAGTAGAGGTGGCTCTCTTTCTTAATAGCATGCTCTATTGTAGAAAAGCACACCTGTAAGTTGTGTGGGGCGGAGCCTTAGGTAATTGTCAGGGTGGGGCAACCTCTGTCATCACTCTGTAGCTCTGTGTGGAGGAGGGCTCAGAGAGGGGACAGTGCTGCTACTTGGCCTCTGCAGTTTTGCCCAGGAGGAAGCTATCCCCCAGCACTCACCATATTGCCAGTCACTTCAATTTCTCCCCATATGCCACTGGTGTCCTTCCAGCTGTTGCCATGGCATTGAATCCCAGAGGGGGTGAGTCTGCGTAAGTCCTAAGTCCATTGTGGACCTTTTAAGAGGAGTCTCCTGAGAATCCTGCAGTTACTTGGGCTGCCCTAATTCCCACTGATTTTTACAACCAGAAGTTATGGGAACTTATCTTCCTGGTGCTGGAACCTTGGGGTATGGGGTCTGATCTGGCACGGGGATCCCTCACTCTGAAGTATCCCTTCCAATTTGTATCCCCAACATGTGAATGTGGAACCGTCTATTCTGCAGTTCTGCACCTCCCTGCACCACTCCTTGTCCCCACGCCTCTCAGTGTCTCTTGGAGGCTGTGTGCATCTCCACACCTTTGCCCCTACCACTGGTCTGGATGAATGTGGTTGATTTAAATCCTATGTGGCTGCTTTAGATCCTTTGTGGTCACACTTCCATACAGTTCGATTTTCTGACGAATCTGGGTAATGTTTTGAGCCTAGTTGTAATATTTGCTATAGTTGTACAAGGGAGGTGAAGCATGTGTACTTATGCCTCCATCTTGACCCTCACCTACAATTCTTTTTTTTAAAGATTTTATTTACTTATTTTTAGAGAGAGGGGAGGGGAAGGAGAAAGAAGGAGAGAAAAATCAATGTGTGGTTGCTTCTCATGCACCCGCTACTGCAGACTTGGCCTGGAACCCAGTCATGTGTCCTGACTGGGAATCAAACCAGTGACCCTTTGGTTTGCAGCCTGTGCTGAATCCATTGAACTACACCAGCCAGGGCTCTCCTACAATTTTTTAACCAAGTAAAAATATCTTTGAGAAACAAAGACAGTAAAGAAGTTTTCAGACATACAATAGCTGAGAATACTGCAGACCTATACTTTAAGAAATATTAAAGAATGCCCTTCCGGTGGAAAAAAATTTATGGCAGGTGAAAATCTGAATCTACAGTGGATGAAGTAAACTGAAAATGTCAACGTTAGAAAATATTATAAACTGTTTTTATTAATACTTTCTTGAATTTCTTTAAATGTAAAATTGTTTATGCAAAAATAACAGTGCTTTGGGAAGTTGAAACATACATAAAATCAAAATTCCTCACATCAAATGCATTTAGCCTGGGAGGGAATAAATGGGGGTATACTGTTTTAAGGTACTGATATGTGAAATGATATAGTTTCCCTTGGATGTAAATGTTATAAAAATGGATAGTGTAAACATTAAAGCAACCCGTAAAATAACAAAAAAATAATTAATAGCAGCCCAATAAAATAAATAAAATGGAATCATAAGAAATGCTTAATTAATTCAAATGAAGGCAGGAACAGAAGAAAAGGGGAACATACGCATTTAACAAATGAAAAACAAATAGCAAGATAGTGTAAATACCCAGTTACAAGGCAGAGATTATCAGATTGGGTAAAAAAGCAGTAGCCAACTATATGATACATCCGCCCCAAAATGCATTTTAAATGTAACCCAAAAAGGTTGAAAGGAAAAGAATGGAAATATATAAATATGTATATACCATTCTAACACTGATCAAAAGGTAGCTGAGGTGGCTATATTAATATCACACAAAGGATTTTAGAGCAGAGATAAAATCTGTGATAAACAATATTATTTCCTAATGACAAAGGGATAAATTCATCATGATGTTATAACAATCCTAGACATTCATATATATACATAATTGATAAAGTGTTAAGATATATAAAGGGAAAATAGAACTACAAGGAATTAGACATATTCACAAATTATAGTTAGAATTTCAATGACAGATAGAAGTAGGAGGCAGAAAACTAGTGAGGACTTGAGCAACACCATCTACCAACTTAACTAGATTGACAGTTTTCCCCAAAACAACAGATACTCTTTCTCCTCAAGCACATACAGGACATTTACCAAATACTTACTATATTCTAGGCTATAAAACAAATAGCAATAACTTAAAGAATTTAAGTCATGCAAAATCTGTTCCCTGACCATAAGGTATTGAATTAGAAATCAATCATAACAAGTTCCTAAAGAATTTGAAAACTGAATAACATGGGACTTCTGGCCAAGATGGAGGTGTAGGTAGAAACACTGTACTTCCTTGCACAACCAAATTTAAGGACAGCAAAGATTTAGAAACAAAAATACAACCAGAACAGACATAAAATTGAACTGTACCAAAGTCCGACAACAATGAACCATTCGTCCAGACCAGTAAGAGGAACAGAGTTGGCGGCCCAGGGAGAGGAGTTGCGGTAGGAAAAGGCGGTGGTTGGCAGCCCCAGGTACAGGGAGGAAATGAGCAAACCTACTGAGGTGTGCAAGGAGGTTGGCTGACCTTGGACACACTTTCGAGTGGAGATAAATCAGGCAAAAAATGGGCAGTGAGACAGACCATGCAACCCAGGGCTCCAGCAACAGGAAATAAGCCTAAAAGCACTGACTGAAAAAACTTGTGGGGGTCGAGGTGCCAGGAGAGACTCCAAGGACAGTTTGTCGGAGAGACACAAAGGGTCCTAGAACATACACAAGCCCACCCACCCAAGAACCAGCACCAGAAGGGCCCAGTTTGCTTGTGGGAAGCAGCAGAGGGGACTGAAATCCGAGAGAGAGCAGAACAAGCACCATTGTTCCCTCTCTGACCGCCTCCACATACAGCGTCACAATCCAGGGACTAGGTTGCCCTGCCCTGGTGAACACCTAAGGCTTCTACATTCATATGTAACAGGAGCAACCTGACCAAAAAATTCTGGCTCAAATAGAAGAACAAATCAAAGCCCCAGAGCCAATACTTTTAAGCAACCAAGAGGTAGCCAACCTGTCAGATGCACAGTTCAAAACACTGGAGATCAGGATGCTCACAGAATTGCTTGATTTTAGTCACAAATTAGGTGAAAAAATGAAGGGTACACTAAGTGAAATGAAGGAAAATGCACAGGGAACAAATAGGGTTGGAAGGAAAACTGGGACTCAAATCATTGGAGTGGACCAGAAGGAAGAAAGAAACAACCAAACAAAAAAATGAAGAAACAAGAATTCAAAAAAATGAGGAGAGGCTTAGAAACTTCCAGGACATCTTTAAATGTTCCAACATCTGAATTATAGGAGTACCAGAAGGGTAAGAGGAACAGCCACCAGTGGAAACTGTATTTGAACAAATAATAAAGGAGAACTTCCCCAGTCTGGCAAAGGAAATAGACTTCCAGGAAATCCAAGAAGTTCAGAGTCCCAAAGAAGTTGGACCCAAGGAAGAACACAACAAGGCACATCATAATTATATTAGCCAAGATTAAAATGAAGGAGAAAATCCTAGAAGCAGCAAGAGATAAGGGGACTGTGATCTACAAAGGAGTTCCCATCAGACTGTCAGCTGATTTCTCAAAAGAGACCTTACAGGCAAGAAGGGGCTGGAAAGCAGTATTCCAAGTCATGGAAGGCAAGGACCTACATCTAAGAATGCTCTATCCAGCCAAGGTTTCATTTTGAATGGAAGGACAGATAAGTTCTTCTCAGATAAGGTCAAGTTCAAGGAGTTCATCATTACCAAGCCCTTAGTAAATGAAATGTTAAAGGGACTTCTCTAAGAAAAAGAAGATAAAAAAGATGAACAGTGAAAGGACAGCAAACTCACAGTTATTAACCACACCTAAAACAACAGCAAACTAAGCAGACACCTAAAACAGGAGTGGAGCCACAGAAACGGAGATCACATGAAGGGGTAGCAACAAGGGAATGGGAGGAGGAGGGTGAGGGGAAGGTACAGAGAATAAGCATAGATGGTGGACAGAAAATAGACAGGGGGAGGGCAAGAGTAGTGTGGGAAATGTAGAAGCTAAAGAACTTATGACACATGGACATGAGCTAAAGGGGGGAATGGTGGTGGAGGGGTGTGCAGGGTGAAGGGGAATGAAGGGGGGAAATGGGAAAACTGTAATGGCATAATCAATAAAATATATTTTTAAACAAGAAAACTGAATAACACCCTGTGAATAAGCCATAGGTCAAGAAAGAACTCAAAGAGGAACTTAAGTAGTTTGAACTGAATGAAAATAAAGATATGTATAACCCTATTTAAACATCTTTGGGGAATTTATAACACTGAATGCCTATAGTGGAAAAGTAGAAAAGTCTTCAGTCAGTGACTTCAGCTTTTGTATTAAGAAACTATAAAAACGGGACTTCCGCCAAGGTGGTTGCGTAGGTGGAAACACCTTGCATCCGCTCACAACCAAACCTAAAAACAACAAAGTTTTAACAATAACCAATGCAACCAAACCACACAGAAAATCAACAATACAGAGTCCAAAAACAATGAAATGCTCAGCTAAACCAGTAAGGGGGTGAAGCCAGCAGCGGAGCGGGTTGGCCAAAAAGATCCCTGACCAGGGTGGTGCACAGGCAACCAAAGGCGTGGATCCCAGGTGCAGGCTAGCTACAGGCAGACACAGGGAAGAGGCGCGGCTGGCTGTCTGTAGTCGGTCGAGCATTTCCATGCAGATAAACCAGTGAAGAGACAAGCATTGAGACCGCGTGGCGCAGGGCGGTGGGCTCGCACATTTCCGCTCAGATAAACGGGTGGGGGAGCGAGTGGTGGACAGACTGGGCGAGCAGAGAGGATCGCCATTGCTCACTCTCTGACCCCGCCCCCACACGCAGCATCACAAACCAGCAACCTGGATGGCCCCACCCTGGTAAACAACTAAGGTTACACTCCTCATACATAACAGGCACAAACAGATAAAAACATGGCTCAAGAACAACTCAGAGCCCCAGAGCTGATAAATCTAAGCTATGAAGAAATAGCCAAACTTTCAGATGCACAGTTCAAAACACTGGTGATCAGGATTCTCACAGAACAGGTTGATTTTAGTCACAGATTAGAGGAACATATGAAGGTTAAACTAATTGAAATGAATTGTAATGCACAGGAAACCAATAGTAATGGAAAGGAGACTGGGACTCAAATCAAGGGAGTAGACCAGAAGGAAGAAAAAAATGGCCAAACAGAAAAATATGAAGAAACAAGAATTCAAAAAAAATGAGGAGAGGCTTAGGACCCTCCAGGACATCTTTAAACGTTCCAACATTTGATTTATAGGGGTACCAGAAGGGGAAGAGGAACAGTTATGAGTGGAAACCTTATTTGAACAAATAATAAAAGAGAACTTCCCCGTTCTGGCAAAGAAAATAGACTTCCAGGAAGTCCAGGAAGCTCAGAGAATCCCAAAGAAGTTAGACCCAAGAAGGAACACACCAAGGCACATCATCATTACATTAGCCAAGATTAAAATGAAGGAGAGAATCCTAGAAGCAGCAAGAGATAAGGGGACAGTCACCTACAAAGGAGTTCCCATCAGACTGTCAGCTGATTTCTCAAAAGAGACCTTACAGGCAAGAAAGTGCTGGAAAGAGGTATTCCAAGTCATGAAATCCAGACCTACAACCAAGATTGCTCTATCCAGCAAAACTTTCATTTAGAATGGAAGGACAGATAAAGTGCTTCTCAGATAAGATCAAATTCAAGGAGTTCATCATCACCAAGCCCTTATTATATGAAATGTTAAAGGGACTTATCTAAGAAAAATAAGATAAAAAAAATGAACAGTGAAAGGACAGCTAACTCACAGTTATCAACAACCACACCTAAAACAAAAGCAAATTAAGAGGACAGCTAGATCAGGAGTGAACCATAGAAATGAAGATCATGTGGAGGATTAGCAACAGGGAAGGGGGAGAAGGAGAAGGAGGAAGAAGGTACAGAAAATAAGTAGCATAGACAGTAGATAGAAAATAGATGGGGGGAGGGTAAGAATAGTAGGGGAAATACAGAATTTAAAGAACTTGAGACAGGTGTTCATTAACTAAAGGGGAATGGTGGAGGAGGGGTGTGCAGGGAAGCGGGGAACGGGGGTGGAATAGAACAAATGTAATGGCATAATCAATTTTAAAAAATACCTTAAGTTTAAAAAAAAAAGAAACTATAAAAATGAGCAAGTTAAGCCCAAAGTAAACCAAAAAAAAGGCATATAACAAAAATCAAATTGGGAGTCAGAATAGAAAATGATAATAGCAGGTTTTATCTGTAATAGCAAATTTTGGAAACAACTCAAATATACCACTCTGGTGTGGGATATTGATAGTGAAGTAGGTTGTGAATGTGTGGAGGGCAGAAGTATATGATAAATCTTTGTACCTTCTGTTCATTCTTGCTGTGAAACTAAACAGCTAAAAAAAAATAAAGTGTTTTTTCAAAAGGATGAACTATTGATATAGACAACAATGAATGAACAAATGAATTTAAAAATAATGCTGAGTAAAAAAAGCAGACAAAAGAAATTTCATTTATACAAAACTGGCAAATTTAAATTACTCTGTAGTGACAAAGTGTATATAGTTGCTTAGAGTGTGGGATGAGGACCAGAGAGGGGCAGGAGTGAGGAATTAAAGTGGGCAAGAGGCAGCTCTTGGGCTGATGGATATGTTCACTATCTTGATGGTTTCACAGATATTAAAACTTATCAAGTTACGTACATTAAATATGTGCAGTTCATGTGAATTATACCTCAGTAAAGCTGTTTCAAAAACAAATTATAGAGCCTTTACATGAGCATTCTGGGGAAAAAAGTTCCCTAGTTTGTTTGTTTTTTTTTTAATTTTTATTTTAAAGATTTTATTCATTTATTTAGAGGAAGGGAGGAAGAGAGGGAGAAACATCAATGTGAGGTTGCCTCTCACTTGACCCCCACTGGGAACCTGGCCCACAACCAAGGCTTGTGCCCTGACAGAGAATCAAACTGGTGACCCTTTGTAGCTCCTGCTCAATCCACTGAGTTACACCAGCCAGGGCAAAAGTTCCCTAGTTTTTATGCTCTAATACATTTTTTCTGGATTTCTGAAATGTTTGAATGTGTCATTCATTCATTCATCCCAGTTTAAATTTGGTGAAATGGGCCAGACTCAGAGGCCCAGGACCAGAGCTCATCCCCAGCTGAGACATTACCTAGAGCAAGTTGCCTAATAGCTATAAGTTTAATTTCCATATCTCTGTGATGGGTGTGTTATTTTTTCTGCTTACTCCACAGAATTGTATTAATATTTCAACAAGATCATATTAGCATTAGGAAAGTATAAAGCGTTATGTCAGATTTTTTCCCCTGTCAACTCACCCCATCTACTGTTTCCGTTAATTTAAAAGAAGTTTGTAGGACATACCTATTTTTACATGTTAATTTGTTTTCCTAGTTTTTATACTTTGGGGAGTACACAGTAAATTACCTATATGACTAATACATGTTAAGTCCTTATATTTTTGCTTTGTATTTTCCCAGAGGTTTCAGAACTTTCTCAGATACTTATTTACTATGAAAATAGCACTAAAGAGCAGGTAGTTTCTTGTCATAGTTGGTAAGAGGTACTGAGTTCTTTTCTTAGAGATTCATAATGTCTCTTACAAACAATTCTAGAGCTATACAAAAGAATGTTTATTGATTAAACTAGATGAAAATGGAGCTATAATAATTTCCCAAATGAGACAGATTTTAAAAAAAATTTTATTATTGCCCTGGCTGTTGTGGCTCAGTGGATTGAGTGCTGGCCTGTGAACCAAAGGGTTGCCAGTTTGATTCCCAGCCAGGGCAAATGCATGGGTTGTGGGCCAGGTCCCTGGTGTGGGGGCAGGACGTGAGAGGCAACCACACCCTGATGTTTCTCTCCCTCTTTTTTTCTCCCTTCCCCTCTCTGAAAATGAATAAATAAAATCTTTAAAAATTTTTATTGTAGTAAAATATACAAAACAAAGTTTACCATTTTAATCTTTTTTAATTGTATGATTTAGTGGCATTAAGCATATTCACAAGTTATGCAATATCACAACTACCCATCTCTAGGACATTTTCATCTTTTCATACTGAAACTCTGCTTGTTAAACATTAACTCCAAACCTCCACTTCCAGCTCTTATAATCACATTAGACTTTCTGTTTTCTTGAACTATGCCAGGTACCCTAATATAAGTGGAATCATAGAGTATTTGTCCTTTTGTATATGGCTTATTTCACATATCATGTCTTTAAGGTTCATACAAGTTTTACAATGTGTTAGAATTTCCTTCCCTTTTTAAGGCTGAATATTGTATATACTACAATTTGTTTATCTGTTCGTTAAGATGGACTTATTAAGCATAAGAAAAATTGTCATTTTCCATAGTTGTACTATTGAGAAAATAAAAATGCAGTCTATTGGTCTCCTTCAGTGTATACGTTCCTACTATTTGTGCACCTACCTCTTAGCCACCAAAAATCCCAGACCTTGGTTGTCGTGACTTGGATCAGGAAGAGCTAAACCCCCATATACAATGCTAAAAAGATGTCATCATCTCAGTCTCCTTTGGAAGATGAAACCAGAAGTTATCTTCTAGTCTGTGACCAATACTACTTCCATAAATGAAAGGGGGAGTACAGAACTGGTAGGCCCTAAGTTGGATCTGGTAGCCTCCAGAGCCAGCTTTGTTCTGAAATCAAATCCATTTTGGTGCCCAAAATGGGATCACAGGTGCTAAAGAGGAAAGGAGGAGAGGGAGAAAGACTACAGTGCTTTTCCCAAGAAGTGGGAGTGCCAAATACTAGCACTTTTGGATTACATTTTTACTCTCTGGAAGGGAAATTAAAATGTAAGGACAGTGTAGAGAATCTCTCATGAAGGTAAATTGATATGTTTGATTCCTGAGATGATGCCGTTTTATCTTTTTTGGGGGGGTGTTAAAATGTTCTGTCATCAGATTAGCTTGTTTTTTAAAACCTTGGTAAAATAAAAACTTGGCAACACTATGCCAGTTCCCATTTAGTGGAAAATTTATTCCATGAAATACAAAAATCTAGGAACCAGTTCTTTTGGGGGGTTTCAAGAGGCAGGTGTAAAAATAGGCTGGGAGATATTTAGTGGAGAATCCACTTCTGGAGATAGATGAATGAGGTTAAAGATGAAGCAGTCAAGATGATTGCTGAGTATTTTATAACAGTATTTGGTTTTAAAAAATCACACCTGTCTATGCATTTAGGTCTGCTACTCACTCTAGGTTGTAACTGGACATATTAGAGCTGGTCACAGTGAAATCTGATACTGGGCTACTACATAGGTATATCCCCTTGGAGCAGGTACACTGCACTTAAATTCCTCTGTCCTGAAAGAGGACCTTTGTGTAGGAGCCGAGGCTAGTACTGTAGGTCTCTGTAACCTCAAGAATAGGAAGTCTGTTTGCCGTGCTTGTATTTTATATTTTTAAGATTTTATTTATTTTTAGAAAGAGGGCAGGGGAGGGAGAAAGAGGAAGAGGAACATCAATCAGTTGCTTCCCAGACACACCCTGACTGGGAACCAAATCCACACCCCAGGTATGTGCCCTGACCAGGAATCAACTGGCAACCTTTCACTTTGCAGGACAAAACCCTGTGAACTGGGCCACACTGATCAGGGATGTGATTGCTGTACTTTTAAAGCAGCAGTCTCCTATTTAGCCCATATTTCCTATATCCTGGAATCCCCAGTGTCTTTCAAAAATAGCTTCTGGCAAGTTAGTGTTTGCTAATGATGGGAGGGAAGCAAAGCAAAAGAGGGTGGTAGAGGCAAAACAATAAGAATGAAGAAGGAAAAAGAAGAGTCAGTAAAAGTAGGCACAGGAAGAATTAACAATAACACTAAATACTTGTACAGATACTGTTAAGCACTTTACATGAATTATTCAATGCTTATAACTACTTCATGAAGTAGGTACTGCTATCCTCATTTCACAGATAAGGAGTCCAAGACACAAATAGGTGACACAGCCATCAAAGGCAGGCTCCAGGGTCTGTGCTGTAACCACTGTGTGTCCCACTTCTGTTAGGAGTCTCTGTCTTACACATCCTGACTGTTAAAAGAAGAAAATATTAGTAAGTTGAAAATATTCTCAGAGCTTCGGAGTGCCTAGCAAGATTTACACACCCACCGCAGATGCCTTGGGGAAGCTGGGATTCTGAGGAGAGCTTCACATGAAGTCATCCTTTTTAGCCCCCTCTGGCTTTCTGATGTGTCATTACGAATCAAGGCACCTCAAGTCATCTAAAGGGGAGACCATGCACATTGAAGGGTGAACTTGTCCAAGTCTACTGTAGTCAATTTAAGTAGGGATTTCTGCAGTGTTGGTATGTGTTGCTTTAATATAATAAAGAACTTAGAAGCTCAGGCTTCCCAGATAGGAAAATGAAAGGGGGAAAGGCAGGTTCATCTACATCTAAAAATAGTCCTCTGTTAAAAAAATTTACCTCAGCTTCCTTTAAAGAGTAAAGTTATTCCAGTGTGAAGTTGTGAAATGTCTCGCTTTATCCACTTTGTAACTGCTGTGTGTGCACCTGTAGTAGTTTCACCCTCTGGGCACATCACTACTGCTCACCAAATTTCCATTCAGGGCCTTGCCCAATTTAAATGAGACATGGTCTCACAGTCTGGAGGAAGTGGTATGTGACTCTCTAGAAAGAAGCACTTCATAGCAGGTCTGTCGCTCTCTTTACCTTCTTTCCTAAAACCATTTGTGGAGATGGCAACACCACAAAGTGATGGTGCTTCCTGACAGATTCATGAATGAGTAGCATTGGTGGAAGTCCCTGCTGACCAGTGCTGGACACAGAACCAGATGAAAAAATAAAGTATGCCACTATATTTTGTGGTGGTTTGTTACTACAGGATGAAGTAGCCTGTTCATGCTAATACAATCTTCAATTTTTGAAATATTCTTATTATATAACAAGTATATAATATACTGAAGCATATGTGGCAAGTTCTCTGCCCCCATTTCCCCTTCACTGACATGAAGTTTATTTCCCCCATAAGACTGTAAGTCCTTCCACCCCCAGCCACACACATCACTGCATAGACATGCTTTCTTTGTTCTTAACAATTGCATATCATCCATCCAGTATGTGGACACACTCCCTGTTAGAGAAATAGAAAAGTAGTGTGCTGTGATCTATAGCTATTATATATACAAACAACAACAACCAATTATAAGATATAATGGAAAAAAAGACCCCAAAAATAACAATAACAAAAAATAATGTTTATAAGGATGCTTAGAAAGAAATATGCCAACTCTGTGAGTGGAAAACTTTAAAATATTCCTGAAAGGCACAAAAATAGACTTGAATAAATGTAAGTTTTCTTGATTAGGAAAGCTCAACATGATAAACTACCTAATGTCCCTAAGTTAGATTATTCGATATAACAAGATTCCAGATGAAAACGTCTTTTTCCTGTTGGGTTCTACATAAGCTGATTCTGAAATTTGGTGAAAATATGGCATACAGGCATGCCAGGAGCCCTCTGGAGAAAGAAGAGTGATGAGTAGAGAGTAGTCCATACTTCAGTGCTTAGTTTAGGCCATGCGACAACAGCTTTGAGTAAGAAGCCAATGAAACAAGACAGAAAGACCGAGTATACTCAGATACATTAGGGCAGGGATGTCAAACTCATTTTCACCAAGGGCCACATCAGTCTCACTTTGCTTTCGAAGGGCCAAATGTAATTTCAACTCCTTAGCAGTTAAGGAGTAGTTACACAGTCCTAGAATTATTTCGTCCCTTTGAAGGCAGTCACAAGGCTGATGTGGCCTCTGGTAAAAATGAGTTTGACACTCTGCATTAGGGAATTTAGTGTAGGATAAAAGTGTAATCAGAAATGTATGGAGTTGAGATCGATTTAGATTTTTTTCAGTACAAGGTTTTGGGACAACTGGTATCGAATAAAATCTGCATCCATATCTTATACATGACCCAGGTCCAAATAAATGTAAAAATAAAACTAAAAAGTACTAAAAGAAAACATGAGTGAAATTCTTTATAGTTTTGAGAGGAAGAGGCCTTTCCAACTAGAACTTAAAGCTGAAATTCTATTGAAATGTTTTTTTCGTTTTTTTAAATATTTTATTTATTTATTTTTCGAGAGAGGGGAAGGGAAGGAGAAAGAGTGGGAGAGAAATATCAATGTATGGTTGCCTCTCATGAGTCCCCTGCTGGGAACTGGCCTGCAACCCAGGCATGTGCCCTGACTGGGAATCAAACCGCGATACTCTGGTTCGCAGGCCCGCGCTCAATCCACTGAGCTATGCCAGCCAGGGCTTCTATTGAAATGTTTTAAAATAATTTTGATTTCAGTCCTGGCCAGTGGTTTAGTTGGTTTGAGTATTGTCCTGTATACCAAAAGGTTGTGGGGTTGTAGGGCACATACCTATGTTGCATATGGAAGGCAACCAATTGGTGTTTCTCACATCTATGTTTCTCTTCCCCTTCCTCTTTCTCTAAAATCAATAAACATATCTCAGGTGAGGATTAAAAATATAGTAAAAACAAGTAAATAAAATAAATATGATTTCATAAATAGTAAAAACATCTGCATGACATAATTGATGACAGAAGAAAAATATTCACAATTCATAGATAAGGTGCTACTTTAATAGATAAAGAGCTTCTAGGAATTGGAAGGAATAAGATCAAAACTCAATGAAAAATGTGCAAAAGGCATACATAATTTGTAGAAAAAAATACCATAACCCTCAGTATATGAAAGCATGCAACGACATTTATTCATAATTATATAAATCATATTAAAACTAATCCACAATGCTGTTTTTCACCTATCAGATGGGCAGACATCTGTTTGCCATCTTGAGGCATCTTTAACAAGTACTACTTTGTTAGGCTTTCAGGAGACCATGGGTTTGAAAGAGTGATCTTGATCCAACAGTTTTCCATTCTAGAACTGTCCTGTGTGTACTTGCATATAAAAAAATTATGTATGAACAAATGATTCGTGGTGACACTGATTGCTGGAAATAGTTACCTGTGTCCAGAGATAGGAGACTGGTTTTACTAAACCTGTGATATATCAACCCCAAAAAATTCTGTGGAGTTGGAAAAGGGCTATGAATCGATACAGCGAAATTGCCTGGATATATTGTTGAAAGAGAAAAATCAAGATGTAAACAGTTTACAACATGAAGTATGCTACTTTTTGTATGAGGAAAAAGGAAGGAATAAAAACATTTACATGTATTTATATAAGGAAATGCTGGAAGGATAAGTATATAGCTTATAAAAATGGTTATCTGGGCAGGAGGGGGACAGGTCACATGGAAACAAATTGGCAATGAGATTGTATTATTTTTTAAACTATGTGAACCTATTAGGACCTTTAAAAAATTGTTGAGCTGAAAGCAAGAGCAAGCAGGTTGACAGAATATTATCTTAAGATAACACTAGTTGCTTTACCAAATCAGTACGGAAGACCAGATACATATCTCCTTACTCAGATGGCCCCACCTACTCTCTGCTGGGCTGGAAATGTAGTCCCATCTGGGCAGCCACTTCCCATCACCAGCTCTTATCTCAGGAAAATTGAATATAAATATGATGGTCTGCTAGCCATCTGTACCACAGAACCTAACTTTATAAGATATAGTCAATAAGGAATAGAACTTATAGACATTTTCCTCTAGCAACAGTTAATGTAATTTACAGTCATGTAATTTGAGGTGATTTTTATTTTCTCTTTAATACCTTTTTGTATCATACATTTAATACATTTATTTGTTATTAGGGAGGACATAAACCTATGAAAAAGTAACCCCTGATGAAAATTTAGGATATATTCCATTTTCCTCTCACAGACCATGTTGTAGAGAGAACAGTATGGTCTGCAGAGCCTTCCTGACATACTGGGATGATCATGTTTGTGTAGTCAGTCATTCAGAGAGAAATTGTCAGAGAGCAGGTCTCACTAGCAGTGGAAGAGTGTATGCTCATACCATTTTGTCAGTATTCTCATTCTTTGCCAATAACATAGGTGAAAATGGAACTTCATTGTTTAATTTGTATTTCTACATGTTGCCTTAATGTTACTTGTTTTGATAACAGGAAATATGTCAAAAGGAAGGTAAATTCTGAGTATTGCCTCATTGTGAATTTTTGTTTTGTTCAAATTAAAAGGGAAGGAGAGCCCTTCTGGTATGGATCAGTGGATTGAGTGTCCATCTGTGAACCCAAGAGTCACTGGTTCTATTCCAGTCAGGGCACTTTCCTGGGTTGCAGTCCAGGTCCCCAGTAGGGGGCGGTACAAGAGAATCAATCACACATTGATGTTTCTCTCATCTCATTCTCCCTCCCTTCCCCTTTTTCTAAAATTAAATGAGTAAAATATTTAAAAATAAATAAAGGGAAAGAGAATGATTTAAAGAGGCATTTCAGTACAGCCTCAGGATCTCTTTAATCCAGAGTACTGAATGGCATGGTTCTGAGGTATTTGGTCTGTCCTTGATACTTGGCCTGTCCCTGTTACCTGGTCTGTGGGATTCTCAGTTCAAGAAATCCCAGGGCCTAGAGATAATAAAGTGGACAGGCATTGAGGTAGGGTTTGTTAGGGTGGCTGGTGACATGGGCTATGAAATAATTCACAAAGAGAAGAAAGTGTAGAGAATAAAGTTTTTATTCACTCTCCAAGAAAGGAGAGTAGCATGGTGTGGAGAGATACACCAGCATTGGGGTGGGGGCTTTGAGGTTTTGTTGGATTATAATTGGATTTTAAAATGGGTGGGAAGTTGCTTTTGTGAGTCCCCTGGGCTGTTGGAGCCATTTTAACCAGGAGGCTACAGTTTGTTCCAATGTTATCTTCTGCCTGTAGCTATAGGGAATGGTTAATTCTCTTCTTGCTTTCCAGTAATTTCAAGTC
The DNA here is from genome assembly GCF_021234435.1 of Artibeus jamaicensis. Lineage (NCBI taxonomy): Eukaryota > Metazoa > Chordata > Mammalia > Chiroptera > Phyllostomidae > Artibeus > Artibeus jamaicensis. The sequence continues at coordinate 1,342,411 of NW_026521267.1, read as the reverse complement.
CTGGGGATACAAGCTTAGAAGAGTAAAATGGCAGTCATGTTTAACAAGGTCATAGGCCTGCTAGGCAAATGGTGCCACAATAACAAGTGGGGCTGACTTTATTTTTTCAGGGTTTATTTAGGTCTTTTCAAAAAGCCCAAGTATTGCTGATCTCCAAAGTAGGGTGGGTTTGCCAAAAGGCTATATGAAAAATAGTTATTAGGGTATAGGGAGGAAATATTGGGACTTCTAATTGTACTCGTATTTATTTTATTTTATTATTTTTTAGAGAGTATTGAATCAGTGATTTCTTTAAATATTTTTAAAGATTTTATTTATTTATTTTTAGACAGAGGGGGATAGAAGGGAGAAAGAGAGGAAGAGAAACATCAGTGTGTGGCTGCCTCTTGCAAAACCCCCAGGCATGTACCCTTACCCTTTGGTTCACAGGCCGGTGCTCAATCCACTGAGCCACGCCAGCCAGGGCTTGTATTCATATTTAGAAATGAACCAACATACACATACAGTTATGCCTGTGTGTTATTTACTAACTATATTGCAGGCATTTTCCAAAATCAGACATATACTCAAAAAAGTTTGGGACTGCTCTCTGGTCTGGGCAAGACAACATGTTGCAGGCCTGGATCTGAGAGGCAGCAGTTGAAGTGACTAGAGGTAGATAAATTTGAAAAATATTTTTGAGACTTGTTGTGGATTGGGAGTAGAGGTAGGGGCAAGAAGGGGATATCAGGAATAACTCCTGGGGATCTAGGAGTTATTCCTGATGTCTAGGGCCTGCAGTATATGGTGTTTGCTGAAATGGAGAACCTGAAGGAAAAGTAAGTTTGGGGTAGCGAGAACATGGAAAATTGAGAATTTGGTTTTGGACAAGTTATTTTTGAGTCACTTGTTAAACTCCAAATGGAGACGCTAAGGAGATGGCTGGACATAGGGACCTGCAGCCCAGTCCTTTCAGGTCTTAATGTTGTTGATGTAACCTGTGCACCCTCAGTTCAGGTTAACAAACAAAAACCAAAAAAAGAAAATGAATATAGGTCAGAGTGGAGTAGGTCATGCTGCAGAATCCCTGCTTACTGCTTTGTTTCTTGCTTCCACAACATGTCCTGCGTGGATTGTGTTCATTATGGTCACTCCAGAAGCCAGGACATGGAGGACTCCATCTCATTAGCAATGATTACTGTTAAAATGTCCACCCAAAAGGGACACATTTCTGCACTTCTGTTTTCTCAACCAAAGTGAGTGACTTGGCCACCCCTAACTTTAACAGGGGAAGGCATGGACAGACATGCCATTTTGTCATGGAGAATGCCATTCTCTCTACCCAAAGTGAATCAGAGATAACTGGTGAATAGCACTGGTGCCTGCCATGTAATTCTGTAGAAGAACTGGTAGGCTCAGCTGTCTGTAGCAGTTGTCAGTGGAGTAGTACTTGTGCAGTGCAGAACACTGCATCCTCCCTGCCTTTCCTTGGCTTAGGGCATGCCCTGTGTGACCTTGGGCAGAAACTGCTGAAGCAAAACTCCTCCAGAAATGTCCTTTAACTTGGCTGTAAGGTGTCATTGTTCTCAGGACTGAGGGCTGCAGATACCAGCTGCCAGGGCTGGGTGGAGTCCCATGAGTAAGATGGCAGTCCCAGGGTTGGGTGGAGTCCCATGAGCCCTGTGCTTGCTTGCAGCTTAGCTTCGTTTTCGATGTTGCACGTGGCATTACCGGAGTAATTTATGAAACATCACATTGCTTTTACACACAAATGTGGTTGAAGAGTAATTGTAATTTAAGATACCACAGCAAGAAATTAGAGCTCACCTGAATGGTTTTACCAAGAAAAGGGCTGGTGTCAGTGAGGGCTGGACAAAGCCAGGATGTGTCTGCTTCTTTCCCAGCCCTGGTAGAGGCCCTTGATGTTCAGTTTAATGTGACCTGCTCCATGTGCGAGGCTCCATGCTAAGCATATCACTCTGTTACAGTTCTGTTACTTTAAAGCTACTGCCCATGTGGTCTCCCTTGATTTTCTTTGGCTACTGAGAAATGGGGTCCCACAGTATTAATTTATTATAATGGTATTATAATGAAGTAGGGGTCATAGAGCATCTTCTGCACAGATGCATTCATGATTTACCATGATTCAGCGCATTCCCAGAAAGTGGGAACAACTGGTCTTAGAATAGGATCTCTGTCCTATATCCATGTCTGTGGGGGCGACTTTGCCTGCAAGTCCCCCCGTCCACCACGGATGAAAGTAAACACTACCAAGACATGATCTGCTTGGGGAGGAAAGGTGGCCAATCCCTCAAAGGGGAAAGACCAGGAGCCCCTTCTTCCAGGGGCTTTTATTGGGTTGTAATACACAGGAATACAGGGTGGCAAGGATCAAACAGTAGATAACATTTCAAAGAAATTTGAGGGCTTAGTCAGTGTCTGTCAGGAAAGGGGTTTCAGAACTTTGGGAGACATACTCATTTCCTCTCGGACCCTTATATGAATGAAAGCACTCTTAGCAAAGCAAGTTTCACAGGATTTTTAGGAATTCTTTCTTATGCCTGATTACCCTGGGGAACCTGCCATTCCCAGCACTAGGCTGCACCACCCTTTGTCATTGTTTTCAGGGTTAAGTCAGGCAGAGGAGGCAGATAGCCAAAGAATTCTCGGAGATTTCTCACAGACAGACTGAGGACTCAGGCTTTGTCAAAGCCAGGGGGCAAGGGTCCATCACCCCCTTTCTCCATAGCCCCCCAAGTACTTCCCTGGAGCCTCCACATGATCATGCCTGTCTTAGGTGATTCCCCCCTTGGGGAATCTTACCTGTCATTGGCTAACTGATCAAGCATTGGAGGCCAGTTATGGAAAAAGGAGCAGAAGCGGCGCTCCTGCCAGGGAGATAAGCTTTGTCTCCTTAGTGGCTTATGGTCCGAAGATTGCTCACTCAGCCTTAGCCATAGTGGGTTTCAGCTCCTGAAACCAGGCAGGGCGGTCCCAAACACAAGTCCTTTATCTTAGCCCTAGGGCACCTCTTGAGTTTCTCCCTCCTGACTGTCTCCTGCCTCAATGTCATTGCTCATTTGCTCTGCATAATGAATGGCCTTTCAGGTAGATTCCCTTACAGAGGAAACAAATGCTCAGAGAGTGGTTTGCTCAGGTGTGTCTGGTCAGCTCAGCCCCTTGTTCTCCTGTCCAGGGTTGAGAGCCTTGTGCTATACACTTCCCCTCTCAATGCTCACTCTAGAGGGAAGTTGGGGCCTCACACTGTGGCCCCAACTGCCTATGGGGGGCTGTATTACTGGATTGGGGGCCTTGCGCTTAGTTTTTACCCAGCACTGTTTCCTCCCTAAGTAAAGGATCATCTACCCCAGAAACAATAAAATGATAAGCAAAACACTATCAAATTAGAAATGTGGGGGAAGCTGACACCAGTCCTATACCTCTTTACTCAACAAGGCCTGCTTCTTATTCTCACCCGTTTTCCTGTAACTCCAACCCTTTTCCAGAGGAGTGTGTGTCCCTTCTCTGTGGCTCATCTGAGGGATTCTCATGGAGAGTCATGTAGGCAGAGTTGGTCCCCCAGGTTGGCACATGAAGGGCTTTGATCCTGATGCTGGAGAGAGAAGGGATGTATGCGCTGAGATCATGCCCCTGCAGGAAAAGTGAAGGTGGTGATTCCCAACTCTTTTAAACTTTAGGTGCCAAATCAAGGCATGGGAAAACCCTGTCTGGAAGCACTCACTGAGTATTTATTAGATATATAGCAATTTAAGAGGAGTCTGAGGGCTTGTGCCACCTGCCCTATGGAGGCCCTGTGGAAAGTAAAACTATAACAGAGGGGTTGGGCCAGATTGCTAGGGAGTAGAACCGATCCTGTGCAAGAGGCTGCACTTTCACAGAGAAGGGAGAGGTTGCAGGAAATTTCAAGGTATCCATTGAAGCAGCTGTCCTGCCTCCCCTGGAGAGGGGAGGGACTCCTGAAAGGGGTTGGGAAGTGGCAAAGGCAGCAGGATTTGGGATTTGATAGGCTTGTATACCCCGGGAAGGGTAAACAACTAAGGCAACTCACGGCACAGTTTGCACAGAACCTGTTTGAGACTGAAAATGGCACAGCATACATGTAACAAGGTGACACCCTGCCCCTGACAGAGACACTGTGTGTGCAGCTAGAAAACTCTTCTGCCTACTTTCAAATTATGGTGGTAGGAGAAGGGGTAGGAATGGTGGTAGCTGACATACATGGTGGACATTAGCCTAAATTGACTAACAAGTTGGACACTCCCACAGCACATAGGATTTGGGGACAAAAGATTTAAAATGGAGGGCACGCAGAAGCTCTCTCTCCTTCCCCCTCAGCTGGCCTGGTTGTGGGGTGGGGGCCAAAGTGTTCCTGGGCTGGCAGGCCCTTGAGACCTTACAGTCTAACAAGCCCTATGCCCCTTCTCCTGCACCAGAGGTAGCAGCAGTGCTGGTAACTGGTACTGGCAGGGCTCCGCATGGCTCTGCCTGGCCAGATACACAGATGCACCAAACTGTGACAGGGCACTAGCTGAGCCACCTGCATTTCTCAAAGGACAGTATTTTAAATGGAAGAAGGTATTCTGGGCACATCCTTGAACTGAGCTGGCAAGGAGTGGAGAGGTTATTCGCCTTTGGTTGGTTTAAAGGGAATAGACTTTAAGACAGAAGCTCATTATTCCAAAAGTGTATAGCCTTTAAATAAAAAACTTTTTCACCAAGCCTCTGCCTTCAGAGTTAATGGGCAGTGGGCAGCAGATCCGCACATGGCTATACAGCAATAAAACCTTATCGGTTTCAGATGCGGAGACAATCAGCAGGAGTTACTGTGGTGGCCTGACCTTGGGCGTCATTTTACCCTTTCAGTTTTGCAGATGCTATTTGACTAAAAGTTTCTGCACACTTAACACACTTAAGGGATACTATTCTTTCTCAGCCTCAAGTGAAGGGACTGCATTTATAAAAAACAAGCTTGTTCACCAAAGGTTTTATTAATAAAGATTATCTTCCGAACTTTCTTGGTTCCTAAATTTAACTTACATTCTCTCAGGAAAGCACCCTCTTTATCTGCCCCTCAGTGGTTCACATTATTGCCCTAGTGTGACAGCTCAAGTTAGGGAGAAGAGAATTGGCTCCTTAAAGTATAAATGACAACTTTAATTTGGTGACAGGCAGTGAAAGATCTTTTTAAAAATATACCTTTTAAATGCATCCAAAGGAAATGTTTTTCACTTTTAGCAAGAAATGGTAAGATTAAAAATAAATGAAGAAATGACAGCTCCATCCAAGCTCAGCCTCATTGTTTTTATCTGTATTGCCCTTAAAATTGGAGATATGGATCTGTGTTTTAAAATCTTCCATTTCTTTTCTAGCTGGGTTTTTTTTGTGTGTGTATTTTAGGTAATAGAGAATGAAAGTGAGTCTCTGCTAGTCTTGACATTGTGCATTAAGTGTTTTCCAGTCTGCAAGTAGACAAGATAGAAAACATTCACTTTGTAATACCGCTTGGTTCAATATCATACCCAGAAGATCCAGCTGAGATGTGGTAGCATTTATTTGAAGGTGAGGGCCTTTTGGGAATGTCTGGATTGTTTTTCCCGTTCCAAATACAGAGTCTTTGACCTCTCATAACTCTAGAAAAAAATGTCTTCATTGTTCGGTGAAGTTTAATTATGTTTGAGTATCTCTTTAGAAGACTCAGAAGGAGAAGAAAAAGGGATATGAAAGGGAAAGCAGCCCTGGCTGATGTGGCTCAGTGGACTGAACACTGGCCTGGGAACCAAAAGGTCTTCGGTTCTATTCCCAGTCAGGGCACATGCCTGGGTTGTGGGCCAGGTCCCCAGTAGAGGGAGGCAACTACACACTGATGTTTCTCTTCCTCTCTTTCTCCCTCCCTTTCCCTCTCTCTAAAAATAAAATAAAATCTTTTTTAAAAAAAAGGAAGGGAAAGCAAAGACAGAAGAAAGCTAATAGATTTGTGATAGGGCAGATTTCTAATTCTGAACTGCCAAAAGGAGTCTGAACATTGGCATTCTAAGAAGATGGAAGGAATGGACAAAAGCTGAGCAGACCAGACAAGTTTGTTTTGTTTTTATAATACTGTATAACCTTGATTTTTTTCTGAATTACAATTCCATCTTGCATAGCATTTTGTGGACTCAGTAGTGTGGCTGCTGGATATCCGTGGTGTCTCCGGTACCCTCAAAAGTATATCTGTTACAGAACAGACAGACAGGGGCCCAGACTCCGGAGGATGGTGTACTAATACCATCCGGACCACCTACTGGGCTCAGTTGTCCTCCACCAATCAGAAAGACATCTCTCAATGCCAGAGATTTGTGAAAAGGAAAGGAAATGTTTATTTAATGCTATACAGACTTAAAGTAGTAACCTAACATCTTCATTAAATTATCAAAGTCCTTTAGGATATCCACCTATGCACATAGCGCTCCCTTCTCCCCCTGCCCTAATTCAGGGTACCATAACTCAGGAAAAGAAGCAAAAGTCCAGGATCCAGGCTCCTGCCACCATCCTCTGTGTTGCCGCCCAGGCAGGATCTCTAATTAATCCAGTCATGTGGCACCTTCTCACAGTCTACTGATAAGAGTTCTTTGTACTCATTTTTCCAGGCAAAGTCTCTCCTGCTTCCCAGGCCACGTAGCCAAAGGGAGCACCCCAAAGCCTTGTGGGCCTCTTCTACCAAAGCTGCAGGAGTCTGCACTCTGGCCAAAACTGAGTGGTCCTCTCTTCCACCAGAGCCAAGAAGGGGTCCTCAATCTGACAAAAGCTTGTGGCTCTCTTCATCTGGCTGCAGGGGTCCCCACTCTGGCAAAACTGCGTGGTTCTCACCTCTTCAGTGGCTGCAGTGTCTGGGTTTAAATCCCTGTGCTAATCTTCCTTCCTACCCCCATTTCCGACTCCTCCTACAATCAGTTACACCTGCCAGCATTCCTGTATTATTCCATGTTTACTATGTTGTCATTGTGAGTCTGGGCAGGTATGGCCCCATGTCCTGGAGCCAATCTTCTCCAACCTCCCATGCAGGTGCTGTAACTCGGGGGACCTGCCCCCCAGTTACATCTTGGGGGGAAGTGACTTCCATCCCCCTGGCTTCAAGCCTGGCCACAGCTATTTAATATATCCAAGTGACCCACCAAAGGCTATAGATATGTTAAATGACCATGCCATGGATTAGCTGCAAGGCTGTGGTTGTACAAAACAGCCCTGCATATTCCTGCTCCATGTGTCCCTCCCCCCAACTCACACCTGTGGGGGAAGGGGTGAGGACATGTTATATGTCTTACCAATATTTCCTAGACACCTTGAGTTTTGGATCCCATTCCAGATCCCCTTTTTGGGGGACCCCCTCTTGGCTGCACCCTCTGTCATATCCTGTGTGTTTTTGTAAATGATGTGATCCAAAATTGTCTTCTTGGACATTGGGAGAGATGGACTGTGTTAAGTCAGAGTCTCTCAAAAAACCAGATGGATGGAGCAAGCTAAGGAGCAGGGTTTATTAGCAGGGAATGAGAGGGAAAAGTGGAGCCAACCAAGGGAGGCTGGGACTCTTGGGGGAAGGTGGAGAAAGTACAGTCAACCAAGGGAGGTTAAGACTCATGGGGGAAAGTGAGGCCAACCAAATGAGGTTGGAGAGCCAACGAAGGGAGGTTAGGACTCCCTTGGTTATTCTTAGGGCAGGGTTTTCAAGTGCAAAAACCTAAGAAGGATAACTGGTTGGAGGGTCAGAATCTGACTGGCTAGAGGTGGTTGCCTTTTCTGATGACCATTGTTCTTGATACATCTTGTCAGGCTCAAGTTAAAGCTGCATCCTGTTATTCCAGATAGGCCGACCCCAGACCCCAATTGTAGTCAGGCATCTGTTTGTCCTGGGTAGGGAGGTTCGACAGACAGTTTCCCAGACAGGCATTTTTCCAGGATATAGTTTCTTATGTTTCTCATAGTACAGTTTTCCTACCTGGTGATTTTCCATTCCTCCTAGGCCTACCTAGGTCTGTCAGGCTTTGCCTAGTCAGTTTTATTTGAACAATATGTCTTGTATACAAGTCTCAGTTTGTCATATGTAACAAGTGATTATATACAGTATTTTAGCCCAGAAGGCATGAGGCCTATCAGTTGATACAGAAAACCCAGAGTGCTTAAAAAAAAACTCAGCCATAACTGTGAATGAACTTTAGAAGAAGGACATGAACTTTACAGGAAGTGCCAGAACTGAACTCAGTTGGGGAATCCTCCTACCGTGGACACTGTGAACCTATACATGCCCTCCTTTCTAGCCCTTCCCTGCTGCAGGTCTCCCCAGACCCTTCTGCCTGCTCCTCTCCTATTTTCCGGACAACATGCACCCCTGTGCCTGATCTCTGCCTTCCCACAGCTGTGAACTGGCACTGAAGGTAGGAGAGCACCCTTTTGGGCCAAATTCTGGTTGCTGGTTTTTGATTACTTCGAAATGTGATTTCCCGCTTCATTAAATATGATTTCCTGCTTGATTTGTTGAAGACAAAAATTTCTTTTTTTTAATGTATTTTATTGATTATGCCATTACAGTTGTTCCCATTTTCCCCCTTCATTCCCCCCCACCCTGCACACCCCTCCCCCACCATTCCCCCCTTTTCGTTTATGTCAATGTGTCACAAGTTTTTTAGATTCTATATTTCCCATATATTCTTGCTCTGCCCCCTATTTTCTACCTACCATCTATGGTGCTTATTCTCTGTACCTTCTCCCCCCTTCTCCTCTCACTCCCCTGTTGCTAACCCTCCATGTGATCTCCATTTCTATGGTTCCACTCCTTATCTACTTATCTTCTTAGGTTGCTTTTGTTTTAGGTGTGGTTGTTAATAACTGTGAGTTTGCTGACCTTTTACTGTTCATATTTCTTATCTTCTTTTTTTAGGTAAGTCCCTTTAACATTTCATATAATAACGGCTTGGTGATGATGAACTCCTTTAACTTGACCATATCTGAGAAGCACTTTATCTGCCCTTCCATTCTAAATGAAAAGTTGTATGGATAGAGCATTCTTGGATGTAGGTCCTTGTCTTTCATGACTTGGAATACTTCTTTCCAGCCCCTTCTTGCCTGTAAGGTCTCTTTTGAGAAATCCGCTGACAGTCTGATAGGAACTCCTTTGTAGGTGACTGTCCCCTTATCTCTTGCTGCTTCTAGGATTCTCTCCTTCATTTGAATCTTGGCTAATGTAATGATGATGTGCCTTGGTGTGTTCCTTCTTGGGTCGAACTTCTTTGGGACTCTCTGAGCTTCCTGGATTCCCTTTAAGTGTATTTCCTTTGCCAGATTGGGGAAGTTCTCCTTTATTATTTGTTCAAATAACTTTTCAACTTGTTGCTGTTCCTCTTCCCCTTCTGGTACTCCTATAATTCTGATGTTGGAAAGTTTAAAGATGTACTGGAGGTTCCTAAGCCTCTCTGCATTTTTTTTTTAATTCTTGTTTCCTCATTCTTTTCTGTTTGGTCATTTTTTTCTCCCCTCTGGTCCGCTCCCTTGATTTGAGTCCCAGTTTTCTTTCCATTACTATTGGTTTCCTGTGCATTTCCCTTTATTTCACTTAGTGTAGCCTTCATTTGTTCCTGTAATTTGTGACTAAAATCAACCAGTTCTGTGAGCATCCTGATCACCAGTGTTTTGAACTGTGCATCTGATAGGTTAGCTATCTCTTGGTCACTTAGAAGTATTGCTTCTGGGGCTTTGAGCTGTTCTTGAGCCATAATGGTTTGGTCTGTTCCTGCCAGTTACGTATGAGGGGCGGAGTTTTTGGTGTTCACCAGGATGGGGTGACCCATTCACTGGGTTGTGACATGGTATGCGGGGGTGGGGTCAGAGAGGGGCAGTGGCATTTGTTCCACACTCTCTTGGATTTCGGTCCCCTCTCCTGCTTCCTGCAAGCATACCTGGCCCCCCTGGTGCCAGCTCCCAGGCGTGTGGGCCTGTGTACCCTCCAGGACCCTGTGCGTCTCTCCAACAAACTCTCTGTGAGCCTGGGAGCTTCTCCTGGCACCTCGACCCCAAAAGTGTTTTCCATTGGTGCTTTTAGGCTTTAATTCCCGTTGCTGGGGCCCTAGCCTGTGAGTTCTGTCTCACTGCTCACTCCTTCACTTGGTTTATCTACACGCAAATGTGTGACCGAGGTTAGCCAGCCACCTTGCACCTTCACTAGGTCTGCCTGTTGCCACCCCACACCTGGGATCTGCCAACTGCCACCTGCGCTTCTGGGTCGGTCTGGCCAATTTTTCCGTGACCCCGCTCCGCCAGTCGCTGACTCTGCCCCTCTTACTGGTTTGGCTGAATGGTTCGTTATTGTTGGATTTCTGTACAGTTCAATTTTCTGTGTTTTGGCTGCGTTTTTTTTACTAAAACTTTGTTATCTTAAACTTGGTTGTGCGAGGAGGCACAGTGTTTCCACTTACGCCTCCATCTTGGCCGGAAGTCCTGTATATTCTCTTTCTAGCCTAAAACTTAATCTGTTTCTTGCCTTTTCCTAGGAAAAAAATAGTTTTTGGATTTATTAATCAATTTTGTATTTCTTCTGTCTGAACTTTTTAAATATGAGAATATTTATCTTGAGAATGCAAGTGTAATACAGGCTTGTAATTATTTTTTCTCTTATAAAAAGATTTTCAGACATGCAGAGAAAATTTACTCCAACCATTTGCATTAATTGAAATGGAATCTAGATAAATTAAATTTTATTATAGGAACTTATACTCTCATGTATTTAAAAAATTGTGTATTTCATTATAAAATATTCATATCAAGAGATAACATTAGAAACTCATGTCCTATATAAGAAAAAACTCCCAGGATGAAAGAGAAAGAAATATACCCCAAAGGACTACCCAGGTACAGTTCTAAAGGTAAATAGAAAACTTTTGCTGTCCAGGAGAGAGAAGGGTTCTGGGGAGTACCCTGCTGAGAACACTGTGTTGGTTATATTTCTAGGTTATAGAAACCTCACCCTTTAGGTATAGATCTTTCTGATAAAAATTATGTTACAAAATTTCTAATATGAGGTCTATGGAGTTTTCAAAGCCAAATAGTTTTCTCTTGTTCTGTGAATTTCTTAGTGTAATATTTACTTTCGGTTTTACCTAAAATTAATAACTACTAACTGCCATTCTTACATTGTCCTTATCACCCATCCTGGGCTTCAGGTTTCCTGGGGACTCCCAAAACACTTGATATCTCTCAGTGATATCAAGTGCCTTTCTCAAAGCCCTTTTGTTTGCTCCATTGAGCTGAGAGCATAACATAGATGGAGATGCTCTCCTTCACTGCCCTTATTGTCCACTGCCTGAGCCTGCTAGATGTTCAGTAATGACTTGAATAAATCAGGTGAATGAATAAGTAAGTTACATTATCAGATGTATGGATGTGTCATCATTTTAATTGGGGCATTATTTCCATACAGTAAAATATACCAATATATACAATTGTGTAACCACAATCAAGAGAAAAAAAATATATCATCACTCCCAAAGTGCCCTGTGCTGCTTGCAACCTCTTCCCTCTATCCCCAGCCTCTGGTAACCACTATTCTGTTTTTTTGTCTGTATAGTTCTGCCTTTTCTAGAATTTTAGATAAATGAAATTATACAGTATGTAGTCTTTTGTGTCTAACTTATTTAATTTAGCATAATGTTTTTGGATTCATCTGCATGTTTTTTTTTAAGATGTTTTAAAACTTATTTTTTCAGGGAGAAGGGAAGGGAGGGAGAAAGAGAGAGAGAGAGAAACATTAATGTGTGGTTGCCTTTCATGCATCCTCTACTGGGCATCTGGCCTGCAACCCAGGCATGTGCCCTGACTGGGAATCAAATCGGCCTCCCTTCGGCTCATAGGCCTGTGCTCAGTTCACTGAGCTACACTAGCCAGGGTTCATCTGCATGTTTTTAAAACCACCTTAAGTATTTTACTTAAATAATCCGGATATAAATAACTATCCTCACTAAGGTTTTACTTGTTATGGTAAGGTAGAACAGTGGTTCCCAAAGCTGCTCTAGAGGATCACGGGAGGTCTCCGAGATAATATCAGAGTGTCCATAAGGTCAAAATGTTTTCATAATGACACTGAGATATTATTTGCCTTTTTTGCTGTCATGTTTTCCCAGATGTAGTTTTTCCCAGTACTGTAGTTTCCCAGATGCTACATGATGTATGGTATTGCAACAAGATTGAATATAAAGACAGATACAAGAATTCAATCTGTCTTCTTGTAAGCAGTCTGCCTTAAAGAAGTTTGTAAAAGTATTAATGCTACTCTTCTAAATGAAAGTTTTTGTATTGGAAAATATAATCACTTTTTTTAAAGATTTTATTTATTTATCATTAGAGGGGAAGGGAAGGAGAGAGAGAGAGAGAAACATCAATGTACGGTTGCTTCCTGTGCGTCCCCCGCTGGGAACTGGCCTGCAATCCAGGCATGTGCCCCGACTGGAAATTGAACCGTGATCCTCTGGTTCGCAGGCCCATGCTCAATCCACTAAGCTACACCAGCCAGGGCGGAAAATATAATCACTTTTTAAAACATGTTAATTATATAAACATGTAATGATATTTTATGTGTTATAAGCATTAGTAGATATTTTTAAAATCCCTTTGTTTTAACTTCTCATAAAACAAGTAGTAGTAGTACATATAAACCATATGAACAAAAGCTCTTTAAGGTGCTCACTTTATTTGTAGACAGGCCCTTAGATTAAGAAGTTTGAGACTGTCTGGGCTAGGAACATTTTTGAAAGGGATCAGGAACAGCATGAAGACCTCTGGAAGCTAGTTGTAGAGGTTAGAAAAGGATCTTAATCCTTGAGATGATGACAGGGCCTGAGGTGCCTGGAGAAAGGGCCTCCATTGGGTGGTGTCAGAAGGGATGAGGGCAGAAATGGGAGGACGTGCAGTGACAGCAACAGTCCCCTTTGCCCTCCCAGGACTTTGTTGGGCAGGTTCTGTTGATGTATGCACTTCTTATAAGGAGCTAATGAGTAACCCATGCCTGTGGCTGGTTTGCAGGAGGGTGATCACAAGGCCCAGAGGTAGCCACTGTCTTCTGATATGAAGTTGCAGCTATGGTGTGATATTAGGTTGGGCACTTTCTGAAAATCTGATGTCTGTGCTATGTTCTGAACACAGGGCTAGCATAGGAAATTGTCAGGACTGTTTCTTTGGCTTTCAGGGAAAACAAATTTTACAGTAGTATTCTAAGATCAAATTAAAAGACTACCTAAAGTAATTATTTTAATAATAGGTGGAAAGCTGTTCTTATTATTTATTGACAATATTCTTGTGGGGAAAGATACTTGTGGATTGCAGTTAGTAGTTTTGATAATGCTGTTAATTAATTCTAGAAAAATTGCATCTACTGCCTTCAACTTGTTAATTTCTTTTCTCTTGCAGGCGAAAGAGAATGTGGTTTCGACTGAAGAAGATACTCTTTTGTGTTTTGGGGTTGTATGTTGGTATTCCATTTCTCATCAAACTATGTCCTGGGATACAGGCCAAGCTGATTTTCTTAAATTTTGGTAAGTGTCATGTGTGTGTTTTTTCTTTAACTTTAGTAATTTATTTTCATGATGGTTTACACAGGGTGGGGCAAAAGTAGATTTACAGATGTTCTTATGGAAAAAAAAATACAATAAAAATACAAGAATAAACTGTGTTTTATGTACTCAAAACTGTAAACCTTTTTCCCCATCCTGTATTTATATACCCATCACACAGATCAAGAGATAGAACATGTCTATTACCCAGAAAGTTCCCTTGTGCCCCTTCCCAGTTAAAGTCTGTAAGGAGTGCATTGCTCTCGTGGTTGGAGGAAGGTCTTTCTTTAGCTGAGGTGGGTAAACGTTGAAGTTGCTTTGTCGCTTGTCTAGAAGGTTAACTCTCCTTGGAAAAGATGACCACTTTATTTTTTTTTTAAGATTTTATTTATTTATTTTTAGAGAGAGGGAAAGGAAGGGGAAAAGAGGGAGAGAAACATCAGTGTGTAGTTGCCTCCCCCTACTGGGGACCTGGCCTGCAACCCAGGAATGTGCCCTGACTGGGAATTGAACCAGTGACCCTTTGGTTTGCAGGCCAGCACTCAATCCACTTAGCCACATTATCCAGGGCAAAAGATGACCACTTTAAAAAATAATAATTAAGGCTTTTCTTTTTAAAAAATCAAAATTTTTTTCACTTAAAAACTGACATATACTTATGTTTCTGTGGCATTATATGCTGGCTTTACAGTGTTGCAGTCTCCTTGAGCTATCTTGAACCTTGTGTGTTTCAAAGGTGTTTTTCTTTTCTTTTTTCCATGTTATATATTTACATTTTTGCAAGTGGGAGGGAAAGGTATGGAAGTATCAAGCATATGAAATAGAACGTAAATAGTTTCTGTGAATAATCCTTTTAAGGGGCACCATTTTATACCCATTGAATGAGGCTAGGAGGGCAGCAGCTATTTGTGTTGGTGTTAGAGGTTTCAGGATAGAACATGGTACTCCATAAATGATGGCCTTCAAATTGGGTACGTGTAGCGTTTGAACCAGTGAGGTGGCCTCTATGCATGCTCTTTGGTTCCTTTGGTTAGCAAAGAGTGGATTTGAACCTTATGTGTTTGGGAGCTAGAAGCTAGGGAAGTTGATGATGACTATAGAGGCAGCAGAGGAGCTGAGAGAGAGGAGAGAGAAGGAAAAGCCTAAGGATCAGGGGGAACACTGACAGGAGATGTTGAGATGGTCCGTGTGTAATTGGTCTGGTCCATGCTAGGAGAGGGATAGCTGGCACTAGGAATTCATGTGTCATAGAGCTCCAGAACCCCTTGCTTGTAGTAACACAAGTGTTCCCAGTTCTGCAGGTGTCTGGATATACTAGTTTGGGGTGTTAATTCTGTAATAGACTTACTGATAGAAACTTGGAAGTTGCTGGCTAAAAGGGAATTTCTTCTTTAAAGAGGAACAGTAGGAGAACAGAAATAGTAAGATCAATATTTAATGTTTTATAAATCCAAAATAAGTTTTTTATTTGGTCTTAAAATAACTATAACTTTCTTGCCCCTTGGTCATCTTGGCAGCTGCTCTTGGCTGGGGGCCACCCTGCACCTAAGACAGAAAGATGGTGGCCACAAAAAAGATGAAGTAGTCACTGCAGTCCATCATATCTAGGCTCCAACTTGTTATAATAAGTGGAAAGTACATGCTGTGGTACAAGGATACTCTGAAAATGATCAGAAAAGGCAAAGAAAAATTGGTCATCCTCACCAACAACTGGCCAAACTTGAGAAAATCTGAAATAGGGTACTAAAACTGTTGTCCATCACTGCTATGGCAATGATACTGAATTGGGCACAGTATATGTAAAATACTTGAGTGTGTACACTGGCTGTTATTCATCCAGGTGATTCTGATAACATTAGAAGCAGGCAAGCCCTGGCTGGTGTGGCTTAGTAAGTTGAGCACTGGTCTTGCAAACCGAAAAATCTCCAGTTCAATCCCAGGCCAAGGCACATGCCTGAGTTGTGAGCCAGGTCCCCAGATGGGGGCACATGAAAAGCAACTGATGTTCCTCATACACTTGATGTTTCTCTCCTTCTTTCTTTCTCCCTTCCCCTCTCTCTAAAAATAAATACATAAAACATTTTTTAAAGCAGCAGCAGCATGCCAGAAAAGACTGATAGAAAGTAAATCATGCAAATTTAAAAAAATAATAAAACTAGTGAGAATTTCTTTTTAAAAAAAATTTAAACTGTAAAATATAGGTAGTATACTGGGGAATTTGATTTTTCTAGCAGAAAACAGTGGAACTTCTAGGAATTTATCATCTAAGTTTTTGTCACTTGTGAGAAGCTCAGATTTATTTATTTTTCTTTATTCTTAAATATATTTTATTGATTATGCCATTACAGTTGTCCCATATCCCCCCTTCATTCCCCTCCACCTTGCACACCCCCTCCCCCCACATTTTCCCCCCTTTAGCTTATGTCCATGTGTCACAAGTTCTTTAGATTCTATATTTCCCATAACTATTCTTGCCCTTCCCCCTGTCTATTTTCTACCTACTGCCTATGCTACTGAGTCTTTGTACCTTCTTCCCCCTTCTCCTCCTCCCACTCCCCTGTTGCTAACCCTCCATGTGATCTCCATTTCTATGGTTCCACTCCTGATCTAGCTGTACTCTTAATTTGCTTTTGTTTTAGGTGTGGTTGTTAATAACTGTGAGTTTGTGTCCTTTCTCTGTTCATCTTTTTTATCTTCTTTTTCTTAGGTAAGTCCCTTTAACATTTCATATAATAACGGCTTGGTGATGATGGACTCCTTTAACTTGACCATATCTGAGAAGCACTTTATTTGCCCTTCCATTCTAAATGAAAATTTGGCTGGATAAAGCATTCTTGGATATAGGTCCTTGCCTTTCATGACTTGGAATACTTCTTTCCAGCCCCTTCTTGCCTGTAAGGTCTCTTTTGAGAAATCCACTGACAGTCTGATAGGAACTCCTTTGTAGGTGACTGTCCCCTTATCTCTTGCTGCTTCTGGAATTCTCTCCTTCATTTTAATCTTGGCTAATGTAATGATGATGTGCCTTGGTGTGTTCCTTCTTGGGTCGAACTTCTTTGGGACTCTCTGAGCTTCGTGGACTTCTGGCAGTCTATTTCCTTTGCCAGATTGGGGAAGTTCTCCTTTATTATTTGTTCAAATAACTTTTCAACTTGTTGCTGTTCCTCTTCCCCTTCTGGTACCCCTGTAATTCGTATGTTGGAACATTTAAAGATGTCCTGAGGTTCCTAAGCCTCTTCTCATTTTTTTGAATTCCTATTTCTTCATTGTTTTCAGTATGGTCGTTTTTTTCTTCCTTCTGGTCCACTTGATTGATCTGAGTCCCAGTTTCTTTCCCATCACTATTGGTTCCCTGTGCATTTCCCTTTATTTCACTTAGTGTAGACTTCGTTTGTTCCTGTAATTTGTGACTAAAATCAACCAGTTCTGTGAGCATCCTGATCACCAGTGTTTTGAACTGTGCATCTGATAGGTTAGCTATCTCTTGGTCACTTAGAAGTATTGGTTCTGGGGCTTTGAGCTGTTCTTCTTCTTGAGCCATAATGTTTTGGTCTGTTTGCTCCTGTTACATATGAGGGGCAGATCCTTAGGTGTCACTAGGGTGGGGTGACCCAGTTGCAGGCTTGTGATTCTGTGTGTCGGTCAGAGAGTGCCAATGGCACTTGTTCCACACTCTCTCCCGGATTTCGGTCCCTCTGCTGCTTCCTGCAAGCAAGTTGGGCCCTTCTGGTGCTGGTTTCTGGATATGTGGGCTTGTGCACCCTCCAGGACCCTATGGGTCTCTCCAACGAAGTCTCTGTGAACCTGGGAGCTTCTCCTGGCACCTCGACCCCAAAAGTTTCTCCAATTGGTGCTTTTAGGCTTTAATTCTTGGCGCTGGGGCCCTGGTTTGCGTGGTCTGTCTCACTGCTAGTTTTTTTGCTTGGTTTATCTGCTCACAAATGTTTGACCGCAGTCAGCCAGCCACCTTGCGTCCTCACTGGGTCTGCCTGTTACCACCTCACACCTGGGATTTGCCAACCTCTGCCTGCGCGCTGGAGTTGGTCTGGCCACTTTTTCCTGCATGACCCCTCTGTGCCAGCCGCTGACTCTGCCCCTGTTACCGGTCTAGCTGAATGGTTCGTTGTTGTCAGACTTCTGTGTACTTCAGTTTTCTGCCTGTTTTGGTTGAGTTTTTGTTACTAAAACTTTGTTATCTTTAAACTTGGTTGTGCAAGGAGGCACAGTGTTTCCACCTACACCTCCATCTTGGCTGGAAGTAGAAGCTCAAATTTAAAAAAAACTAACAACATACTAAAAATCAAGGGACATTTGTGTTTCTGACTATAATGTCCCTTAAATGTCATAGTTTCTCCACCACACAAGAGTTTGAGTTTACATATAAACACAAAGCTACAGGGCTGTAGATTTTCTGATGGAAGAATTCAGAATTTATACTGCATGCCTTTTCCAACTCTCTTGGCTTCCAAGTACCTTGGGCTGGTGCCTTTGAGGTAGCAGGTATGCATGGCATGCTGCTCTCTGGATCCTACCACACAGTGGAGCCCCAACAAATACTTGAATTGAATTGATTTTATTCAGATCAGTTATTTGGGCTACTTTACACACAGCCCACAGATTTTGCTGTGTTGGTTTCCTAATGAAATTGAAGTATGTTCTACAGGAGTAGAACTTTGGGTTCTCCTATCCCAACCCCCACTGCATAGCCTCTCCAAAAGAGGAGGACTATGGTTTGGACAGTGATACTGTCCTGTGCCCTACAGGGAGATGCCTGTCTCTAACTTTGTACCATATGTCTGCTGCATGGGAGTGGGATCGTTTATAATGGTGTTCTTAAAGGAGATTTTTAGGTAGTTGTCTGTGCCTCTTCTCCTGCAGAGGAGGTGGGGTGTCACTAATAGTGTCCAGCAGTGACTTGGCAGTTTCACCTGGTGCTGCCAGGGAGCCACCACCATTCTTGTCTTCTTATAATGTGAATCATGAGCCTGTGGATTTCCATTTGGATATCAAAGGAAGTATAACAATCTTTTGGGCCTCAACATGTTTAAAGAATACAGTTAAAACTCAGTTCTCAAACATCTCCCATCTCAAACATTGTGGTTCTCAACAAAGTTGTTTTTTAAGTTTATTTTACTGATTATGCTATTACAGTTGTCCCATTTTTTTCTTCCCTCTCTTCCCCTCTGACCTGCACCACCCCTCTCCCCACCAGCACTCCCCACAACCTTAGTTCATGTCCATGGGTCATACATATAAGTTCTTTGGCTTCTCCATTTCCCATAGAATTCTTAAACTTTCCCTGTCTGTTTTCTACCTACCATTTGTGTTTCTTATTCCCTATACCTTTTCCCTCATTCTCTCCCCTCCCCTCCCCACTGGTAACCCTCCCTGTGATCTCCATTTCTGTGATACTCTTCCTGTTCTAGTTGTTTGCTTAGTCTGTTTTTTTTTTTTTTTTAATTCAGTTTCTGTGAGTTTGTTATCATTTTACTGTTCATAGTTTGTGGGGGCAACTTTTTTTGTGAGGTCCCTTCGATGCCACGGACATGCGTGAGTGAGTAAATATGGCCGAGACAAGGTGAGATCTGTTTAGGGATGGAGGAGTGGGCTGTGGCCAGTTTCTCAGGGGAGAAAGAGGCCAGCAGCGACCAGTTTCTCTGAGGAGAAAAAGGCCTTGAGCACCCTCTTCCATAGCCTTTTATTGGGTTGTAATACACAGGAATACAGGGCGGCAAGGATCAAACAGTAGATAACATTTCAAAGAGGTCTGAGGGTTTTAGTCTGAGTGAGTGTCTGTCAGGAAAAGAGTGGCAGGAACTTTGGGAGACATACTCATTTTCTCTTGGACCCTTATCATAGGAATGAAAGCACTCTTAGCAGAGCAGATTTCACAGGTTTATCAGCAAGTCTTTGTGGTGCCAGATTTTTCCCCAGGGCACTCTCTGGCCAGGCAAGGAGCTGCACCTCTCCCCATCAGGTATTCAAGCTTAAGGGAATTAGAGCCAGGAAACACTTCTCCCAGAGAACTTGGGGACTCAGGCTTTGACAAAGCTGGGGGACGAGAGTCCATTGCTCTCTGTTGCAGCCCCCTGGGTCCTTCCATGAAGGCCTCCCAGGTGATTGAGTCTGGCTTAGGTTGCCCCCTGCTGTGAGGGGTCTTACCCGTCATTGACTTCTGACCAAGCTCTAGGGGCAGGGAGAGGAACTGAGGCAGCGTTTGCTACCAGAGACAAGCTTTATCTCCTGTGGCTGGCATTCCAGAGGTCTCTCACCCTTAGCCACAAGGGGTAGAGATACAATTCCTAAAATCAGGCAGAGCAGTCTGCATCAATAGTTTAGATCATCTTCTTTTTCTTAGATAAGTCCCTTTAGCATTTCATATAGTAAGAGCTTGGTAATGATGAACTCCTTTAACTTAACCTTACCTGGGAAGCACTTCTTCTGCCCTTCAATCTGAATGAAAGCTTTGCTGGATAGAGTAATCTTGGATGTAGGTCCTTGCCTTTCATGACTTGGAATACTTTTTTCCAGCCCCTCTGACTGTGAGGTCTCTTTGGAGAAATCAGCTGACATTCTGATGGGAACACCTTTGTAGGTAACTGTCTTCTTTTCTCTTGCTGCTTTTAAGATTCTCTTCTTATCTTTAAACTTTGGTAATGTAATTAGGATGTGCCTTGGTTTGTGCTTCCTTGGGTCCAACTTATTTGGGACTCTCTGAACTTCCTAGACTTCCTGGAAGTCTATTTCCTTTGCCAGTTTTGGGAAGTTCTCCTTTATTATTTGTTCAGATAAGTTTTCCACTTGCTGCTCTTCCTCTTCTCCTTCTGGTACCCCTTTAATTCAGATGTTGGAACATTTAAAGATGTCCTGGAGGTTTCTAAGCCTCTCCTCATTTTTTTTGAATTCTTGTTTCTTCATTGTTTTCTGATTGGGTGTTTCTTTCTTCCTTCTGTTCCACACCATCGATTATAATCCCAGTTTCCTTCCCGTCACTGTTGGTTCCTTGTACATTTTTCTTTATTTCACTTAGTGTAGCCTTAATTTTTTTCATCTAACTTGCGACCAAATTCAACCAATTCTGTGAGCACCCTGATCACCAGAGTTTTGAACTGTGCATCTGATAGGTTGGCTATTGCTTCATTGCTTTAGTTGTATTTTTTGGAGCTTTGATCTGTTCTTTCATTTGGGCCATTTTTTAATCTCAGCACACCTGCTACATATAAGGGGCGGAGAGTTAGGTGTTCACCAGGGCAGGGTAACCCACATTGCTGTTTTGTGACACTGTATGTGGGGGCGGGGTAGAGAGGGAACAATGGCGCTTGTTCTCCTCTGTGCCGGATTTCAATCACCTCCTGCGCTATCCACAATCAAACTGGGCCCTTCTAGTGCTGATTCCCAGGTGGGTTGGTCTGTGTATGTTCTAGGACCCTGTGAGTGTCTTCAAGAACTCTCCTGTGAGGTAGGGAGTTTCTCCTGCTGTCACCTCAACCCTCACAGGTGTTTTAATCAGTGGTTTGAGGGTTTTATTTCCAGGGTGGGGACCCAGAGTTGCAAGGTCTGTCTGGCTTTCCAGGTGTTTCTCTTGGTTTCTCTGCACATGAATGTGAGGCCTGCTCCACCAGCTGCTCCCTTGCTGGCCAGCTGCAGCCCTGCAGGCTCCAGTCCTTTACTGCTGCTCTTCTGTGAGTCCTCTCTGCCTGGCTACCTGTCTCTGCCCTCCTACTGATCTGGATGGATGTTTCTTTCTTAACTCCTTGGTTTTCAGGCCCCCATACAGTTTGATTTTATGTCAGTTTTGGCTGTTTTTTGTTTTCAAATTGTTGTTGTCCTTCTTCTGGTTGTGCGACGAGGCACAGTGTGTCTCTGTCTATGCCCCCATCTTGGCTCAAAGTCTAAATAAATCCCACTGTATATTCTTAAGTTCACAGTAAATATATGTGAAACCAAATTTCTAAGTCAGATCAATAGGCTTTAGAAGAAGCTTAGCACCTATAATTTAATGCGTTATTCTTCTTTAAATCTATTTTCACAAGCAAAAATATATGATCATTCTAAAAATCAAACAAAAGATTAACTGAAATAGCAGTGAAGAAGAAAATGAAAATCACTCTGAAAAAATTATTGTCACTTATTTCCTGCTGGTGTCTTGTCTGTTTTACACATAAACATAGTATGTGCTCCTCAATACTCATAGCAATTCTTTTGCCTTGGATCTAGAACTGTCTCCTGGTAAAGAGGAATTTTTTTGGTTCAGAGGTTGTGTGTAACTACTTCTCTCTGCACATTGCCTTGGGCCTTTTTTGAAAAAATATATATGATATATTTGTTTTTAAAGCAAAAGGCCAGACAATTCAACAATTGCCAGGACAACAGACCTTAAGCCTCCTCTTTTTGCTTCCCTGTAGCAGTCCCTGTTAACCTCTAATAGCCTTTTTTTTTCTACTCCTTTTCTTCTTATGGAAGTGCGTACAGCCTGCATCAAGGAGTAAGAATTTTGATAAAACCCAGAGAGCCTTCCTAACTCTTCCCTTGTTGACGCTACACATCATTCAGTGTTTCAGGGTTGCTTTTGCTCAGTAACTGGGATGAGCTATAGCCTCGATAAGTAAAATCTTCAGGCACTCAGAAATGGCCTTTGTAAATAAGTCATTTCAGTCTCTCACGTTATCAGATATTTTCCAGGTTAGTTTAAAAGAAAAGGAAGACAGAGTATAATTTTTTCCTCCATTCATGTATTGATTCACTGGTTATTCATTGAGAACCATTTGTGCAGGATCCTTCCTAAAGCACGCCCATTGATAGTTGTGGTTGCTAGTAAATGGTAGATGTCACCAGAGAGTAGATAATGGAAAAACAGGAAGGAGGAAAAGCTTGGGTCCCAGCAGCTAGATGGGCCTTGCCGGATCACTAGCACAGGGGCCTGTGTATTGGCTCCTGGGCCATGCAGTGAAGCTCTGTGTGAGATGGAACTTGTAACTCCTAGTGAGTTGCCTCACCTGTAGTTGCTGTGCTCTGTCCCTGCTCCAACCCTTTGTGTAATGCAGGGGCCCAGAGGGTAGGCTCTAGCCAGCATCTTGGAGTCACTGTGACCAAGGTAGATAGATGATCACACTGGCCCCAAGCTCACCTGTTACTGGCCAGAAGGAGTGAGCTGCATGCTTGTCCAGGCAGACCTTCTGACACTTTCAGGCCATCCCAAGCATCCTTTTCCCTTTAACACCATTCCTTTACTTTGTACATTTTTGCTCACTTAGACCAGTAGTGGCCACGTGGTTCCTCTTGCCACTTCTCTTTAGGACTGTGTCACTGACCCCCAGGAGTGACCAGGGATCTCCATTAGGTGGAGGGGAGATGCATGGACAGCATTTGCTGCACTTGATGCATTCACTGCTTCCTTTTTTACAATTGTTTCTAAAACACAAATAAAAGTGAACTGGAAGACAAGGTTTGTGGAATAAGTCTGTTCTAGAATCTGGTTCCTCAGTTCCTAGATCTCTGTGGTTTGAATGCTTTTAGGATTAGCTCCTAATTTTTGTAAATACTTTTCAAGGGGACAGTCCTGAGCTCTGGGGTGGTATGTACATAGCTTGGTGGCTTACTCTCCAGACATAGAGCCAATCAAAACCTGGAAGCTGAGCCAACAGAAGCCAAGTGCCCTAAGTCCTTAGTGACACCCACTTTCTGTTTGGCACTGGGGCTGGGAGTAAGTAATTCTACCTTAGGAGCAGAATTGATTAAGTGAGTCTGAATGTGGGGTTGACAGTAGGCACTGGGTTAGGATACTCAGAGTTTTATTGAAGAAGTCATTTCACCTCACAGTTGTCATGAGGAACTGTCATATCCAGCTGCAGCCTTCACCTTCCACAGCTTGGAACAAAGTCCCAAAGTGGAGACTGCAGGAGTAGGTTTCTACATCTGAAACAGTGCAAGAAACAGAAGTCCTTCACCAGCTTTCTTTCTGGTCAGGATCCTTCTCTGAGTGTCTGCCAGAGTAAAATCTAAACTCCACAACATGGTTGCATTTGTTCCCAGGTTGTCGTAACTAATACCACATATTTGTGTGTGGGCTTAAAACAACAGAAATTTACTGTCTCCCCAGGTCTGGAGGCTGGAAGTCTGAAAGCAGTTTGTCAACAGTACAGTGCTTTCTGAGAGTTTGGGTGGAATTCTTCCTTGCCTCTTCCCAGCTTCTGGTGGTGGCTAACGATTCATGGTGTTCCTTGGTTTGTAGCTTCATCACTCCGGTCTCAACCTCCCTTGTCACATTATTACCAAACAGTCACACACAGACAAGTGGGAAGGTACGATATACTATTACTGAAGGACCCCCCAGCAGATTCGTTATGTCTGCCGCCAGATACGAAAGACACCTCTCAATGCCAAAGTTTTGTGAAAAGGAAAGGAAATGTTTATTTAATGCTATATAGACTTAAAGTAGTGACCTAATGTCTTCATTAAAATAACAAAGTCCTTTTTGGATACCCACAGTTACCCACAGTGCTTCCTTCTCCCCCTGCCCTAATTTGGGGTACTATATCTCAGGAAAAGAAGCAAACATCTGTGATTCAGGCTCCTGACACCATCAGCTGTGTCGCTATCCAGGCAGGATCTCTAATTAATACAAAGCCATGTGGCATCTTCTCATGCCTACCGGCAAGAGTTCTTTCACCCTTCTTCCAGGCAAAGTCTCTCCTGCTTCCTAGGCCACGTGGCCAAAGGGAGCACCCCAAAGCCATGTGGTCCTCTTCTACCAAAGCTGCAGAGTCCCCATTCTGGCCAAAACCTCATGGATCTCCTCTTCTCTCCACCAAAGTTTAGAGGAGGGCAGGGGTCGCCACTCTACCAAAGCCAAGTGGTGGTTCTCTGCTAAAGCCGCATGGTGATTCTCTCTACCCAAGCTGCTGGGGTCTCCACTCTGCCAGAAGCACGTGGCTCTCTCCCTTACGTGGCTGCCGAGTCTGGGTTTTAAATCCCCTCGCTAGTCTTCCTCTGCAGCCCCATTTCTGACCCCTCCCACAATTGGCTAAACTTGCCAGCACTCCCATATCCTTCCAGCTTTACTGGGCTGCCATAGCAGGTCCGGGCAGGAGTGGCCCCACTTTGTGGAGTCAGTCATCTCCAAGCTCTCATGCATGTGCTGTAATTCGGGAACCTGCCTCCCAGTTACATCTTGGGTGGAAGTCAGTTCCATCCCCATGGCTCAGAGCATGGCCACAGCTATTTAATGTATCTGTGAAGCCAGTTAAAGGTTATAGATAAGTTAAATGACTATGCCAGAGATTAGCTGCAAAGCGTGGCTGTACAAAACAGCTCTCAATAGCCCTGCTCCATTTGTCCCTTTTTCAACTCACACCTGTGGGGAGGAAGGGGTGGGGACATCCTAATATTTCCTGGACATCTTGAGTTCTGAACCCCATTCCAAATCCATTTTTGGGGGCCCCCTCTTGGTTGTACCCTGTTACAACAAGGCTCCCTGTATATTTACATACCCTTTTCTGTCCTTGTCTTTCTCTGAGTCCCAGTTTTCCTTTTTGATAAGGACAGCAATTGTATTGAATCAAGATCCATCTAACAAACTTGATTATCTCTGTAAAGACCCTATTTCCAGATAAGGTCACATCTGAGCACTTTAGTGTATCCTTTTGGGGGAGGAGGCACAAGCCAGCCCATAACAGGAAACTTGGAGCCAATGAGGATTAGAACCAGTTTACCTTTCTTACTTCCTGTCCAGTTAGTCAAGAGTGTGGGCCATGGTGTCGAGCTGCCTAGGTATAAATCCTAGTTCTATCCTGTGTGAGCTGGTAACAAGAAATGTAAAACTGCAGTAGTATCAGCCTCTCTCAGAATGGTGTACAGATTACAAGAGGTGCTGTGGTGAGAACACAAACAACATGGTGCTGGCACAGTGGAAGCACTAGGAAATGTGATGCCATTTTTCTTTTGAGAGAAAGTAATTAAAGTTTTTAGAAATTTAACCTGCTTCTTGGGGAAGCTATGGACTAAGAAGCTAGAGGTACAAAAAGCAGCGCCAGTAGGAGGATTTGTCTCACCACATGGTCTGAAATGTTTGCTCAGGGAATTTTTGAGGAAAGAGCATGTGTGTATCCCCATATCTTCAAATATGTTTGTCACAAGCAATAAAAGTACAAATATAAAGAAAAAATTAAGCATCACACACATACAACTTTGTTAACAGCCTGACATGTGTTTTTCTGTATTTCCAGCCATACATGAGTGTTGTTGGTGTTGATGTTATTTGTTTCTTTTTCAATAACAGTGTGGAATTATGCACTACACACTGTGATCTTAATTGCTTCTTCCCTGCTCTTCTCACATACCTATAATCCTCCAGTCAGTGGCCCTGATTAATCTCTGTCTAATGGCCCCAGAATTTCCATAGTGTAGGCACACCACAGAATCTGGTCTGATTGGCAGATCACTTTTTACATTTAGGGCTCCTGCTCTATTGCCCACTTGACAGTGGTCAACTCTGGATGGTTTCTGTGGATTCATCCACTTTCCTGCACCCACACCTCATCTTCTGCCATTTTTTCTGTGGTAAGTGACAGTACTAGAAACTTCAGAATCCCATTTAACTGGCTCACATCCACATTCAGTTGGCTGAGTGCTCTGCCTCCAGCTCCAGAACAACATCTGTCTATCACCTTTCCCACCATCCCTCCCACCAACACCCTGGCTCCTGCCTTCAGTTACAACTTATCTGAGCTGTTTCTGGAGACCTCACTGGCCTTGTCTCAAGCCTCTTTCATGCCTGCATTGACCCTCATGTCTCTTAGGGATCTTGCCTTCCTCATATGTATCTTCCCACACCTTGAACAGTCTTCACTGTGTCTGTCTGATTGGATCTTGTTCATGCTGGAAGTTCTGTAGATTCATTCACAGTGTCCCAGTGAAGGCTCATGAACAACCTTACCTGAGGCCAGAGAGCCCAGTGCACCTGGCAGTATTGTGTTGCAAAAGCCTTGGCACTTTTTTGAGAGCTTCACCTCTGCTATATGCATGTGTGCCCACCCTCACTAATCTTGATTTCCATCTCTTTGCCCTACACAGTGAGGGTTCCGTATTTCATCGACTTGAAAAAACCACAGGATCAAGGTTTGAATCACACCTGTAATTACTACCTCCAACCAGAGGAAGATGTGACCATTGGAGTTTGGTGAGTGTCTGGGAAAGTGGCGTCAGGGTTGAGGCACCCACTCTGTGAACTCTCTAGGGGGCAGGAGGGGTCCTGTACCATGCGGCCAGTGTTGTCCTTGACAGCAGTCTCTGAAACTGTTGATGTGCATTTTTATCTTCACCTGCTTTATTCCCAAAGCAAAGAGCTTTGCTAAATTTGATCCTAATGGAGCACCAAACTTCTGAGGTTTTCAAACAACTTTGCAAACCAGATTGCTTTTTGTAGAGAACCCTATTAGAGGAAAAGAAAATACTAGAAACAAGGAAAATATAAGTACAGAATTGTGAGTGTAAGTTTGAGATATACCATTTCTTTCCACAGAAAAGACTGTCTAGATATTGAAAATGTCTTGATTTCTTTTCATATACAGCACTTTGGCAGTTGGTAATGGTGGTTTTTGCTATCTTATTATTTACTTTTTGTAGCCATAAATTTGATTTGGACTTCATCTCTGTGAATTCTTTATCCTTAGCATTTGTTTTAATGTTTTGTTTCATGTGGATAAGTGGGTAGTTTTGAACAACTAAATTAAAATTGACCAATCTTCTGTAGTGTCCCTTATTCTAGCTGGGTTTCTTCTTCAGTAGCCATAAATTATCTCCCTGCTGTCTCAGAAAACCACTGTGTATGTGTGAAACTTCTAAATGAAATGCTGTAAATAGCTTCCCAGTGTGGATTGTGAGGAAGTCCATGCATCTGTAATAATGGTCCTGTGTAAAGAACATAAAATTAGGAGGGAAATTTTTGTTCTTATCATTTGGTGCTGGGTCTCTTGAGTCTTTTGTCATTTCTAGTCAACCACTGTGCATGTGGGGCACTTAGTTTTTCCACCTTCAGTCATAAGCTTGACCTGTTTTGCTTAGAACTGTCTGGTGGGAATTGGTTGTCTTTCTTGCTGCTTAATAGGGGTTTGTGCTTTGAACACATGGGGTTTAGTCTTCATGAACTTCCTTCTATTGCAGAGGGATGTTTGTGGTGCTGATACTTAGGCTCAAAGCTCTCACAGCAGCTACCTGAGAAAGTTGTATTTAGTGACAAGGGTGAGTCTCTAGGTAGTGACAGCCAGGCTGTGTACTGGAGGGCACCTGCTGCCTGCCCCACAGCTGTGTCTTGTGCTCTGGGCCCTTTGGCAGCAGCACTAAGTCTTGTTCACCAATTGCCCTACCAGGCTCCTCATCAGATCCTCCCACCAGCAAAGGCTCAGAGGAAACCTGAGGATGATCTAGGACATAAGCTCATTCTCAGCTGCCTGTCTGTGGGCATAGTTATCCACTTGGCAGGAAAGAGGAGAATCCCAGGAATAGGTCTCCTTTTCGAACTTCCTGGACTTTTGTCAGGAGCCCCAAGTTTGGAGTAGGCTGGCTACTGAAAGTGCATCAGCCCCCAGCAACTTGAAAATATACCTTTCTATCCCATAAGTTTGTAATTGTAGGAAAGTGATAGTTACAGTGGTCAGAACCACCTAAAATGTGATCTCTGGAACAGGTCAACAGATATATTAGAAATGAGATGCTGAAACTTAAGAGCTAGAAAATAAGAAACTGACCATTTACTACAGTATTTTTTAAGATTTTTACTAATTAATTTAAATAAGTTTTACAGAAAACCTTATTAATTCAGACTTTCTCCAATGATTAACAGTATATGACATGGTCTTAGTTAAGATTAAGTGGAGCATTTCTTTGAAGGAAGGTTTAACCAGATAGACTGAGCCTCTGAAACCCTGGTCAGATGTGGGATGAGATAGCTTACTGTCAGCTCACCCATGCAGTGGAGCAGCCTGTAACACCTCCTCCTGCAGACATGGGTCTGCTCGCAGACAGCTTGAGAGCAGGCTTGGGAATGTGCTGTACATTGCAAATGTGCTTTAAGGATGGCCAGGATTCTGGTGCAGCTCATAAAGGTTAGTGTTGCTGAATTAGCACATGTGACAACATGATACTATTTTAAGTACACTGAGTTAAATTGTGTACAGTTTAAAAATATGGATACGTATGAGGGGATATAGGAGACCATTGTGCATGGCGTGGGCTCAGAAAGGACCCACACCCATGGATAGGTTCTCCTGTGGGGAATCAGACCTGCATTGTACCTAGGCCACTTTGAGGCTTGCTTTTTGCTAAAACTCCCTCACCCTGATTTGAGGCAGCTAACATTTACTGCATACCTTTAAAGTAACTTCCGAAAATTTATACTAAACCTTCCAAGGATCAGTATAAACTGTTCAACCACTTTTCCCTTTGCATTTGCAAATATCCTTCTTCTGTGATGTGATTAGCGTCATCCTCTTCTTTGTTTTCTGTAAAAGGTAACCACCTAAAGCAAACCAGTGCATAGTAAATGAGGACCATCATGTAATGTGCCCAGAAAAAGCAATAAAAGCTTGTCAAGGCAAGGATCAAGGTGCTCTCCCCTTGAGAGAGTGGTTGAGGTGCTCCAAGGCTTTTTCTCCTCTTGAGAGAGAAGCCATGCGGTCCCTTTTCCTCCACAGGACTTGGTAGTCCATCTGAATTTCTCTAGTCTCATCCACAATGTGGTGGGCCTCATGAGCCGGGTTCTGCATCAAGGGGAAATGCTGTTGTTCAGCTAATATTTATTAAATGCCCATTCTGTGCTAGTCCCAGGTGATCTATCCAGGTGGCAACTTTCCTCATTGAGCTTCTAGTTCCTACTGGAGAAATAGCTGGCCCCATATCCCTGGTAACTGCTACCGGTGTGAGCCTCTGTGGCCCAATAGAGATCCGTTTACAAGTCAGGAAATCTCCAATTCAGCCATCAAAAGCTATCCCTGCACCTTGGAGTTCTGAGTTCAGTAGTTATTTATTCTGGTGACAGGGACAGTTTGCTTCTTCGGCCTACTGGTCCCCTGCTGCCTGCTCAGCTATGACTTGAGCTACACAGTTGTTTCTTCAGCACTCATCACTATCTGATGGTGCTATTCCCCTCTGCTTCTTTTTCCAGGCACACTGTTCCTGCTCTCTGGTGGAAGACCGCTCAAGGGAAGGACCAGATGTGGTATGAAGATGCCTTGGCTTCTAGTTACCCTATAATCCTGTATCTCCACGGGAATGCAGGCACTCGGTGAGGAGAAGAGCCTATGCATATGTCCTCCCTGTGGTGCTGGTACAGTTGAGTTTACTGACCCACTGCCAAGAGGGAGCGGGAACATAGAGGAACAGAAGAAAAGACAGAGTTCCTATGGGATTTACCAGAACCAGGGAGTGGGCGTCTAGATGGAACTTACATGAAGTAGTTCCCACAGGCTCAGAACAAGGCAGGGCTGTGTGCCAAGTGGGCCCAGACTCTGTTTCCTTGGGAACCACCATATTAGTAAGATGTAGGAAACTCTAATCAGAAACGTTTTATCTATAGCTCACACTGATTGGGGTGGGATAGAAAAGGCTGTGTCTCTGTCAGAGTGACACAGATGCTCCACATGTATCCTTCTTCCTAATGCAATTTAAAGAGCAAGCTGTCTGAGGCCCTTGATTTAAGGAACGAGATTTCTCAGCAGGTAAGGAAGTGGTGGTCCCTCAGAGGGTTAAGGAGGGGTGGTGTGACTCCTCAGGGCCCCAGCATGCCCTGAGGAAAGTTGCCTCATGTCCTATAGCAGTATCTGTCAGCCTGTATGAAGATTGCAAGTATGTTGGCACTTTCTTGCTGATAGGCATGCCCTGTTGGAGGAGGAGGAGGAATACTTCCTACAATGGGCAACAAGTGCTGAGAAGCAGGGTGGGGCATTGAAGGAGAGATAGGTGAAGACAGGGGAGTCCAGCACAGAGATCCCAGCTGAGTGTGAACAGACAGGCTTATTCTCCGAGGTGGCCCCACCATGCTCTTAGGTCATGGTTACTTTCATGAGTTCTCTGCCTCCAGCTGTAAGCCAGCAGTGCTAGTGCATCCTGTTGGGCCAGTAATGAAATACAATTGTCTGTGGCTGGTAAGCCCTTGTCCAGATTTATCCCAGGTGTTTTTTCAAGAGGACTTTGATGACATGTTCTTCAGACTATCTAGATTGGAGCTTACCACCATCCTTGGTATAAAGGAGGCTCCTTCCACCCCAGGTGGTCAGCTTTGCTCAGAAGAGTCTCTGTGGAAGAGCTGGCAAGGGTGAAGAGAAGGTGCATTTTCTAAATAAAGCATTGCCTGAAACCTCTAGGAGGGTCACTGTTGCTGCAGCTGCCTTAGGTCATGTCAGAGAGCCAGCATGGAGCAGGACCACCACTTGGTACCTTGGCCATGGTGGCTGGCTGGGGTCGGGGTGGTCATTTTATAGGGAGAAACTGCAAAGGGAACAATGCACAGTCCTTCCCAGCAGGGAAAGCATGCCCTTTCAGTGGGTGTCTGGACAGAGGGGCTATGCAGAGGACATGCAGGAAGTCCAGGAAGTGTGGCCCACAAGATGGTCATGCATGCACTTGGCTATTTGCTTTCTTCTGTGTCTGGGACAAACTGCAGAGGGTCTCTCTTCTGCTTTTTAAAGAGCAAGTTGCTACAAACAGCTCTTCTGTAAATGAGAGAATTTGGTTGTTTATTGTGTTAGTAAGTTTCAGTTAAGCAATGCCAACCATGTGGTAAAAAGGCAATATCTGGCTATAATTTCAGGGTTAAAAGAATAGTATGAGTTTGAAAGGTTTGCTGTTCCTTCCCACTGTCCCCAAAACTGCTGTGTTACAGATCTCTCCCACCCCTGCTCTTTGACCATACCTCTGCCACTCCCTGAGCTTTAGACTCCTCTGGCTCCTGCCACCCTTGTATTACACCCTGAGTCCTTCTTTTTGTTCAAGGTAGGGAATTTGGAAAATTTAGATAAGAGCCACCATGAACTCTTCCAAAGTTAATGGAAAGCATTGTGCAGTATTTCTTTCTGGTTTGAAACTCATTTCTTTGTATTTTAATTTCTGCATTATATTGGTTTCCTCCCTCATCTCTTCCTTGTCTTTCCCAAGGACATGCCCTCTCCTACACCTACATACACATCAAAAATAGCAAAACACTCGTGATAAAAAAGGAAAACAGCCCTGGTTGGTGTGACTCAGTGGATTGAGTGCAGCCTGTGAACTGAAGGGTCTCCAGTTTGATTCCCAGTTGGGGTACATGCCTGGGTTGCAGGCCAGACCCCCCCAGTTGGAGGAATGCAGGAGGCAACTGATGTATCTCTCACACTTTGGTGTTTCTCTCCCTTTTCTTCCTTCCTTCTCCCCTCTCTAAATAAATAAGTAAAATCTGTTTTAGGAAAAGGAAAACAGCTGCAAAGTTTGGAGAAGAATGAGCATAACACACTTTCCTGTCCCAAAGTGGCCCCCTTCCCACTTTGGAGTCTGTCTGTCCACAGTAACAACTGACCAGCAATTAGAAAGAAAGTGGAAAGGGATAGATGGTCCTTGGCAGATGTGAAGTAGTTCAGATGTGTGAAAGCCTATTTTAGCCTCAGTAATAAAGTGCCCACAAAAACATTAGTCTTTGGTGAGGAGCTGGGAGATAGCCATTCTCCCATACTCTGGGTAATTGGCAAGGGACCTCAGCAGTGATTGTCTGAAGGACTTAGCAATGATTGTGAAGGTTATGATTGCACACCTTTGACTAGCATTTCCTTGTGTAGGAACAAGTCCCATATATGGGGCACATATATGTGGAAGGACATCACAGCCTGGCTATGGCAGCAAAACTTAAGTCAGTAGCAGGTGGCAAAGAGCCAAATGACCATGAGATGAGCAAAGTGACCACCACTAAAAAGTGGGCTGTGATTTATTGAGTGAAAGTGAGAGGCAGAGGTGTGTGTGGCAGATCCCTGTGGGTGTGTGTTTGCAAGTGAAGAAGTACCTTTGCTTCTGTCTAAACTTGGTTTCTGGACACTAGGAAGCTGAGAAAAGCTGAATTCTAAGGCAGGAATGTGTGAGGCTTGCTGTGTATCCTCTTGTGTGTTCCAGGTTTTGTACCATACATATACATTACCTAGTCAAAAATAAAAGTAAGATAATAATTAACTAATATCCCCAAAGTACTAAGAGTATTCCTTGCTTGGCACAGTAGTGCTAGAGGAAAACTCGGAGCGACTTAGGGTATCCCAAGGAGGAAGTCACCTTCCACCATTGACCCCCACCCCATATATTTTTGGGTACCAAGTCAGTCAGGACCCAGAAGCTTCAGTACTGACCCTGGGCCTGCCTCTTTGAGAACATGCATTAACACCTATTCTTGTTTCCTTCTCCCTGTCATTTTAGAGGAGGTGACCACCGAGTGGAACTTTACAAGGTAGGTGAATATGGCACAGTCTATGATGGAAAGAGCAATATCCACACAGTCTGTGATGGGTTGAGCAGCGTCAACACAGTGTATGACTGAGGAAGTAGTGTCCAGACGGTGGTGTATAACAGGAAGAACAGTATCCACATGGTCTATAACAGAGGAAGCATTGCCCAAGTGTCATTGTCTGTTCTTTCTGGGTAGCATGAACAGAAGGGAGTCCCTAATTATTTTGGTTGTTAATCATGGTGGTCAGATAACTGCTTCTGTGGATGACTCCACCATGGAGTGCTTCTTAAAATGCTGCCTCCAGGGATAGTTTCCAAAATCACAATAAGTGAATCTTGTGGATCTTATGCTAGATATTGGCTGATTACATAAAAGCTGTTTGAAATTGTGTGTTACTCATATATAAAAGGAATGGCAAGGACAGAGTAGTTAGGGAGCTATACTTTACTCCCAAGTTGCAGGCTCAGGAATTAGGCCAGCACAAAAGTTTCTCACCTTCATGGGGTGTTGGTTGCATTTAAATCAGATTTTAAGGACTTCCTGCCAAGATGGAGTCATAGGTACATACACTTTGCCTCCTCACACAACCAAAAGAAGAACAACAGCCCTGGCTGTGTAGCTCAGTAGACTGAACGCAGGCTTGCAAACCAAAGGATTGCAGTTTGATTCCCAGTCAGGGTACATGCCTGGGTTGCAAGCCAGTTTCCAGCAGCAGGGGACGCATGAAAGGCAACCATACATTGATATTTCTCTCCCTCTCTCCTTCCCTTCCCCTCTAAAGATAAATAAATAAAGTCCTTAAAAAAAAAAAAGAACAACAAATTTAAAAACAAAAAATAACCAGAACTGCCAGAAAATCAAACTGTATAGAAGTTTGACAACCAAGGAGTTAAAGAAGAAACATTCATCCAGACCGGTAGGAGGAGCGAAGACAAAAAGCCAGGGCTAAGCGGATGCGCAGCAAGGCAGCTGCTGAAGGACTGGGCAGTTCCACATTTGCATGCAGATAACCAGGAAGAACAACTGGGGAGTGAGACAGATGACACAGCCCAGTGTTCTAGCATGGGGAAATAAAGCCTCAAAACTTCTGACTGAAAAAATCTGTGGAGGTTTTACTGGCAAGAGAAACTCCCAGCCTCACAGGGATGTTTGCTGGAGAGACCCATAGGGTCCTAGGTGTACACAGGGCCTACCTACCTTGAAATCAGCACCACAAGTGCCCGATTTGCTTGTGGGTAGCTGGGGAAGTGACTGAAAGCCAGCCACAGCCAGGCAAGCAGCACTGTTTCCTCTCTTACCCCTCCCCCAAATACAGCACCACAACCCAGCAATGTGGGTTGCTCCACCCTGCTGAATAACTAAGTCTCTGCCCCTTAAAACATAACAGCTGCACCAAAGCAAAAAAAAAAAAAAATATGGCCCTAGTGAAAGAACAGATTAAAGTTCCCAAAATAGAACTAAATAATGATGAGAGCCAACCTATCAGATGCACAGTTCAAAACACTGGTAATCAGGTTGCTCACAGAAATGGTTGAGTATGGTCACAAAATGGAGAAAAAAGTGAAGGCTATGCAAAGTGAAATAAAGAAAAATATACAGGGAACCAATGGTAAAGGGAAGGAAACTGGGACTCAAATTAATGATTTGGAGCAGAAGGAAGAAAGAAACATTCAAATGAACAGAATGAAGAAACAAGAACTCAAAAAAAAAAAAAAAAAAAAAGAGAGGCTCAGGAACCTCCAAGGCAACTTTAAACATTCCAACATCTATATCATAGGGGTGCCAGAAGGAGAAGAGGAAGAGCAAGAAATTGAAAACTTACTTGAAAAAAATTAATGAAGGAGAACTTCCCCCAATCTGGCAAAATAAATAGACTTCTAGGAAGTCCAGGAAGCTCAGAGAGTCGCAAAGAAGTTGGACCCAAGGAAGCACACACCAAGGCACGTCATAACTACATTACACAAGATTAAAGATGATTCGTAAAAGCAGCAAGAGAAAAGGAGACAGTTACCTACAAAGGAGTTCCCATAAGACAATTAGCTGATTTCTCAAAAGAAACCTTAAAAGCAGAAAGGGGCTGGACTAAAGTATTCCAAGTCATGAAAGGCAAGGACCTATATCCAAGATTGCTCTATCCAGCAAGCTTTCATTTAGAATTGAAGGGCAGATGAAGTGCTTCCCAGATAAGGTCAAGTTAATGGAGTTCATCATCACCAAGCTTTTACTATATGAAATGCTAAAAGGACTTATATAAGAAAAGAAGATGATCTAAACTATGAACAGTACAAACTTACAACTATCAACAACTGAATTTTAAAAAAGCAAACAACTAGAACAGGAAGAGTATCACAGAAATGGAGATCACAGGGAGGGTTACCAGTGGGGAGGGGAGGGGAGAGAATGAGGGAAAAGGTATAGGGAATAAGAAACACAAATGGTAGGTAGAAGACAGTTTAAGAATTCTATAGGAAATGGAGAAGCCAAAGAACTTATATGTATGACCCATGGACATGAACTAAGGTTGTGGGGAGTGCTGGTGGGGAGAGGGGTGGTGCAGGTCAGAGGGGAAGAGAGGGAAGAAAAAAATGGGACAACTGTAATAGCATAATCAGTAAGATACATTTTTTTTAAATAAAAATGAGCCCTGGCTGGTGTAGCTCAGTGGATTAAGCACAGGCCTCTGAACCAAAGGATCACGGTTGGATTCCCAGTCAAAGCGCATGTCTGGGTTGCAGGCCAGTTCCCAGAAGGGGACGCATGAGAGGCAACCATACATTGATATTTCTCTCCCTCTCTCCTTCCCTTCCCCTCTAAAGATAAATAAATAAAATATTTTTAAAACGAATAAATAAAACTATAAAATAAATAAAAATGAATACGAGCAAAACCATAAAACACAGGTTAATGAAAAAATTAAATGTCAGGCCTATTGAGTGGAAGCCTAGCTGGTCTTCCCAGGTAAAGGGGGCTGTTGCGGGCAGGCATGTAGACCTTGCCTTCTACTTGGTCTTCATCTTCATCAGCTATTTGTGTCTAGAAGGCTGAAATGTCTAGTTGCTACCATTGTCCAGGGCCACTATGTCTGTCTCCCTCACCCTCTGAGATGTGTATCTGCATTTGCTGCAGGGCAGAAAGGGACATAAGCACATGTGTGGGAACATATGTACTATGTGGACACTGCTTTGCCCGTCATACTGGGGGGACTGGTCTGGGCTGTGGAACATTCTGTTCCTTGTACGGATTAGATCAAGTCAGGAAAGGGGAATGCTTGGAAAACAGGGTCCCATTTTGAGGTTTCTGTTCATAGAATGGTTCACACCAGGAACAGGTGTAACTCTGGAGAGGGTAGGATCTGCAGGAGGTTGAGAGCTAGAAATATACAGTGGAGCAGCCTAAGGAGAAAGGAGCACAGTCAGGTAGTGACTTGGTGGCTGGCAGTTTCCACATAACTTTAGGCACTCCCCAGCTACCTTAGTGAGTCGGGGAGGAAGGAGGCTATAAGTAGGGATCTGGTGAGAGAAATCACCTAGTCTAGAAGGATTTTTTTTAATAACAAAAGATTCAGTGAAAGCTTAAAATCTAAGATATACTAGGTTGCTAGGAGTACCTCTTCCTGGGTTGATGGGTAGTCAGAGCCCCCACTTTCTGCCCAAGAGGGGACCAACTGTGGACCCCTGAATGCAGAAGTGCCAGTGTGGGTCTGAGCCAAGGGAGAGGGTTTTTTTTCCTCATGTTGCTGGGGGTGGAGAGCATCAGTGTATCCAGTAGCAGCAGTTGGCACTGGGTTTTACAAGATCACACTGGGAATGGAGCAACACAATGACAAGACTTTATTAAGTTTTTCCTGTGTGCAGAGCATAAGGACAGAAATCAAGATGGGTTTAGTTAGGGGCAAGTTGCCCTCTGTCCAAGACTTGTGGATTTTTTGCCTAGATGTTTATTTTTCACTTTACTTTGCCCAGATGTTTATTTTTCACTTTACAGGTGCTGAGTTCCCTTGGTTACCATGTGGTCACCTTTGACTACAGAGGTGAGGGTTCTTTTGAAATTATATATCCTGGCCCTCCCACTTCCTCCAGTTAATGTTTGGTATGCAGGCATCACTTTGAGAGGCTCAGAGATATCTAGCAGGTTTCTGACCTGTGGTAACTGTGTGTTAAGGTAGTAGACGGGGGCAGGTTCTTCAAGGAGTGTCCTGCATACAGATGCCAGGATGTCCTTTTTGTAGAGAGGCACTGGCATTTGGAATCCCAGCCAGCATGTGTCCTCTGTGAGCAACTTGAAGATTCTGTCATTTTTCTTTATTGGACTCAGACTTTCTCTGCAATTGGACAGCATACAAATTTTATGCTCAGGGGAGCTTGTCTTGTTGATGTTAGAAAAAGAACTGTTTAAGAGAGAAGATTCTTATTTTTGCTCCCTGGGTATTTCTTCTTTCTTAAACAAATCAGAGGGCTTACCACTGAAGAGATCAAGAACCCACAGTTTGATGTAAGCTAAGAACATTCTACCTCAATGAACCAGAATAATACTTTGTATTAATAGCAGCTGTGTAAGAAGTATATGCCTACCCAGCCCTCAGTTGGAGAGAGCAAATGGCTGAAGGCTGCTTGCTAGCTTACCTTGACCTTGGAGGGCATTGTCTATATCCTCAGACCAAGGATATGGGTATTATGTTAGTTCTTCTTGTTGTAACAAATTACCACAAACTTAATGTAAAATAGCACAAATTTATTATTTTGCAGTTCTGGAGGTCAGAAGTCCAAAATCTTTAGCCTCTAGGCTAAAATCAGGATGTCAGCAAGGCTGGTTCCATCAGAAAGTTCTGTGGGAAAATCTGGTTTCTTGCCTTCTCCAGCTTCTCAATGCTGCCCTTATTCCTTGACTGTTTGGCCTCTTATGTCTGCATTATTCTGACCCTGGCTTTTGTTTTTCTTTTTCATTATAAAAACCCTTGAGATTACTTTTGGCCCACACTGATAAGCCAGAATACTCTCTCATCTCAAGGTGTGCTGATTAGCAGCCTCAGTACTCATGCAACCTAATTTCCCTTTCTCTTTCCTGATCACTTAAGCACAGTGTACTGGCCTACCCTATCACAGTCTGGGACCTTTCAGGTGTCAGGTGACCTCCAGGTTCTTGACTTGTGCAGGAAAAGTGTCAAAACATGAGGTAGGTGAAAGTGAGAGTAAGTTTATTAAAGCTTGTGGCTGGCTGTGAGGCAAAGGAAGGGCCCGTGGAGACAGGTTCAGGGGTGAACCAGGGGTGAGCTGCCTGCGTGCAAGTCTCATTGGGACTCTTAGAGCTTTAGAAGCAAAGTACATGCCTGAGGAAAAGGGGGCACAGGCAGGCTCAAAGAAGAGAGTGCACTGGTGTTCTTTATTTTCTATAGGCCAGAATTTCAGGGGAGTTCCCAGGGGATGAACTTAACAGAATATTCAGTAGATTTCAGGGTTTGTCATTTAGTATACTGATGTATTAAAGTGAGTGTATAATGGGGCCTAAGTGGTTTTCTGGTTAGTTATACCTTTATCTTGGATTAGTCTGGCTCTAACTATTTTTTTATCCCGTTCCTTAAGGTAATTTAAAACTACCTTCTCTTGGATTTCTTTGGTTAGGAAGGATATTCTTGTGACTTATCAGATGGCTGTTAATCGCTCAGCTCTTCTACCATTTGTTCAGCCATTTTTCCTCATTCCACTTGCTGTGGACTTTCCCTAGTTTCTTATTAACCTGCCTCACTTCTACATAACATATTCACAAGTTCCAGGGATAAGTATAAAGATGTGGACTTCATTGGGAGCCATTATTCTACCTACCCCAAGAATGGTGCTTTCACAGAGGACTGTTCCATCAAGCTGAAAGTTCTGGGTAGGCAATAACTCTGAAATGAGTGTCTAAAAAGTGGCTCACCCATTCATCCTTTTCTTCATGCTGAACAGGGTTTTCTGTTCCTGCTCTACTCTGTATCCCTCAGGATAATGAGAAGGGGCAGCCTTTTTCCTTCTTTACCCCACTGTGCTTCTACCAAGAAATGGTATCTAGTATAGCATTTTCTCTTAGCAGTTCTTATGAGTTTCTTCATTTTTAAGCCCTGCAAGAGAGAGAGATCTGCTTCAAAGTGGCTCTCCCTGTCCCTTTCACTGTCTGTGTTCCTACCTGTCCCTGTGTCCTTGCCTCTCACTTGTGCCCTGAGGTTCTCAGTGTGGCCTTCTCTGTTACACAACTTCTTCCCTAATGTGGGGTCTTGGACATCCAGGGAGGCGCCTTGTGCTCTCTTACTCTGTGGGTTTTTGCTTATGCAGCAGAACCTGTTCTTTCTGAAGTTTTGGTGCTTTCAGATCAGTTGATGATGACTCACTGCTGAGCTAGTGGAAATGACAAGGGCACATGACTTTTCCTGGAGACTGGTTGGAAGGGCCCTTGGGGAGAACCCAGAGTGGGGGCAGATGTCTTTGGCTTTTCTATTTTGCAAACAAATGCTTAGAGCCCTTGCCTCTCTGGGTCAGAGTTGCCTGGAGCCTGGAATTCCCCTCACCCACACTGTCACACTGTGTCCCAGAGCCTTGCCTCCTGACTCCCTTGCCTATTCATACTGGGGTCAAAATTGGGCCATAGAGTCTGGACTGGGCTCAGGGGCCCCTGGGCAGACTGAGCTCTCATTGGTCTCTTATCTTGGGCCAGTCATCAGCAAGCCCCTTATTGGGGAGGTTGATGTCCTGGCAGGACCACCTCCTGCACTGCTGCTCATCAGGGTTCAGACAAGGGTGTGTGACAGCCTTTGGGTAAGGAGGTAGAAGTAGGAGCAGGCTTGTCAGGAATACCCTGTGTGTGGAGCTGTGGATGGTAACTGTGGTGACTTGTAATGCCCCTAATCACCTAAGCCTGTTGAGAAAGAGAGGGTGGGCCTGCCCCTCGAGAGGTTCAGTGAACTGGGCTTGACTTCTTCTCTTCTGTTTCTCTCACCCAGGTTGGGGTGACTCAATAGGCACACCATCAGAACGGGGCATGACCTATGACGCACTCCATGTTTTTGACTGGATCAAAGCAAGAAGTGGAGACAACCCCGTGTATATTTGGGGCCACTCCCTAGGCACTGGGTAAGAGTTCCCAGCATGGTGTAGCCTTCAGAGGAGCAGGTCTTCATGAAGTGACTTTCCAGCCTGAGTTCCCCCGAGGGTGCCCTGGTGGCCTGCGGATCCTTTAGCAACATTAGTTCCAGTAGACCTTGTCTCTTGTCCCATGTGGGGCAGGAGATGAAGTGCCATAAGGGACCACAGGGTTTGAACTACTTTAACTCCTCAGCCCAAGAAATGACTC
Organism: Artibeus jamaicensis; assembly: GCF_021234435.1. Classification (NCBI taxonomy): domain Eukaryota; kingdom Metazoa; phylum Chordata; class Mammalia; order Chiroptera; family Phyllostomidae; genus Artibeus; species Artibeus jamaicensis. The sequence continues at coordinate 1,302,070 of NW_026521267.1, read as the reverse complement.
AAGACACACATGGACAGTTGTGAGGTGGTATCCCTCTCTGCAGTGAGGACAGGCAGACTCTCCTCAGTCTGCGGTTGTGCCCTCGGGAGCAGAGCAGATCAGATGGAGTTTAAGTTCCGAATGTACCTGGGCTTCACATCCCATTTTTGGACTGTGTGCTGCCAGCAAGCCACAGTGCTGTGGCTCTGATCACTGTAAACCAGAGACATTTATAACAACTGTGCTATATAGCACATACTTGGCTTACCACAGAACTTGCAGAAGGCAGCACTGCCAAGACAGGAAGCAGTTTAATATTCTATTTGGGATCACCTATATTGCTGATGTGAGAGGTCCAGAGTGTTTCTAAAACGAGCCACTGATAGGAGTGCCCAAAGGTCCAAGACCTTCATCAGCCTTGCCTTCTCCTGCCTTTCATTCAAGTTCAGTGGCTGCAACCCCTTTCTCAAGTTGCTGTTCACCTTGGATAGCATGAGTCCATTGGTATGTGTGCTTCTGAAGTGAGCACATAGCATACTGCAGTTGGGCTGGGGCCTGCAAGCTGGGCATTGTCCAGGACAGGGTTTCCTAGCTTGTTATTATGGAGAAAATAGCCCATGTGCCCTCAAAGATGTGCCATGTGAGGAGAAAAGGCCATCCTGCCATGGCTGTCAGTACAGGACCTACCTGGTATAGGTGTGGGACAGCAAGCCCCCCACCAGAACTGTGCAGGTAGACTGTATCCCCCTCTCAGCTGATGGGGCAGCTGTGGTCCCCACTGTCCCTCTGTGTCAGCAGCCCACACTCCAACCAAGTATGAGTTGAGGGGCAGTGTTGTACAGCCTGAAGGAGGCCATTCCTGCAGAACACACCTTGGGGGCATGAAGGGTGGCTGTGATCACCTCTTTTGTCAGAGGGGGTCATCTTTGTCAAATGGGCTGCTTGATGACTGGGGCAGCTGGGCCCACCCACAGTCCTGGAGCATTTTAGTCCTCCCACCCCCTTTCCTACAACTCTACCAATTGCTTCACAGATCCCATGGATCCTCTGTCACTTTCTAGTATTAGAACAGTCTCATGTAAAACAGTTTTTGTCAACATTCAACTCAACTGTATTTTTTCCTTTTTTAGAGTGGCAACAAATCTGGTGCGGCGCCTCTGTGAGCGAGGTAGGGGTTCATGTGGCATGTGGGTCCTGGTGTGTGGGCACAGGCTCCTCCTAATACCCTCAGGGCAGGCAGAGTTTGGGAACCTGGCTGCATCCCAGACTCTGTTGTGAGTTCTTGTGAATGGTGCTTGTGGGCACGCAACACAGTGATCATGCCCAGTGTCCTCCTAGATCCCCTTGAAGGTATTGAGGCCAGTACCTGGGCAGACCCTCACCTAACCTAAGCCTGTGTTCCCCCATGGATTCTTGAGCAGCTGGCGCAGCCTCATGAGTGGCTGGGCTCCAAGTAAGCAGCTTTAGCAGATCTGGTTCTCGAAAGCAACCCAAGGCCACTTGAAGGTCCCCTGCATGGGTGTTTCTGTCATACCAAACATGTGGGAAGGCCTGGGAGCTGCTGACCAGGCTGGCCCTCCAGGTTCCACTGTTTTGGTGGGGAGGCATTCCTCCCACAGATCCTCCATCAGGCCGTGGAGCTTGTGTTTTGTCTGGGCTTCTTGCCTACCTCATAGTTCTCTCTTTGTTTTACTTATCTAGAAACACCTCCAGAGGCTCTTATATTGGAATCTCCATTCACTAATATCCGTGAAGAAGCCAAGAGCCATCCGTTCTCAGTGGCAAGTATAAATATTGTTTAAAATTGACTTATTTCATTATTAAAGTAATTACTATGAAATAACTATAGTAAATAAGTATAAAGTAAAACAATAATAAAAAATTATTTAAATACAGATGAATACAGATATATTAAAAATTAATACTTATTTAGTTCAGGGCATTGGCCTGACTGTAGAGCTGCCTAGGAAGTTTATAACTTTGCAGCCAGGGAGAATAGGTTCACAGCTGGGTTGCCTAGGGTATTAGGACCCACAGGAAGTCTTGCTTCTGTGGTATGGTTTGACCACCAGGCATTGTTGCCCACTGGGCTCAGCCCAGGCTGGGAGCTGTTTGTCCAGGGGTGAGCTGGTGGATCCTTCATTCTCCATCCCCACAGACAATGCTCAGCAGCCAGGCTGAGCAGTTGTATCTCAGGATGACACCTGGCCCAGCAGGGCTCTTCTGCGGTCCTTCTCCATTCTACTGCTTCCTACCTGGCTCTGTTTTTTGGAGGAGCTGTGTCAGCCCACCACCTGACCTCCCACTGCTCTGTTGTAGGCCAAGAGTTCTCTTTAGTTTTACTTCTTTGGTATTGCTTTTTCTTCCAAGTTGTATGGGTCCTTATTTTTCTTGGCATGGCAGCCCTGATGTCTGTGGGATGTATCATCTCCAAGCTGCTGCTCTGAGGTGTGGGAACCCTGCTTACAGGCAGCCCTTGGATCCTCTGCAGCCAGCCCAGGATCCTCTTGAGCAGGGAGTCTGTGGTCAGGGCACAAGGGACAGTGGCTGCAGGTCAGTTTGCTAAGAAGCAGATGTATATCCTGGGCACTCAGCACCCTCTGAATCCTTGACCTTGGCCTTCTGCGTGCATATTTTAATTGATACTTTTACACATTGTTTCCATGTCTTCTTCAGATATATCGATACTTCCCTGGGTTTGACTGGTTCTTCCTTGATCCCATTACAAGCAGTGGAATTAAATTTGCAAATGATGAAAAGTAAGTACTATGGTAGAGCATGTAGTATTTTAATTTAGAAAAACACTGAGAACTCCCAGGATAAGCCCGTTTAGTCACTTTAACCAAATAGGATGGAATACTGAAGACTACAGTTCTTCTTTAACCAATGTATCTTATAGAGGGCAAGTAGGTAAGAGAGCTGCAGCTGAGAGAAAAAGGATATGCAAAGACTAAAATTAAAGTATTTTGTCCACATGTTTTTATTATTTTTAATCCTCACTAAAGATATTTTCATTGGTTTTACAGAGAGAGAGAGAGAGACATACACACACACACACACATTGATGTGAGAGAGAAACATCAATCAGTTGACTCTCATACACACCCTGACCTAGGAGGGAACCCACAACCTTTTGATGCATGGGGCAATGCTTCAACCAACTGAGCAGCATGGCCAGGGCTGTCCATATGGTTTTTATCTGAAAATAGTTTGGCAAAACCAGAATTCCTGAATAGGTAGGTATTAAAGCAGTAATAGTAACTTACTCAAAAAATGACATCCTCAGTCACTTGACTGATGTTGGTTAGTCACTGGACTGATGAAAAAATGTTGTGATTATTAAAAATATCTATTAGATAAAAAAAGTAAATATTCTGTTTAACAACTCACTCTTAGAACAACATTGATATTCTGTTGATATTGTCCTTGTGGTATCTTTATTTCATGTGTTTTAATTTTTTTGAAAAAGAGGAAAGGAAAAAAGTCCTTATCTAAATATTCAGTTAAGATTTAAAAATCTACAATTTGAAACAGAATGTAGAAAAAACAGAGTATTTTTTCTATCAATTATATTTTTGCTTTTAAAAATAGAATAAATTAATATTGGAGCAGACATTATAAGCAAAATACCTGCTAGTTTGTAAATATTACTGTTTTGGAACTTAAATGAGAATAACCTGAATAAACTGGAGTCCTTCTAAACAACAGCAATGAGTGCTGCTATCCCCACAAACCCACCTTTGGCCTTGTCCCCAAGCTGAGTGGTGGCAGTGGTGGAGTCCAGCAGCACTTTACCACCATGTGGCTAAGCTTTCACCCACTGGGATTCAGGAACCCCTTTTTGGTGGGCAGGTCTGTTACCAAATACTTGCCAAAGTAAAGAATATGAGCTAGGCTTCTCTCAGAGCAGGTAAAGGTAAGACAAACTGATTACAGTGGAAATCTGAAAAGTAGACAGTTCAAAGTTTGACTCAAACACCAGAAACACTCTACTCTAGAAGCAGGATAAGGTGAGAGTGTTTGTGCTTATGTACCACTAGCAGAAATGCAGACTGTGAAATTAGCTGGGGATCTCTAGGATGATGAGTACCTTGTCCCAGATTCTGCCAGGTGCCAGGCTTACCCCAGCACTGCATTCATGGAGCCACCAGATCAGTATGGAATTGGGTGAGAGCCTCATCTACCAGCTCACTTAGAGACCTCAGTGAGGCAGCCAGAAGACACTCTGCTTATTGTGTGGTTTGCTGAAGGGTTTGGATTGAGTGAACCTATTGAAAATGTTAATTTACTGGTAAACATTCAAGAGTGACTTTAAATGTTATTTACACCAAAGATAAATTAGAGGGTATAGATGTTTATACCAACATATTACTAGTAACATTCATTTGAAGTAAGTTTCTTGGCCCACCTAAAATATTCAGTTTGTAAATATTGTTTTGTGACATTTTAAAAATAATTTATTTTTTAAATTTTAATTGTTCTTCAAGTTCAGTTTTCTGCTTTTTACTCCCATCCCAGCACATCCCCAGCCCTCCCACCTCCTTCCCTTTTTCACCCTACCACTTTGTTGTTGTCCATGTGTCCTTTATACTTGTTCCTGTAAACCCTTCCCTTTTTCCCCTGAAATTCCCTCCCCTCTCCCCTCTGGTCACTGATAGCTCGTTCTCTGTTTCCTTGTCTTTGGTTACATTTTGCTTGTTTGTTTGTTTTGCTGTTTAGGTTCCTGTTAAAAGTGAGATCATATGGTATTTGTCTTTCACCACTTGGCTTATTTCACTTAGCATAATGCTTTCCAGTTCCATCCATGCTACTGGATGGAACTGGAAAGCATTATGGATGGAACTGGAAATCATTTTCAATTTTCAGAAAATACATAGGGGCCAGATTTGGTAAATGAATTGATCTCTACATTTGATTGACGCTTGTCACCTAAAATAAATGTTGATAGAAACTACTGCTTCTGCCAAGTTGGAGGCGTAGGTGGGAACACTTTGCATCCTCGCACAACCAAATCTAAAAAGAAGAAAGTTTAACAACAATAAACGCAACCAAACCACACAGAAAATCTAATACGGAGTCCGAAAACAGCGAACTGCTCAGCTGAATCAGTGAGAGGGACGAAGCCAGCAGCAGAGCAGGTCGAGCAAAAAAGATCCCCTGGGGCAGTGCACAGGCAGCTGAGGGCTCGGATTCCAGGTGTGGGCTAGCTATGGGCGGAACCCAGGGAAGAGGTGCAGCTGGCTGTCTGTAGTCAGTGGAGCATTTCCACGCAGATAAACCAGTGAAGAGGGGAGCATTGAGACAGATCGCACAGGCCCCGGCGGATGGCGCAGGGCGGCGGCTGGCACATTTGCTCTCGGATAAGCAGGCGGGGGCGAGCGGTGAGGTGGACTGGGCAAGCGGAGAGGACCGCCATTGCTCCCTCTTTGACCCCGCCCCCACATACAGCATCACAAACCAGCAACTGAGTTGCCCGGCCCTGGTGAACAACTAAGTCTCCGCTCCTCATATGCAACAGGCACGAACAAATCAAAACATGGCTCAAGAACAACTCAGAGCCCCAGAGCAGATAAGTCTAAGCAACCAAGAAATAGCAAAACTTTCAGATGCACAGTTCAAAACACTGCTGATCAGGATGCTCACAGAACTGGTTGACTTTAGTCACAAATTAGAGGAAAATATGAAGGTTAAACTAATTGAAATGAATGGTAATGCACAGGAAAACAATAGTGATGAAAAGGAAACTGGGACTCAAATCAAGGGAGTAGACCAGAAGGAAGGAAAAAATGACTAAACAGAAAAGAATGAACAAACAAGAATTCAAAAAAATGAGGACAGGCTTAGGAATCTCCAGGACATCTTTAAACGCTCCAACATCCGAATTATAGGGGTACCAGAAGGGGAAGAGGAACAGCCGCCAGTGGAAAACTTATTTGAACAAATAATACAAGAGAACTTCCCCATTCTGGCAAAGGAAATAGACTTCCAGGAAATCCAGGAAGCTCAGAGTCCCAAAGAAGTTGGACCCAAGAAGGAACACACCAAGGCACATCATCATTACATTAGCCAAGATTAAAATGAAGGAGAGAATCCTAGAAACAGCAAGAGAAAAGGGGACAGTTACCTACAAAGGAGTTTCCATCAGACTGTCAGCGGATTTCTCAAGAGAGACCTTACAGGCAAGAAGGGGCTGGAAAGCAGTATTCCAAGTCATGAAAGCCAAGGACCTACAACCAAGATTGCTCTATCCAGCAAAGTTTTCATTTAGAATGGAAGGACAGATAAAGTGGTTCTCAGATAAGATCAAATGCAAGGAGTTCATCATCACCAAGCCCTTATTATATGAAATGTTAAAGGGACTTACCTAAGAAAAAGAAGATAAAAAACGTGTACAGTAAAATGACAGCAAACTCACAATTATTAACAACCACACCTAAAATAAAACAAACTAAGCAAACAACTAGAACAGAAACAGAATCACAGAAATGGAGATCACCTGGAGGGTTATCAACAGGGGAGTGGGAGAAGGAGAAGGGGGGAGAAGGTACAGAAAATAAGTAGACAGTAGATAGAAAATAGATACGGGGAGGGTAAGAATAGTAGGGGAAATACAGAATCTAAAGAACTTGAGACACCTGTTTATGAACTAAAGGGGGGAATGGTGGGGGAGGGGTGTGCATGGTGGAGGGGAATGGAGGGGGTCAATAGAGCAAATGTAAAGGCATAATCAATAAAATAAAAAAAGATTTAAAAAAAAGAAACTACTGAGAAATCAACTTTTAATTCTCTAATAAAAAGAAGCCCAGTAGAATTAGAGATGATAAACCATGGAAACACCCTAAACCCAGGTCCCTGCCAAGGGCAAGACTAGGGTATCAGCAGACCCCAGCCATGTCCCTGAGGTCTTGTCTAGTCTTTTCTCCTCTCCACAGTGTGAAGCACATTTCCTGCTCCCTGCTCATCCTGCATGCTGAGGATGATCCAGTGGTACCCTTCCAGCTTGGCAGAAAGGTGGGTGTCAGTGCAGTCCCTGGTGCAGAGGACATCTGGCAGACCCATGTACGGGCTGGACTGGACATAAGCAGATGTACAGGAGGCACCTGTTGCCATCAGGGCTGCGGTGGGGGCCAGCCAGACATCCAATGCTGTCTATAAGAGGAAATACGAAAAGTAAGCAAATGTCTCCCAGGTCCCAGTTACAGGGTCCTGGCCCAGCAGAGAATTGACTATAGGAAACTCATCTGGGAGAGCTCTCCAGTTATTGGTGGGAGAATAGGGTCCTTGGATGGCAGGATTCTGCAGTCCCAATTCAGGAGTCCCAGTCAGTAGTGTTAACATAGAACCTCTCATTTGTTCTTTTGCCTTTGGGATTTGGGCAACCTCAGAGAAGTACCATCTCATTGTGGGGCCTCCACATTATTTGCTTTTGCAGAATTTGCTTTGCCTTTGGTGCCAGGAAGCAGGATTAGATTCATAGGTGAGTGTGGGGTGAGATATAGCACCACCTGGCCATGGTGATGATGAGGGGCAGGGACAGCCTAGAAGTGATACCTAGGCTACTTCCACTTCCAAACAGGCCTGAGGTAGAGGTGAGTCTACCAGCACCAGATTTCTTTCCTCCAGTGAATCTGGGTACACAGCCTGGCAGTCCCAGAGGTAAGAGGAGGTAAGGGCTGAACCAGCTTGTTGACTGACCTTGACCCCAGGCACACAGTGCAGTCTGAGGTACCTGACCCATCTCAGCCCCACAGGACTGCTCCAGGCTCTTAGACCACCACACCATCCCATAGCATGTGGCTCTTTCTATGGTGGTAGCTCCTTCACCTCACTGCCTGCTAAGGAAGGGGGAACAGTCTGAGAAACAGTTGTGGGAACAGATAAGGTCTTAAATGGCAAGCCAATGGGCTGAATCTAGGCTGGGCTCCTGCCAGCACCCTGACCCCAGCCATAGTAAGCTGCAGGGCGTCAGTGCTGTTTCAGGGGCATAGGCTGCTCTGCAGAGGTAGTAGCCACTGATAGGCCTCAGCTGAAGGGGAGGCCATCAAGCAGGTCACCCACAGGACTGCCATATCTGGGCACTGACTGATCTCTCCTTCCCCAGCTCTACAACATTGCTGCACCATCTCGAAGCTTCCGAGACTTCAAAGTTCAGTTTATCCCCTTTCACTCAGACCTTGGCTATAGGCACAAGTACATCTACAAGAGTCCCGAGCTTCCTCGGATACTGAGGTAAGGTGTTCACTTCTCACCAGGAATGTTGTCCTGGGTGGCAACAGCTCAGGCCAGATATATAGCAGGCTTATCTGCTAAAGCTGCCTCAATGGGGTTCAAGAGTCTTATTTCTACTGAGAAGGGCTAAGAATGTTTATTGCCTTTCCCTCCTGGACTATTTCCATGATCTCCCCATGATATAGGTTGTGCAGGCCCACACAGATAATCCACACAGCAGTGTGCTCAGCACACAGATGTCCATGTACAGGAACCCCACACACACACACCCACATGCTCCCCAACTCTTGTACATCCGGCCTCACTCCTTTACCACATACCTATCAGGTCCTGCCCCACTCATAAGCAGCTCACAGGCATTCTGGCCTGGGCCAGCTCCTGAAAAGCCTGTTTGTCCCCAGGCTATGAGTTCACTTCCCTGGGGCTTCTGAGCTTGGGAGTGCTCATGTTGCCTCCAGCAGCCTTCAAACCCTGTGTAATTCTACTTCATGCTTTAGCTCTCCTCTGGCTGCCTTGTAAGTTCCAGAGGGAAAGCGATATTTCTGCAGGACTTTGCCATTACTTGCCACGTGGGCCTGGGTTGCTGAGCAGGGGAAATGAGCTTAAAAAGTATGGGTTTGCTCTGAGGTTGTGATTTTTCCCATCAGAAAAGGAATATATTACAGAAAACTTAGATCAGAGTATAGTTTGAATAAGTTTGAATAAAGTTTGAATAAAGAAGGTCAGTTCCTAACCTGGTCTTTCTGTGTGTCAGGATTTGACTGTGCAGTGCCATTGGTGCCCTGCTTATTGTCCTCCAGGCTTTTTCTCCTCCTCCTCACACAGGTTGTGTAAGGATTAGGGGAGGCTGGATCTCTGGTTTGGGCTTGGATTTGGCTGATGATATCCTCTGGTCTAGGGAATTCCTGGGGAAGTCTGAACCTGAGCTCCAGCACTGAGCTCACTGCCTGAAGGAGCATGAAGACCTCTGCCCTCCTCCCTGTTCCTCTGATCAATCCAGCACCCTGGAGCCCGGGTGCCAGGGTCTACAATGCCCCTGAAGAGAGGACTTCGATGCCAGCTAGGGCAGGTAGAAGAGGCCCTAGCAGACTGGTTGCCAGGAGCATGGATTTTTGTGGAAAATGTGAGTGGCAGGCATATGGTCCTCTCTTCTTGCTGCTGTACAACCTGTGCTCTTGTTGAAAAGACAGTGACACAGCAGGCTAGCCACCAGCTGGTCAATCTCACACTTCTTGAGCTGGGCATGGAGAACAGAGCAGGAAGCAGTAAGCTCCTGGGACCAAACTGAGCTTTCCAGGACCATCCACAAGAATATGGTGAGACTTGGGTTCTTCTCTTTCTTCCCAGCACATAAGAATGGACTCTAATGGTTCCATCATCCCCTCCTGCCCTGTGTACCCCATTTGCCTTCTCCCTTCCTCCCTAGGCAGACCCTACCACACAATGCGGGGGAGGTGCCTGTGATCTGTACTTCCTCTGCTTTCTGCCCACCTGTCTGTCTAACCTGGCCCTAGACTGAGCATTTACTAAATAAAATCCTGGTGGTGGTCTGTGTGTTGCTTTTTCAGTGCTGCCCCCACCCCAGGCCACATGGGCTGAAGGGTGACTGTAAGGTGGAGAATGAGGGCCCTTCTTGTTTCCTTCCAGGGAGGGGCCTTCTCCAGATGTGGCAGATACCATTTGCCTAAAATACAGACCTATATAGGTGACCCTTTCAACCTCATGCTTTAGCAAGTTTATTGAATGTGGCTGTGTCAATGGACAGATGTTGGGGTTTTAACCCAGACCCTAAATAAGTCCCTGACTACTGAAAGGACAGGCTGCTGGAATGAGGGACTTGAGTTCTGGCCCATGAACATCATCTCATTCACCCAAATGGTGGTGGCTCTTGTTTGGCTTTTTCTTAAACCAGCTTCTCCCCTCCCCTTGCAATGATGACCTCTCAGAGAACCATGACTTAATAAGAATGGGACTGCCATTCAGAGGGTATAAGCTCACCAGAGATGAAGCCTCTCCAGATGGCTGGCCCTCTCCCCAAAGTCCTAAGTCTTGCCTGCCTGCCTGTTCTCCAAGGCACTGTTAGCATCTGAGGCGGCTGTGGCAATTTTCACATCTGGGAAATGCATACCTTTCTTAACTGGGGTTGACCTGAAGTCTGTATGTTTCAGGTGAGCATTGCCTACAGGCAGTGTTTTACAAAACACCACTGTATGTCAGAGCTTTCATACATAGGCTCAGCCCAAGAGCATCTTTCTGTGTAACTGCTCTGTGTTAGAGGCTCTGAGAACCACTAAAACACTATGTGCCCCCCTCAGCTGTACAGCCCTTCATGACTGGCTTGCTCTTCTGGGTTTGTTAACCTAGGTTCAGTGTCAAGTCCTCAGCTCTTCTCAGCCAAGGAAGTGGGTGTGATCCGCTCATATTGTGAGACCTGCCTGTTCTGCCTGGCCTCTTCATCTTGTTTTTTTTGTTTTAAATTTTGTGTTTGTATGAGCTGCCTCAGATCCTTTTTTGAGGGGAATGATATAGGTAGGATACAAAGTAAAAATACAGGCTGTTAAGTGTTTTTATAGCTGGCTGACAGGCCAACTGAAGATGAGGAAGCACAAAAAAGGAACTGGGCAAACAGGCAGTTGCTGGGCCATCATCTCATTTAGGTCCAAAGAGCCCTGATGGCTTCATAGCATAGTACCTTGGTCCAAGCAACTAAGCTTAAACTGTGGGTAAGGACTGGACCCTTGGATTATAAGATCAATGTATGGTCAGGACTAGTCCTTTAAAAAAAAAAGGAAGAGATAGCAGTGTGCATAGCTGTGAATTGCAGTTACATGCATATTTCCTGGGAGCCATAGGACAGGGACAGGCAATGCACATTCCCAAGGTACAGTTCAGCACCCCCTCCCAGAAGAAACTCACAGTGCCACTGCCCCCAGCAATGGTCTACCATGCTCCAAGGTCTCACAGTTATCAGGGTCTTTGGGAGACATTGAGCCCTGAGTTCTCTTCCCTACTGGTTTTTGTTTCAACTTGCAACTATACAGTTTTGGGGACCATATTTCATTCAGTATTTTGGTTCCCAGGGCATTCTACCTCCCAGGACCAGGAGTGGTGGCAAGGACAGGTGTAAAAGCCAATACAATTCATAGCAAAAATGCTAATGCCCAGGACAGGTTACCAAATGACTAGATTTCACAATTCTTTGAAGAGCTGGCAGTTCAAACACACACAGCTTTAAGTTCCACAACAGCTGGGATGAGAGAATTTACTGTCTTCAATCCCAGAACAATGGGCTGTAATTTAGCCCAGCCCCTTATTGCCCCAGGCTGACGCAAAGTGAAATGTAGAGGCCAGGTCGACCAAACACGGCAGTAAGATTTAATCTGTTTCTCACATGTGAGGCAATAACAGTGAGTGGAGGGAGTGGCACAGTGATGGTCATACACAGCTTAAGTGACTGGGCAAGAAGTGTGTTGGGGGTGTGATCATAGACCCTAGGGGCCTGAACGAAGTATATACTTGAAGTCCTCCATGGCCTGGTTCTGTGAACAGTCAGGACCTATGATGAGGACAGAGCCTCTGGAAGGGCACTTCCATCCAAGGTTGCCAACAACTCACAGTGAAGGGAACAACCTGCTCCTAGCTCTCCTCTGGACCTCGGAGGTGTTCACCTTCCCTTCCTGGCACCAGCCTGCTACCTGGGCAGAGTGGAAAGTAAGCTGCCCTCTGGGCCCACTCCATACTTTTTCAGGAAGGAGAAGAGAGGCCGACCTTGTGTGTTAAACAGAAACTGCACCCTCCAGGAGAGGGAAAGTGCAGATCTGTTGTAGGAGCTAGGCATTCATTCAGCCTCCCTCACTAGAGGCAACAACCCTGCCCCAGGCCCTCACAGCTGGGTGAAACATTCCAAAATTGCCTTCCCTGACATGAAACTTCCAAAGTACAGCTTTTAGTTACTAAACCAAAAAAAAAAGCTTCAGCTACTTTTATTTTCTTGTGAAGTTAATTTTTCTTTTGAAAAAGCAAAACCAAGCTAACTTGGAATTAACCAGCCTTATCCTAACCAAGGCCTTCTAGATGCTGGACACAGGTGTCTTCCCCAGTGTCACCATTAGTCATCTTGAGGCCCTTTTACCTCATCAGTCCAGAAGCCCTGGGCCACTGGGTCCCACTGGGTAGCTGTAAAGGTGGCTTGGAGCACAGGAGGCAGAGCTGAGTCAGCAGTGGGCAGCCAGTCCACGTGCTGCAGAAACATTCCCCAGGCTTTGTCATGGCCAACTGTGCAGACTCCAGAATCAAGACGCTCAGAAGTTAAAACAAGCTCACAGCAAGGTTTGTATAAGGTCCTGGAGGAGCCCAGTAGGTAGGTTGAAGCTATGGGGCCAGCTGGTCAATGCTATGAGCTCTGCTTTTCTGCTAGAAACCAGGTAGCATCTCACTCTTAGCACCTCTCCTTCCTTGTCTGTCTATACTCCCACCACCCACCCCAAGCCACCACCATGATTCATTCATATACCCTGTCCTAAAACATTGCACTGAAAAAAGCAGGGAATCACTGGCTGCTGACATAGTACTCAGAAAATGGCATGAGGTACAGAGTAAACAATAAAACAAAAGCCCACTAGTCCCTACTGTGCTAGGACCTACTACCTGGGGATGTTGGGAGGCAGAATCTATAGGTCAGAGGGCTCTATGATCCAAATGTCCCAGGCATATTTCATGATGGTCTGGTCACTGGAGAACTTGCGTGAGCAGACAGTGTTCCTGATTACTTTCTTGGTCCACTCCTTGGGGTTCTGCAGAGAGAAGGAGATGCTAAGTAATCTCAAGTACAAGACAGACCAAGCTTCCAGAGCTTTATGATGTTCCCAAATGAGCTCTTACCTCTCACTCTGGGTGGCCTGATGGAAGAAGAGAATATGACAATCATAGTTCACTAAAGAGGGGCTCCAAGTACCAGAAAAGCTACCAAATGACTAGATAGAGTCTGAGAAGGTCCTGGCCTTCAAAATGTTCCATGTTCCACTAGGGCACAGCCCACACACACAAAAAGAAATACCACCAGATGAGTATTTGCCACAGGCAGGTCCAATTCCCAGGGGAAATGGCTGGGTGGTTTCCTTCCTAGGGGCCTCAGAGTCTGACAGTTGCCCCCAAACTTCAGCCACACCTGGAGAGACCTCCCTGAAGGGGCCACTTTCCTTGAGGTTCAGTTTAAGGTAAGCAAGAGTTCCTCCCAAAGGCCAACCTGTTCTGATACAGAAGGGGACATCAGAGCTGTCAAGTGCAGGCAATGACAGCAGCTTCCTAAGACTAGGAGGCTGAGACTGGCACCAAATCAGATGTACAAGTCCCTGAAGCCTCATCCAAGAACCTTTTAAAACAGTTTGGGAAAAAACCATCTGAACCAAAATTCTGCACAGTCATACCACCATCTCTAGTTTCTCCTCCACAGCCATCCTCTAGGGGGTGCACAGGTGGGACACTTAGGAAAAGAAGCAAAGCAGGCACCTAGGGACATCCTCTTTCACCTTCCCCAACTCAGGACTTGGGTCTTTCCATGATATCCCCTGTGAATTCCCTATGGGCCACATCAAAGCAGGGGCACCAGTCCCATGGGTCAGGCACATGCTCCACACAGAAACCTGGGACACAGGCTCTCTCCATAGCCTTCACCATCAAGTGGGGAGCTGGCATCCTGCCTTAGAAATTCTGCTCCACACAGCTGCAAGTCCCCTTAATCTACTGATTTTGAAGCTTTTACCTTTCCAAGGTGTTCACCTTAGACATGCTTTCTGTGTGCACATTGCTCCCAGGCCTGTCTCTCCACTTAGGCTGAGCTTTGCACCCATGCCTCCCTGACAATACCCACATGGAATGATCAGACTAGGGAACAGCCTATCTCTGTCCCCTTTGTAAGGGAAATTTGTGCCAGGTAGACAGCAGCTTGACCCCAGGAATCAAAAGGCACCAGTGTGGTAGATGAGAGCAGACAGATGGCCAAGACAGCTCCTGAATGGAAGATGGTAAAGAAACACCACGCTGTGTCTGGGTAGCTCACCTGATTAGAGCATCGTCCCAATATACCAAGGCTGCAGGGTCACTTCTGGGTCAGAACACATACAAGGAGCAATCAATAAATGCACAAATAAGTGGAGTAACAAATCTATTTATCTCTCTCTACATCCCCTCTCTAGAAAAAAATAGATGGATAAACAAAAGAAGCACCAGGTGCAGGGGAGCCTGAACCCAGAATGCTGCTCAGCTTCCTGAGCCCCTGGTCACCCTGCTATGGGCTACAAACTGAACTGTGACCTCCCAGGAGTGGCACAAGACAGCAGGATGCAGATGAACCCCAATGCTTCCCAAACAGGACTGCCCCTACCAACTCCGGGGTCGGAGAACCCTACCTGGTACAGCTAGTCCACCTGGCCTGGCAAGCCACATACGCTTCATAATCCACAAACACCTTGAACCTGAAAGAGGAGACAGCATCAGTAAACCAGCCACCAGGCCATGGCTGTGTCCTCATGCTCTGTAGCCCTCCTGACCATGGTGGCTGCTCTGTGTGAAATGCTAATGCCCTGGGAATATTATTCTTAAAAAAACCTCATTTTAATCCAATGATCCTTTAAAGAAATTACTGTTTATAATGCACCCTCCCAGTGCATGTAGGTTAGAACTGCACACGTGAAAGGTCTCTTCCTTTCACCTCCCAGGGAAAAGGGCACAGGGTGGCAGGCAACAGGCTCTCTGTAGCCATCTGTTCTCAGGTCCAGCTGGGCCAAGGACTGGTGATACATGCAGGATTTATGAATATAGAAATCATTCCACTTATAATTGAGTCAGAAGCGCATTTCATAAAACTGATGAAATTCTTTCTTTGATCAGACCTTGGCCAGGGCCTAGTTCCCGGTCCCAGTACCTGTGTGGTTATTATGATCTGGTCTGGTTGAAGCCAGCTGACAGCATTCATCAAAAAGAAACAAACAAAACCAACCCAAAAGCAACTAAAAGTGGAATAGGAGTCAATTCTCAGCATTCACCAGACCGCATTTACCAGTTGGTTGGAGCAAGTACTATCATATGGCAAATGGCACTGCCAATCTGTTCCAGCTTAGTAAGTCTGTAATCAAAGGTGAGTTATAATCATGTGTCAACTGCATTGTAATAAAACACTAATGACACTGCAAGTATAGTTAATTCAATTTTAATCGCTTTGTGTCACCAAGGGCCCAAATTTGTTATAGGGTTATGCCCAGCCCCACCCACCTCCCAGAGGAGTCCTGCCCACAAGAAAGGGCTCTGGAATCGTTTCGTACCATTCCCATGTGACATTACCTCCTGCTTGTCACATCCAGATAGTGCTGGGGGCCTGGGGCTGGACTGCGAAGCAGACAGTTTCTGCCACCACAGCCCCCACAGCACACCAAGCACCACAAGAGGCACTGCAAGATCTTGCCCTGGATGTAGTGGAACTTAGCAAGGTGGGTAGCCTGAGGATCAGCCCATGGGCCACAGTCAGGGAGATGTGTGTGAGCAAGCTTCAAGGCCAGCTTTCAACCCTAACAACGTGTAATTTCCAGCCCATCACAGGGACTTGTCTATCTGACCTGTCAGTGAGGGAGGACATAGGACCAAGGGGAGGCCAGTCCCACCTGTCCTACTTTAGCAGCCTATTGATGATGTCCTTGAAGCAGTCTGGCTCCTTGGGAGAGAAGAAGCCACTGCTGATCTGGTCCATAGCCTGCCTTAGCTGGGGCAGAAAGTTGTAGTATCTTGGGCATTATACCTGTGGGAAGGTTGGTCAAGTCAGCTGCTAGTCCAGTGTGTTCAGGCAGCAGCTGCAGGGCAGGTGGTGGGCACACCCCTGGCCATGTGGGCTGCTAGGCTATGTGGGCTGCTCGGCCCTGGAGAGATGGTAACGTGCTGTGATTGCAAAATCAATCCCACCTGCTCTTTTTACTGATTATAGAACAAAGGTCCCTGAAGATGTACAGTGGCACACATGGCTCCATCATATTCCCACAGGAGAGGGCTGCTCAAGAATTTGCAACTCTGCATTCCCACCCTGCATCCTGCCCCTACTCTGTAGGTTACAACAGGGTTGTGAGCATCAGGAAGTCAGAAAAGGAGGCATTTGGCAGATATGTACATCCTAGGACATGGATATGATGCAGAAATTCTGAATAATGGAGCACATGGGGTGTATACTCTCAGGCTGACAAGAACAAAGTTCTGACTTTATAGGTGACATTTGGCTTATTTATTTTTTTTATTTTTAGGTGACATTTGTATTTTTACCCAAGTAGTGCCTAAGGCTTTACCAACTCCCCAAAGAGCTTTTAGGCAACACTATCTTTTCTTTTTAATTATTACTCAGCATTAGGCTGGGGCCAGGACTCCTTGAAAATGTCCAGGGTTATGAAAAGTAAGAAAAGGCTGAGAAACTGTCATAGACCAGAAGGATGCTTTGGTTGGAATCCTGGGACAGAAAAGGTCGACAAGATGTTCATGAGAAAATGGTGAAATAAAGTATTGACTTTAATAAATAACACCATAACAGTCTTTGTTAATTAATTTTGACAATGTTCCATACTAATTAGTATAAGTAATATATAAGTAATAAGAAAAATTGGAAGGTATGTGGAACCCTGTACTGTCTTTGCATGTTTTCTATAACTCTGAAACTATTGCTAGACATGAGTTATTTTATGAAGTCAGACCAAGGAATCTCAGCAGTGGGCCAGCTTCAAATCTCCAAATCAATCAAGAGCCCCAAGGGTTTTCCCCACAGAGACCATGGCCTCTACCCTTCTGGAAGAACTTGGTCTGGATCCCTCAGACTGAACCATGTAGAATCACAGGGCAGCCAGCTCCTGCCCAAGCTGGAAGTGAGACAAGGACAGGGTGCCCACAATCATATCCCACCACCTGAGTGAGCAGGCATTAATCCTGACAAGTGGAGGCCTCACCAAGAGCCCTTTCCTCCCTGGGAATCTGAGCAATGCCCAAGACAATGCCACACTCTTGACATGTGGAGGGACACACCATTTCTAGTCCAGGGCCTTGATTTCTTCCACCTGCAAGCCAAAGGTAAAGAGGTTCTCAG
The DNA here is from genome assembly GCF_021234435.1 of Artibeus jamaicensis. NCBI lineage: Eukaryota > Metazoa > Chordata > Mammalia > Chiroptera > Phyllostomidae > Artibeus > Artibeus jamaicensis. The sequence goes on along the minus strand of NW_026521267.1, from coordinate 1,284,753 downwards.
CCCCAGCTTCCTCAGCCATCTCCACTCAATCTGGCAGACTCAAGACAGAAGAACCCAAAACCATTCCAGATATAATTCCACCTGCTTTCCCTGGGCTCTGATGGAGCACATCTCATGACAGCCACCTAACCCATGTGCAGAAATCTGTCAACCTGAAGCTTGTTTTGTGATTCTAGTCAGTTTTCAGAAATTAAGAAATAAACGGAACAACACTGTTAGTTCTGACTACCAACGTACAGGAAATACAAGGAACTAAAAGACATACTGAAATATACAAGAGGGAGGAAGTCAGAACAAGCAAGCTGAGGAACACACACCAACCAATTTCTGTACTAAAAATTGCAGGGGAAAATAAAGACAAACATATAGGGAAAACCTACAGAAAGGAGATTTAAGAGGCAGTGATGCTAGGCCCTTGCCAGCGTCCTCATTCAAACAAACTGCTCAAGATATTTTTAACTTTAATATCTAAGTGTCACAATGGTCTTCTGGTGGTCAAGACTCTGTGAGGATTATAGTTTAGGGGGGAAACATCACTATGACGATGTGTTAAGTGCTAAGGGGTAAAGTGTTCTAGTCTCTATGGTTTGCTATGAAACAGTCCTACTTTTCTCTAGCCTTGAATTTTTTAATTTAATTATTGTTCAAGTACAGTTTTCTGTCTTTTACTCCCATCCCAGCCCACCCTCCTAATGCTACCCACCTCCCTCCCATTTCTCCCCCCTTAGTTGTTGTCCATGTGTTCTTTATACTAGTTCCTGTAAATTCTTCCCCTTTTTTCCGTAAATTCCCTCCAGTCTCCTCTCTGGTCACTGTCAGCCTGTTCTCTATTTCAGTGTCTTTGGTTTTATTTTGCTTGCTTGTTTGTTTGTTGTTTAGCTTCCTGTTAAAGGTGAAATCATATGGTATTTGTATTTCACTGCCTGGCTTATTTCACTCACCATAATGCTTTCCTGTCCCATCCATGCTGTTTGTTGCAAAGGGTAGGAGCTCCTTCTTTCTTTCTGCTGCATAGAATTCCATTGTGTAAATGTACCATAGTTTTTGGATCCATTCATTTACTGATGGGCACCTGGGTTGCTTCCAACTCTTGGCTATTGTAAATTGTGCTGCTATGAACATTGGGGTGCATAGGTTCTTTTGGATTGGTGTTTCAGGGTTCTTAGGATATACTCCTAACAGTGGAATTGCTGGGTCCAAAGGCATATTCATTTTTATTTTTCTGAGAAAATTCCATACTGTTTTCCATAATGGTTGTACCAGTCTGCAATCCCACCAACAGTGAACTAGGGTCCCATTTTCCCCACAACCTGTCCAACATTTGTTTGTTGCTTTGTTTATGATGGCCATTCTGACCAGTGTTAAGTGATATCTCATTGTGGTTTTAATTTGCATCTCTCTGATAGCTAGCAATATTGAGCATCTTTTCATGTGTCTCTAGATCCTCAGTATGTTCTCCTTGGAGAAGCATCTGTTCAAGTCCTTTTCCCATTTTTTAATTGGGTTGCTTGTCTTAGAGTGAAGTCGTGTGACTTCTTTGTATATTTTGGAGATTAAACGCTTGTCTGAGGTATCATTGGCAAATATGTTTTCCCATACAGTTGGTTCTCTTTTTATTTTAATACTCTTTTCTTCACCCATGCACGAGCTTTTTATTTTGATGAGATCCCATTTGTTAATTCTTTCCTTTATGTCCCTTGCTCTAGGGGACATATCAGTAAAAATGTTGCTGTGTGAAATATCTGAGATTTTCTTGCCAATGTTCTCCTCTAGGATTTTAATGGTGTCATGGCTTATATTTAAGTCTTTTATCCACCTTGAATTTATTTTGGTGTATGATTTGAGTTGGTGCTCAAGTTTCATTTTTTTGCAAATGGCTGTCCAGTTCTCCCAATACCATTTGTTGAAGAGGCTATTTTTAATGCATTTTATGTTGCTGCCCTTTTTATCAAATATCAGTTACACATAGAGACTTGGGTTTATTTCTGGGCTCTCTGTTCTGTTCCATTAGTCTATGTGCGTGTTTTTTTCCAGTACCAGGCTGTTTTGATTACAGTGGCCTTGTAATACAGTTTGGTATCAGGTATTGTGATCCCTCCTACTTTGTTCTTTCTCAAAATTGCAGCTGCTATTCAGGGTTGTTTATAGTTCCACGTAAATTTTTGAAGTGTTTGTTCTATGTCTGTGAAATATGCCATTGGTACTTTAATATGTATTGCACTGAATCTGTAAATTGCTTTGGATAGTTTGGATATTTTGATGATGTTAATTCTTCTAGTCCATGACTACTGTGTGTGTTTCCATTTGTGTCTTCCTTGACTTCTTTCTTCAGTGTTGTGTAGTTTTCTGCATACAGGTCTTTTACGTCCTTGGTTAGATTTATTCCCAGATATTTTATTTTTCTTTTTGGTATATTGAATGGGATTTTTCTCAATTTCTGCTTCTGTTGTTTCATTGTTAGTATACAAAATGCCTTTGATTTCTGGATATTGATTTTGTATCTTGCTGTTATGCCAAATTCATTTCTGGATATTGATTTTGTATCTTGCTGTTATGCCAAATTCATTTCTTAGGTTGAGCAGTTTTTGGGTAGAGTCTATAGGATTTTCCATGTACACTATCATGTCATCTGCAAACAATGACAGTTTTGTTTCCTCCTTTCCGATTTGGATGCCTTTTATTTCCTTTTCTTCTGTGATTACTTTGGCTGAAACTTCCAATACTGTATTGAATAGAAGTGGTGAAGTGGACAACCTTGTCTAGTTCCCGATCTTAGTGGAAAAGCTTTTAGTTTTTTCCCATTGATTATGATGTTGGCTGTAGGTCTCTCATATATGGCCTTTATTATATTAAGGAATGCTGGACCAACGCCAAGATGGAGGCGTAGGTGGAAACACCTTGCATCCCTGCACAACCAAATCTGAAAACAACAAAGTTTTAACAATAACCAATGCAACCAAACCACACAGAAAATTGACAATACAGAGTCCAAAAACAACGAAATGCTCAGCTAAACCGGTAAGAGGGGCGAAGCCAGCAGCAGAGCGGGTTGGCCAAAAAGATCACCGACCAGGGTGGTGTGCAAGCAGCTGAAGGCGTGGATCCCAGATGCGGGCTAGCTACAGGCGTACACAGGGAAGAGGCGCGGCTGTCTGTCTGCAGTCGGTCGAGCATTTGCTTGCAGATAAACCAGTGAAGAGGCGAGCATTGAGACCTCATGGCACAGAGCAGCGGGATCCCACATTTCCGCTCAGATAAACAGGTGGGGTGAGTGGTGGGACGGACTGGGCTAGTGGAGAGGGCTGCCATTGCTCCCTCTCTGACCCTGCCCCACATATAGCGTCACAAACCAGCAACCAGGGTGGCCCCACCCTGGTAAACAACTAAGGCTCCTCTCCTCATACATCACAGGCACAAACAGATAAAAACATGGCTCAAGAACAACTCAGAGCCCCAGAGAAGATAAATCTAAGCTATGAAGAAACAGCCAAACTTTCAGATGCACAGTTCAAAACACTGGTGATCAGGATGCTCACAGAACAGGTTGATTTTAGCCACAAATTAGAGGAACATATGAAGGCTAAACTAATTGAAATGAATTGTAATGCACAGGAAACCAATAGTAATGGAAAGGAGACTGGGACTCAAATTAAGGGAGTAGACGAGAAGGAAGGAAAAAATGACCAAACAGAAAAGAATGAAAAAACAAGAATTCAAAAGAATGAGGAGAGTCTTAGGAACCTCCAGGACATCTTTAAATGTTCCAACATTCTAATTATAGGGGTACCGGAAGGGGAATAGGAACAGCCACCAGTGGCAAATTTATGTGAAGAAATCATAAAGGAGAACATCCTCCATCTGGCAAAGGAAATAGACTGCCAGGAAATCCAGGAAGCTCAGAGAGTCCTAAAAAAGTTGGACCCAAGAAGGAACACACCAAGGCACATCATCATTACATTAGCTAAGATGAAAATGAAGGAGAGAATCCTAGAAGCAGCAAGAGATAGGGGACAGTCACCTACAAAGGAGTTCCCATCAGACTGTCAGCTGATTTCTCAAAAGAGACCTTACAGGCAAGAAGGGACTGGAAAGAAGTATTCGAAGCCATGAAAACCAAAGACCTACATCCAAGATTGCTCTATCCAGCAAAGTTTTCATTTAGAATGGAAGGGCAGATAAAGTGCTTCTCAGATAAGACCAAATTTAAGAAGTTCATCATCACCAAGCCCTTATTATATGAAATGTTAAAGAGACTTACCTAAGAAAAAGAAGATAACAAATATGAACAGTTAAAGGACAGCAAACTCACAGTTATCAACAACCACACCTAAAACAAAAGCAAATTAAGAAGACAGCTAGATCAGGAGTGAACCATAGAAATGAAGATCACATGGAGAATTAGCAACAGGGGAGTGGGAGGAGGAGAAGGGGGAGAAGGTACAGAAAATAAGTAGCATAGACAGTAGATAGAAAATAGATAGGGGGAGGGTAAGAATAGTAGGGGAAATACAGAATCTAAAGAACTTTAGTTCACGTGTTCATGAACTAAAGGGGAAGAATGATGGGGGGAATGGTGCAGGGTGGAGGGGAACGGGGGAATGGAACAAATGTAATGACCTAATCAATAAAAAAATGTTAAAAGAAAAAAAAAGGAATGCTCCCTGTATTCCCACTTTGGTGAGTGTTTTTATTATGAATGGATGTTGTACCTTATCAAAAGCTTTTTCCATGCTTGCCGCTATGATCATGTGGTTTTTGTCTTTGCTTTTGTTTATGTGATGTATTACATTTACTGACTTGGGAATATTGAGCCATCCTTGCATCCCTGGGATGAATCCCGCTTGGTTATGGTGAATGATATATTTAATGTATTGTTGGATGCAGTTTGCCAATATTTTGTTGAGGATTTTAGCTTCTATGTTCATCAGCAATATTGGCCTGAAGTTTTCTTTCTTTGTGGTGTCTTTATCTGGGTTTGGGATTAGGATGATGCTGCCTTCATAAAAAGAGTTTGGGAGTTTTCCATCATTTGGGATTTTTTGGAATAGTCTGTGAAGAATAGGGGTTAGCTCTTCCTACATGCTATGTAGAATTCTCCTGTGAAACCATCTGGTCCAGGGCTTTTGTGTGACGGGAGATTTTGATTACTGCTTCAAATTCATTTGCTGTTATTGGTCTATTCAGGCTTTGTGCTTCTTCATTGAGTGTTTGAAGATTATATTTTTATAGAAATGTGTTCCTTTCACCTAAGTTTCCAAATTTCTTGGCATACAGTTCTTCATAGTAATTTCTTACAATCCTTTGTATTTCTGTGGGTTCAGTTTTAATCTCTCCTCTTTCATTTCTGATTGTGTTTATTTGGGCCCTCTCTACTCTTTTCTTGATGAGCCTCCTTAAAGGCTTGTCAATTTTGTTTATCTTTTCAAAAACCCAGCTCCTGGATTCATTGATTTTTGGAATTGTGCTTTTAGTCTCTATGGCATTTAATTCTGCTCTGATCTTGGTTATTTCCTTCCTTCTACTTGTTCTGGGATGTCTCTGTTTTTGTTCCTTGGGTTCTTGTAGGCATGGGGTTAGGCTGTTTGTTTGAAATGTTTCTGTCTTTTTTAGAAAGGCCTGTATTGCTATGAACTTCCCTCTCAGGACTGCCTTCACTGTGTCCCATAAGTTTTGGGTTGTTGTGAGTTTATTTTTATTTGTTTCCAGAAACTTTTTGATTTATCCCCTAATTTCATTCTTGACCCATTCGGTGTTTAATACCATGCCATTCAATCTCCAGGATTTGGGGTATTGGGGTTTTTTCCTTTGGAGTTGGTTTCTAGTTTCAGTCCCTTGTGGTTGGAGAAAATGTTTGGTATAATTTCAATTTTCTTGAACTTTTTGAGGCTCCCTTTGTGTCCTATATGTGGTCTATCTTTGAAAACGTTCCATGTGCATTTGAAAAGAATGTGTATTTAGCTTCTTTGGGATGAAGGGCTGTATATACATCAGTTAAGTCCATTTCATCCAGGGTGTTGTTTAATGCCACAATATCTTTGTTGATTTTTGTTTGGGAGATTTGTTTATTTTTGACAGTGGGGTGTTAAAATCTCCAACTATAATTTTGTTGCTGTCAGTCTCTTTCTTGAAGTCCTCTAAGATTTTCTTTATATATTTTGGTGCTCCTATGTTGGGTGCATATATATGTACAATGTGAATGTCTTCTTGGTGGATTCTTCCCTTGAGCATTATGAAGTGACCTTCTGGGTCTCTCTCTCTTTATGGCCCTTTTTTGAAGTCATTTTGTCTGATACGAGTATTGCTACCCTGGCTTTTTTTTTTTTTTTGGTCTGTTTGCTTGGAAAATTTGTTTCCAGCCCTTCCAGACCGTCTGTGATGGTCTTTTGTCCTGAGGTGGGTCTCTTGTAGGCAGCATATGTGTGGGTCAGGCTTTCTTATCTGTTCAGGTATTCTGTCTTTTGATTGGAGCATTTAATCAGTTTAAAGGTTATTATTGGTAGGTACTTATTCATTGCCATTTTTGTACCTGTGTTCCTCTTGTCTCTTTTCCTTCCTTTGCTTAGAGCAGTCCTTCAGTATCTCTTGCAGAGCTGTTTTGGTGGAGGTGTATTCTTTTAGACTTCTTTTGTCTTGAAAGCTCTTTATTTGGCCTCCTATCTTGATTGAGAGCCTTGCTGGTAAAGTAGCCTTGGTTGTAGGCCTCTGGTTTTCATAACTTGGAATATTCTTGCCATTCTCTTCTTTTTTTAAATTGTATTGATTATGCCATTACAGTTGTTCTATTCCCCCCATCATTCCTCTGTACCCTGCACAACCCTCTCCCCATTTCCCCCCTTTTGTTTGTGAACACATGTATCAAATTCTTTAGATTCTATATTTCTCCTACTATTCTTACCCTCCCCCTATCTATTTTCTATCTACAGTATATGCTACTTATTTTCTGTACCTTCTGCCCCCTTCTCCTCCTCCCACTCCCCTGTTGCTAAACCTCCATGTGATCTTCATTTCTATGGTTCACTCCTGATCTAGCTGTCTTCTTAATTTGCTTTTGTTTTAGGTGTGGTTGTTAATAACGGAGTTTGCTGTCCTTTCACTGTTCATCTTTTTGATCTTCTTTTTCTTAGGTAAGTCCCTTTAACATTTCATACAATAAGGGCTTGGTGATGATGAACTTCTTGAATTTGATCTTATCTGAGAAGCACTTTATCTGCCCTTCCATTCTAAATGAAAGTTTTGCTGGATAGAGCAATCTTGGTTGTAGGTCTTTGGATTTCATGACTTGGAATACCTCTTTCCAGCCCCTTCTTGCCTGTAAGGTCTCTTTTGAGAAATCAGCTGACAGTCTGATGGGAACTCCTTTGTAGGTGACTGTCCCCTATCTCTTGCTGCTTCTAGGATTCTCTCCTTATATTTGATGTTGGATAATGTAATTATGATGTGCCTTGGTGTGTTCCTTCTTGGGTCCAACTTTTTTAGGACTCTCTGAGCTTCCTGGATTTCCTGGCAGTCTATTTCCTTTGCCAGACGGAGGATGTTCTCCTTTATGATTTGTCACATAAGTTTTCCACTGGTGGCTGTTCCTCTTCCCCTTCTGGTATCCCTATAATTCGGATTTTGGAGCATTTAAAGATGTCCTGAAGGTTTCTAAGCCTGTCCTCATTTTTTTTTTTTGAATTCTTGTTTCTTCATGTTTTTTTGTATGGTCATTTTTTTTCTTCTTTCTTGTTCCCTCCCTTGATTTGAGTCCCAGTTTCCTTTCCATTACTATTGCTTTCCTATGCATTTCCTTTCATTTTAATTAGTTTATGTGTTCCTCTAATTTGTGGCTAAAATCAACCTGTTCTGTGTGCATTCTGATCACCAGTGTTTTGAACTGTGCCTCTGATAGGTTGGCAATTTCTCGTTTGCTTAGATTTTTGGTCTCTGGGGCTCTGAGTTGTTCTTGAACACTGTTTCGATCTGTTCCTGCCAGTCTAGCTGAGTGCTTTGTTGTTGTCGGACTCTGTATTGTTCAATTTTCTGTGTTTTGGCTGCATTTATTTTTACTAAAACTTTGTTGTTTTTAGATTTGCTTGTGTGAGAAGGCAAAATGTTTCCTTCTACGCCTCCATCTTGGTGGAAGTCCCGCCATTCTCTTCTTGCTTGTAGTGTTTCCATTGAGAAGTCGTAGCTAACCTTATTGGGGCTCCCGTGTATGTTACTTCCTTTTCCCCCTTGTTGCACTTAAGATTCTTTATCTTGGAATTCGGTCATTTTAATGATGATGTGTCTTGAACTGGGCCTCTTTGGGTTCCTCTTGATTGGGACTCTCTGTGTTTCTTGGATTTGTGTGACTTTTTCTCTCATCAAATTAGGGAAGTTTTTCCTTATTACTTTTTCAAATAGGTTTTCTATCATTTGTTCTTCTTTTTCTCCTTCTGGTATCCCTATTATTCGGATATTATTACATTTCTTATTGTCTTGCATTTCTCTTAATCCCTCTTCATTCTTTCTGAGCCTCTTTCCCTTTTCTTGCTCTTTCTGCGAGTTGATTTCTACTTTGTCCTCCAACTCACTGATCTGATCTTCTGATTCATTGATCCTTCCTTTGATTTTTTCTACTGTGTTCTTCAGTTCAGAAATTTTATTCTCCATTTCCTCTTGGCCTTTGCTAATAGGTTCTGTTTCCTTTTTCATGTTGATATAGTTTGCGGAGACGTCATTGTAGCTCCCCTGTAGTTTCTGGTAGCTCATTGTGAGCTCTTTGAACTTCCTGATAACCAGTGGTTTGAATTCAATATCTGATAGTTGACTTGCCTCTATTTCAGCTAACATTCTTTCTGAGGCTTCCTCCTCTTCTTTCATTAGGGGCTCATTTCTTTGTCTTCCCATTGTTTGTGAGACTCTTCTTGTTAGCCTCAGCTTCTTAAATTGATCTGTTTTGACTCTCTGGGTTTATGGTGTGAACTTCTGTGGTAGAATACCTGTGAAGTTCAGTGGTGAAGTCTCCTTCAGGTATCCTGATGTTCTCTACTTCCACCTAGTCCTTTTTTTTGTGTGTGTGATCAGTTGGAAGGGGAGGCAAAATGGTTTATGACAGCAGGAGAGTATTTTGTGATTTTACAGTCACAGCCGGTAGAAAAGTGATAGAAGATCTTTAGGCATAATCTTCAACCCAACTTGCCACTTTTAGGAAAGGATGGAACTGGAAAGCATTATGCTGAGTGAAGTAAGCCAGGTGTTGAGGGACAAATACCATATGATCTCACCTTTAACAGGAAGCTAAACAACAAAACAAACAAGCAAGCAAAATAAAAACAAAGACACTGAAATGGAGAACGGGGGGGATGGCGACCAGAGGGGGGAGAATTTCAGGGGAAAAAGGGGAGGGATTTAGAGGAGCTAGTATAAAGGACACATGGACAACAGCTAAGGGGGGTGGAAATGGGAGGGAGGTGGAAATGGGAGGGAGGTGGGGAGCATGAGGGGTGGGCTAGGAAGGGAGTAAAAGGCCGAAAACTGTACTTGAAAAATAATTAAATAAAAAATTAAAAAAAAAGAAAGGATGGACAATAGATAAGTCTCTTGTTGGGGAGGGAAGGCTTGTGAGTTGGATCTAAAAATAGTGAGGTTGCAGGCGGTAAGATTCTGAAATAAGGTGAGAGTAAAGGATAGTAAATAGGTGTAGTGTGCGAGCAAATAGAGTTAATCACTACAGTAGTAGAATTCAGGAACCTGTAAAGTGGGCTAAGATCTGGGAGGTGTGTTGTGAAGTATTTACAGTTGTATAGAACAGCTATTATTTACAGTAATATTAGAGCAACAATCATATGATGGACTCTATGTGACCTGGATAACATGAATAGGGGGTATAGAACTTTGGGTAGTGTGCTAAATGAAAACAAATGGCGTGAAGTATAGAAAATTAGCAGTACACTGTGGAGGAGAGAACAGGGGAAACCTGTCAAATGATACAATATAACCAATCAAGGCAAAGTAGCCTATACAGAAAGAGGAGGAATACAAAGATATTATTAAAATATAAAAGAAGTAAGAATAATGAAAATAATAATAATACAAATATGCAGTGACTTGTGGCTTCTCTGCTATAGCAAAGTGAAATTTTTCTCTCTGTCTCTACTCTTAGGATGCCCCCTCTTTGGGTCCAACTTTGGTCTTTTCGAGGTTCCAAGTTGTTTGTGTCCCTTGTGGGTAAAATAAAAGAAAACAAACAAACAATGAAAAGGCAGGAGAATGGAGGAAAAAGCTATAAGTTTGGAAAGAAAGGAAGAATGAATAAAACGGAATAAGAAAGGAGACGAAAAAACTATTGAAAGATAAAATAATAATAAAATTAAAAAGATACAAGATTACTAAAAAAAAAAACCACCAAAAAACCATCTCTTATTGATTTCAAACTGGCCAAACCAGTTTTTCTGGCTGCAGCAGGCTGAGGGTTGATTGGTATGGTCTTTCTGCAAGTGCTCTCCCAAGAGCTAGCCCGGCACCTCTCCCCAGTGCCCCACAAAGGCAATCTAGATTCTTTTCAGAGCACTTTCCCTAGGGGTCCTCTCTGTGGGCTGAGATATAGGCCTACACCAGCCAGGCTGCCTGGGTCCTGCGGGATCTGTCACAGACCTTCCCACTTCTTTGGGGGAACTCAAGGGCTTCTGCCCATCCTGTGGATCACTGCCAGGCTGGGTGGGGAGCAGGCCAAGCTGCTGTGGCAAGAGAATCCTTCAATTTTCTTCCCCCAAAAATTTCTCCAGAAAGCCTGCTTCTCAGCCCAGCCTAATCCCCCAGCCAGACCAGTGACTGCTGGAGTCAGAGCCCGACAATGAGCCTCTCAATTCTCCCGGGCTGGCGACCAGAGTCTATGGTTGAGCATGGCCTGTTGTCTTTATTACCCTCTCCGTAACTCAAGTAGACAGGTCTCTGCCTGGTGTTGCCCAACCTTGCTTAAGATGGGGAGGGAGCTGATGACCTGGCTCTCTCCCAAGTACCCTATAGCAGACCCGAGGCTCAAAAAGAGTCTGCCATAGACCTGTCGGGTGCTGGGGCTCCTGAAGAGTTCATGGCAGACACCCCCAGCACTGCTCACAGGCTAAGGCTGCTGGGCACTGGGCGCTGCTGCTCTTGTCTTTGCTCAGGTCCCCAAGACCCCACTGACCTGCAGCTATCTCCTTACTGCCTGGTCCTTTAGTGTCCATCACAATCTCTGGTCTCTTATTTTCATAAATGCTGGGGAACTGTTGGTTGTTTGCCCTGTTCCTTCATAGATCTGCCAGAATTTTCTCCCATGTGTACAGGAAATGGAATCTGCTCCGTCCTACTCCATCACCATCTTCCTTCCTCCATAAATTACTTTACTGTTGTTCAATTACAGTTGTCTGCATTTTCTCCCCACCACTCCCCCCACCTGCCAATAATACCTTTGATAAAGACTTAATATTCAAATTATTTAAAGAACTTAATATAACTTAACACACAAAAAACCCAACACAATTAAAGAACAGGTAGAGGTCCTAAATACTTCTCCAAAAAGGACATACAAATAACCAATAGACATGTGAAAAAATGCTCAAAATCACTAATCATTAGAGGAATGCAAGTTAAAATCAGAATGAGATATCACCTCTCACCTATCAGAATGGCTATCATCAATAAGTGAACTAACATTTAGTGAAGATGTGGAGACAAGGGAACCCTCTTGCACTGTTGGTGAGAATGCAGATTGGTGCAGACACGATGTAAAATAGTATGAAGTTTCCTCAAAAAAAAAAAAAAGAAAAATGAATTTGCCTTTGAACCAGCTATCCTACTTCTGGGTATATATTTGAAGAAATTCAAAACACTAATTCAAAAAGACATAGGTACCTCTATGTTCATTGCAGGGTTATTTACAATCACCAGGATATGGAAACAATCCAAGTGCCCATCAATAAAATGTGTGAATAAAGAAGATGTGGTGCAGATACACAATGCACTAGAATTTAGCCATAAAAAGGATTAAATTTTACCATTTGCAACAGCATGAATAAATCTAGAGGGTATTATGTTAAGTGAAATAGGTCAGAGAAAGACAAGTACCATGATTTCACTTATACATGGAATCTAAAAAGAACAAAATAAATGAACAAAATAAACAATCAAAATAGAAACAGACTCATAGATGCAGAGAATAAACAAATATCTCTGAGACTTTGCTTTTGGTTATTTTGGATATATACCTAGATGTGGAATTGTTAGATCATATGGTAATCCTATGTTTGAATTTTTGAGGAACCATTATACTGGTGGCTCCACCATTTTACATTCCCACCAACAGTACACAGGGGTTTCTGTGAAGCAGGACTACTTTGTGGTGGCTGCCACCCTGCCAGACATTATCTGCTGCTTTAAGTCCTCCAAGTTTGGCTGCCGGGACCCAGTGAGAACTTGTTTTGAGATATTCCCAGATAAGGTTTGTTTGTTCACTTGGGATTTGAACTCAGTGGGGAAGGACAGGATGTTCTCAGGCTTGGCTTTTTCCTTAAGGCCAGGGCGTGTGTGGACAACAGCATCCCCTCATCTTGGTTTCTTCATCATTGGTGGGTGGGACAGTCCCCCTTCTTTACCGACCAGGGCCACACTGTGCCTCACTAGGAGTCAAGGCACTAAGAACACTGTAAAAGTCTCCCGTGGGTAAAGCTGGACGTCTTTGGCAGGCTCTGTTTGGTGATTTTATTTTATTTTTTTCTGTTCAGTATTTTTATATAAATCCAACATATCTTAGGTGAGAGAGTCTTGGGAGGTGGGGGTTGGGAGTCCTGTACCTCCTGGACACCTGCAGTAGAGCAAACATGATGCAGAGTCAACCTGTGGGGTCCTCCTGGTCCCTCTCAGTGGCCCTTGGGCCCTGCTCCTTGGCTGGTTTCAAGCCAAGCCTAGCACCTACTTTGTCTTCTCCCTACTGTCAGCCCTGTAGAGTCCTTGGGGTGAGTGGCTGAGCACCTCAGGCCTACACATGCTGACTATGTAAACCCATTCCATGAATGAAAGGTAATTGAAGGTACCACTTTGTTTGACTTCAGGTTGCCATTCAGCTGAATGACACCCAGCCCTTGCCATTCCTGAGCTTGTGCAGATCCTGGTGGATGTGGATAAAGTGGACTGGGAAAAGGTTAGCATGAAGACAAGGGCATGGGACTACAGTGTCTCCTTCAGTCCTGAGTGTTGGGTGATGGCATCCCCCATAGAGCTGGGAATATGGAGTGATTGTGTCCCCTGCAGACCTGGGCACATACATAGGAGTGATGGTATTCCCTGCAGATGTGGGTATTGGGTGATGGCATCCCCCACAGAGCTGGGAATATATAATGATGATGTCCCCTGCAGTCCTGGGCCACAGACATAGTATTCCCTATGGAGGTGGGCTTGGGGTGACCGTATCCTCCTGACTTTGGGGTTTATCTCAGTAATAGTTATGAGTACTGAGCTAGTGCTACAAAACTGAGGGAGGCCTCTTCCCTGTGGCTTTGGCAAAATGGAGGGACATTTTCCCTGAGATGACGGGGACTGTGGGGAGAACAAAGATCCAGGAGGCTCTGGTGTTTCTTCCAAAAGACCAAAACACAGTGAGTGGGAACATGGGTACAGGGGCATAGAAGAATAGATTTTTTGGAAGCCAAGAAAAGGATTCTGACACTACTTAGGGCTTCTAATATATATTTCTCATCTTAGAAATCATGGCAAAAACTCCAGAAGTCTTAAATAAATACATTGTTTACATCTTTATTGGTTTGTTTTCATGACTTATTTTGGTCTCAGATTCTTTACTATGATGGTGTATTCTTAATCTACACTAATTAGATCATAAAACAAAACTTATCCTGTTTTATAGAACCCAGAGCCCCTCTGTGGTCTTGGGGTGTACCTGATGGGATTAGGTGGCCCATCTTGGTCCTTCCCACTCCTGGCCAGTAGAGAGCAGGGCCATACAGTTTATAAGTGTTCTCTGGACTGTGGGTGTTAAGTCATTTTAGTGGAAATAAAATAGAAAACTGCTTAGTGCTCTGTTTTGTTTACCAATGAAATATGGTTTACAGAGAACCCTCATGTACTATTGGTAAGAGTGAAGCCACTATGAAAAACACTGTGGAGGGTCCTCAACAAATTAAAAATGGAACTGTTTCCTCTTCTGGGTATACAAGTATATACAAAGAAACCATTTCAAAAGCATATATGCACCCCTATATGTCATAAAAAAAGAGTGAAATCTTACCATTGTAGCAACATGGATGGACCCAGAGGGTATTATGCTAAATGAAATCAGTCAGTTGGAGAAAGACAAATAGTATATGATTTAACTTACATGTGGAATCTAAAGAACAAAACGAATGAGCAAACAAAACTGAAACGGTGTTATAGATACAGAGATCAGACTGATGACTGCCAAAATGGATGGTGGTTGGGGGAGTGGGTGAAAAATGTGAAGGCATTAAGAAAGACAAACCAGTAGTTACAAACTACTCACAAGAATGTGAAGTACAGCATAAAGAATATAGTCAATAATTTTGTAATAACTGTATTTGGTGTCAGGTGGGTCCTGGAAATTTAATGGGGAGTACTTCATTAAATCTGTGATTATCTAACAACTATGCTGTATACTTGAACCTAATACAAAATAATGTTGAATGTAAACTGTAATTGAAAACTAAATGAAATCGTTTACAAAGCAGGAAACTGAGGTGATTCTAGGTAGTAGGGTAAGCTTTATTCATTTGTGTGTGTTTGCTGGGTCAGGGTGCAAAATGTTTGTGGATCATATTAGGAAAATGAAGGGAATTGAGCTCAACTGCAGTTTTGAGGAAGTTCTAGATAGGCCCCAGAGAGTAGAGGCTCCTTTCTGGTAACATGTTAACATCTGTCTTTGATCTTAGACTTCCCTTTTACTTAGGCATTTGGCAAAAGAGATGCATGTTTCTAAACAAAGAACCCTGGAATGTTCTGAAATGTTTTAGGCTTGGCAAATCACAAAGAAAACCTGTGTAAACCTGTACACCAACTACATCGTGCTGCCCAAGGCTTTGGAGTGCTGGCCTGTGTCCATGTTTGAGAAACTGCTGCCACGGCACCTGGAGATCATCTATGCCATCAACCAGAGGCACCTGGATGCAGGCATTGGCTGTGCTGGGGTTGGGGTTGGGTTGGTGGGCTGCACCCATGCCAAGGGGCCCTTCTTTTTTCTCCACATTACTTCTTGAATCAAATAGCCTCTGTCCAGCAGAGGACTTTGAGGTGTGAGGGCTGTTACTTTGCAGAGCTGTTGGCTAATCCCCTACCTAGACCTCTGGTGTATATGTGGGAGTTATGGATTTGGGTCCTTTTAAGATGTTCCTGTTCCCTTGTTGGTTTTTGATTTAAGTGTCTGTTCTTGGAATGTCAAAGACTTTATCCTGAGATGACTTAGCAGCAATTCAGTGATTTGGAAACAAACCCCCAGTTGTCATTGTTACCTGCAGAAAAGTGGTATAAGAACAGGGGGTCTTGAAATTTAGGTATGATTATAGTTCATTTTTTAACCTTTTGGTAAAAAGGCAGCTATTCCAGCTGTCAAAATGTGATTAAAACCTACTTAGGCCGACAGGGACAGCATTCCCATCTTTTCCTTGTAAGTCACATGGCATGGCCCTAGCACTGATGGTTCTCTAGTCTGATGCTGACACAGCAGCTCTGCTGAGCCCTCAGGCTGGACCTAGCTCATCCCTGGACTCAGGCAGCATGGGAGGAGGGGCTCTCAGAGGTGCATCCAGGGTATTTAAGTGCAAGTCTGGGGTGTAGCAGCCCCAAGGTTTTCTTGAAGGAGACCAGACTTGCCGCAGGGAGTCCTTAACCCACTGTGGGACTTTTGGCACTTCTGCTCATGGTTCTTTGTCAAGGCAACAGCAAGTGTCTGCCCTGTTCCCCAGGGATGTGGACTACCTGCAGAGGATGCCTCTGATTGAGGAAGGGGACTACAAGCAGATTAATATAGCCCAACATGTGCGTGATTGGATCCCATGCTATCAATGGCGTAGCTAGAATCCACTCAAAGACCATAAAACAGTCAGTGTGAGTGATCCAGTGTTTGCCCTGAGCTAGGGCATAACTCCTTTCTGACCCCACACCTGTCTCTAGGAACTGTCAGTTACCCATATGTATAGTGGCTGAGGCATATGGCCCATGCTCCACACCATTATTGTGCTGCCCTTGTGGGCATTGGCTGACCTACTCAAAGCACCCTGGCCAATAGGTGATGTTGAGGAGGCAAACCTTCTCATCACCAGTGGCTCCTTTTTTTGTGCATTGTGGATATGTCCAGGCAAGGGCTCTGCTCCTATAGCCATCTGTTGCTGGCTGAATACCATGAGGGCCCCACCTGGCAATGAGTGGCCTGGCTTAAATAGGGTGGAGGTTAGGGTATGATGGGCAGGGGCTGATCACTGTGAGGGTGGAGGAATTCTTTGGTCAGATCTTGTGCTTCCTGTCCCATCTTGGTGGGATGTGATCTTAGAGTTTCTTCCACTCTCACACTTCTGAGAGTGCTAGGTGGGCCTAAACCAGGTCTGTCCATGTGGAGACTTCTGTGTCCCTGGTGCCTGCCCAGAGGCTTTTAAGCCCCACAGTTGGTGGGGGGCAGGGTGAGGGGTGGTCCATATTGTACAGATACAGAAACTGAGCCCCAATTTCTCCACTATGGTTTTTACTTTAGAAACTGGCCAGGTCCCGCTACCTGTGAAGTTATAGCTAGCCTGTATTATCAACTGTGGGGTACACTGAAAAGTATGTACTGCATGTCTGCTGTTCTCCAAGTATGCAGTTCCTCTTCAAGTGTGCAGTAATGCTGGCTGCTCTACATTCTTTAGAAAACAAAACAGGAAAAACTGACTTTCAGAACCTTCCAGGGGATTTCCTTATAAGGTCCTCATGTTTTTCTTGCTCACCTTGTTAAGAACACAGCATTTGTCACCATTTCCTGTTTTCTTTGGTTTTAGCTTTAAGGATTTTTACAATCTGGAGCCAGAAAAGTTCCAGAATAAGACAAATGGCATCATGTCTGGACGGTGGTTGCTCCTGAGTAACCTGGGGCTGGATGAATGGAGGTGAGACTGGCCACCTCTGAGTTCACAGGGGAACTGTGGACACAGTTAGAGCCAAGGCTACCATCCTCCTGGTGTTGTCAGGCTCATCGTTAGTGGGTGCTGACCGGGCAGTAAACTGCTCCTTAGTGTGTGGACCAGCAGTGGCTCCTGGATGGGAATAGGTGGGTTCCATCTGCCACCCCCAGGCATGGGAGCACTGGGCCAGACAAGGCAGTAAGTCAATGTTCTCTGGGACCTGTGGGCTGGAATTCAGAATTGAGGTCCTGGGGTTTCAGGAAGGGCTAGGGTGGGGCCACCCAGCCAAGTGTTAAACCATAGGCTAGTAGCTAAAGAGGTCTGGGGAGCCAAAGATGTAGTATATTGACTTGTGTGCTTAATCAGGAGGGAAAGAAATGAAATGTCATACATACCAGGTGGTGTGCTAGACCTGAGGATGAGCAGACAGCTGTACAGGCAGTGTCTGGCTAGGGCTGTGCATGTGTCAGGGAGAGGATAGCAGAGCTGAGATCTGAAGAGTGAATGGGGGTAGCCAGAAAACAGAGGCTTGGGCAACAAAATGGGAAGATGGTCCCCAAATGAGGCAAAACCACATGTCCCTTTTTGATCTTCCAGAAAATTGGGGAGGGTTTTCTGACCAACCTGAGCCAATTGAAGAAGCTGCTGCCCTTGGTTAATGATGAGTCTGTCATCAGGGACATGGCCAAGGTCAAGCAGGTAGGCCTGTATACAGCTTGTCCTTGCTGCCTCACCTCATGTGGGGCAGTGTCCCTGCCTGTTCTGTGTTGGGGCCCAGGAGCTTCAAAGTCCATCCTGTTTACTGAGCTTTTCAGTTGAGGACTGGACTGACCTCAGGTCATGCAGCAGGCAGGTGGGCAGGTAGGTGAATGCAGACCTTCAGAACATCCTTGAGCACACTGCCCTGACTTTTCCTCACTTTGCTGCCACCCCTTAGCTCCTCAGCTGTGGTATTCTGGTATTCATTCCCCTCCCCTGGGGCAGCAGCAGATCTCCTGGTGGAATTTCCCTCTGTGCCATATTTCTGACAGAAGGATGGAAATATTCTCAATGGAGGTGGAAACCCAAGCATTAGCTTGATGTTGGGGAGCATGTGGGTTTTCTTCTGTGAACTGTCTACCCATCCATCATCCATTCCTTTATTCTCCCCAGGAAAATAAGTTGAAGTTCTCTGCCTTGTTGGAGAAGGAGTACAAGGTGAGAATCAACCCCTGCTCCATGTCTGACATGCATATGAAGGGGATCCATGAGTATAAGCAGCAGCTGCTGAACTGCCTGCACATCACCACCCTCTGCAACCATGAATATAACCTCATACTCCCGCTCACTAGCTCATCCTAGGGCCTGGGCCTTTCATGCAGGTAAGCAGTGAGGGGGCTGTGTGTGGCATTGCACATTTACTTTAAGCAAGAGCTTTATGTTTTTCTGTGTGCTCAGTGTCAGAGTAGTTACAAAGGAGCAAAGGGTGAGCTCTGTCTCCAGTCTAGTCTGATTGTGGTATAGGCTTAAGATACCTGAGGCAGGCAAACAGCTAAATGCCTCAGAAGGGCCATGGATTGCCTCAGGCTGTCAGTGTGACACAAAGGCTAGGTGTTATGTTCAGTTCAGTTTTTATTTTAAATTTAGTTATTTATTAGACGAGTTATTTGGAAAGCTTTGACATATTAGAGGCATTTAAATAGTATATATTACACTTATACATTTACCTTCGATTGTTTGAGCAACATCTAAATATGAAGAAATATAAATCAAAGACCCCTAAAAGTAAATAGAAATATTTGCTAGGTTTACAAATATTATAACACCTTAAGGAATAACTAAGTTTTCAAAGTTTTTTTAATGTAATAAAGTATTAATTTTATAAACCAAAGAAACTACAAATAATCTTTAATATAAAAACTCCTTTCAAGAGCATTAGATCTATTACCAATTGGTAAGACTAAGGTGTAGGAATCCAGTTCCTTGTGAGACAGTTGAGTAACAGGATAGATGATGTTTAGGCTTGAGTGCCTTTGATGCTTCTGACTCCAAACCTTCAGAAGAGGCTGCAGATTGAGGACCCATTCTGTGTGCGGCTGAATAGGTGCTTTACCACACAGATTCCCTGGTCAGAAATAGTCATTCGTGTAGATCCTGTTCTTTTTTATTTGCCATGTTTTTCTTTTGAAGTCATGGTATTCTGCATTTTATTTGTCATTTCCTTCCTGAATCCCTTCCTTGAGTCACTCAGCACCCCTTTCTTCTTCTACTGTGACCCTGCCTGCAATCAGTAGACTCTATCACTTCTTCTGCTGTGTGCCTTTGTACTTCTATCATGAATTCCTCCTGCTGGACTTTGTCAGCTGTTAATGACACCCTGTAATCCCCAACTGTTCCAATGAGTCAGTCAGGGGCTTGTGCTCATTTCCTTCTCATTCACTTGCCTGTGCACATATATGCGTGCATATGTGTTCAAGTGCTTTCTCTGTGGTTAGGGCACACAACATTGACACTCTGTTGTCCTCATCCCTGACTTTTTTTTTTGTCTTAGTCTGTGGATGAACACATTTAATGCTTCCATTTTTTTTAATTTAATATATTTTATTGATTATACTATTACAGTTGTCTCATTCTCTTCATCACTCCTCTCCACCCTGCACATCCCCTTGCACCCACATTCCACTACTTTAGTTCATGTCCATGTGTCATACTTGTAAGTTCTTTAGCTTCTACATTTTCCATACTACTCTTACCCTCCCCTGTCTATTTTCTACCTACCATCTATGTTACTTATTCTCTGTACCTTTTCCCCCTCTCTCCTCCTCCCACTCCCCTGTTGATAACCCTCCAGGTGATCTCCATTTCTGTGATTCTGTTTCTGTTCTAGTTGTTTGCTTAGTTTGTTTTTATTTTAGGTGTGGTTGTTAATAATTGTGAGTTTGCTGTCATTTTTCTGTACACGTTTTTTATCTTCTTTTTCTTAGATAAGTCCCTTTAACATTTCATATAATAAGGGCTAGGTGATGATGAACTCCTTTAACTTGACCTTATCTGGGAAGCATTTTATCTGCCCTTCCATTCTAAATGAAAGCTTTGCTGGATAGATCAATCTTGGAGGTAGGTCCTTGTATTTCATGAGTTGGAATACTTCTTTCCAGCCCCTTTTTCCCTGTAAGGTCTCTTTTGAGAAATCAGCTGACAGTCTGATGGAAACTCCTTTGTAGGTAACTGTCTCCTTATCTCTTACTGCTTCTAGGATTCTCTCCTTCATTTTCATCTTAGCTAATGTAATGATGATGTGCCTTGGTATGTTCCTTCTTGGGTCCACCTTCTTTGGGACTCTCTGAGCTTCCTGGACTTCCTGGAAGTGTATTTCCTTTGCCAGATCGAGGAAGTTCTCCTTTATTATTTTTTTTCAAATAACTTTTCTGCTTGTTGCTTTTCCTCTTCTCCTTCTAGCACCCCATAATTTGGATGTTGGAACATTTAAAGATGTCCTGGAGGTTCCTAAGCCTCTTCTAATTTTTTAAAATTTTTGTATCTTCATTCTTTTCTGATTGGATGTTTCTTTCTTCCTTCTGGTCCACTCCATTGATTTGAGTCCCAGTTTCCTTCCCATGTACATTTGGTTCCCTGTACATTTTCATTTATTTCATTTAGCATAGCCTTCATTTTTTTCATCTAATTTGTGACCAAATTCAACCAATTCTGTGAGCACCCTGATTACCAGTGTTTTGAACTTTATATCTGATAGGCTGGCTATCTCTTCATCACTTAATTGTATTTTTTCAGGAGCTTTGATCTGTTGTTTCATTTGGGCCACTTTTTTTTTTGTCTTGATGTGCCCATTACATAATGAGGGGCAGAGCCTTAGGTGTTCACCTGGGTGGGGCAGCCCAGTCCCTGGGTTGTGATGCTGTATGTGGGGCAAGGGTTTGAGGGGAAATAATAGCACCTGCTCCACTCTCTGCCAAATTTCAGTCCCCTCTGCTGCTTCCCACAAGCAAATTGGGCCCTTGCGCTGATTCCAGGATGGTTGGTTTTGTGCACATTCTAGGACCCTGTGGGTCTCTCTATGAACTCTTCTGTGAAGCTGGGAGTCTATCCTGGCATCTCAACTCTTACAGGTATTTTCAGTTGGTGTTTTGAGGCTTTATTTTCCCACACTGGGACCCTGGGTTGTATGGTCTGTCTTGCTGCCCAGTTTTGCCTGTTTTATCTGCACGCAAATCTGGGACCACTCAGTCTTCCAGCCACCTTGTGTGCCACACCCCTCTACAACCTTCTGCCTTGTTGTGTCCACCAGCTGCTGCCTTGTGCCCCTATGGTCAGCCAGCCACCGCTTTGCTGGGAGTCCTTTCTGCCTGGCCACCTGACTCTACCCCTCCTGCCGGTCTGGATGAATGTGTCTACTTTAATTCCTTGGTTGTCAGACTTTTATACAGTTCAATTTTCTGTCAGTACTGGTTGTTTTTCATTTCTAAATTGTTGCTGTCCTTATTTTGGTTGTGCCAGTAGGCACAGTGTGTCTACCTATGCCTCCATCTTAGCCTGAAGTCTCTAATGCTCCCATCTCTTTTGCAAAGCTATCCTGCCTAGATTTCCCTATAGGAGAGATGTTGATGAGGTCAGCCTTCTTGGCCTTGTAAGGCTTCTTCCCTGTCTCCCTTACTCATGGCTCCTCTGAGGAGGCCAGGTCTCAAGACCCTTGTTCTCAGCCCTGTTCCCCACCCATCCCTGTGACCTGAGAGAACTTGCTCAGTGGTCTGGAGTTTGAGTGTTTTTCCTTACTAGTTTTGGCAAAATTGTTTTTATTTTTTCTATACTTTGTTATTCTGTCTGATTTGTTGAAGAGGGAAGATTCAGAAGGGGCAGTCATGTTCCTTTTAGAACATGAAGTCAGTTAAAAATTAGCCACATCTCTGTACTACTTGTGGCTGGTTTTCAGTTCTCTGGTGAATGCTGTCTGGGTTTTTTCCTGACTGCCACACACACTGAAATTGAAAACAGGTGATCTGGTGAGGACACTCAGTTTGCTGGGGCTAAAGGTAAGCTGATCAATAGTACCTGATCATCTGTCTGCCCTCATGCAGGAGAGATTCAGGAGGAGCGTTGGGAAACTTGGGGTCTTGCCTGATACCTCTCCAGGGCTGATGATACCATTACCACAATCCTGAGGTCATCTGTTTTTCAAGGCCAGTCATGTACAAGGCCTTGAGTACTGGTGATCAGACCCAAATCAGGCTGCTTTTCTGGAAACAGAAGTGCAGCTTTTCCTATGGGTCTTTGGAAGAGTTGGCTCTTGGATGGCCTTCTTCACATCCTGGGATACAAGTGCAGTATCTAGGAGACTCATTCCTCTTCTGTAAGTGGGATTTCCTGGTGGGTGTGTAAGGGCCAGTGTGGCTACCACCTGTGTTAGGTTGACCGCTAAGGACACTGGTCACTACGGCTTACCTGAATCTCTTGGTTGTCTGCCAGGAATAAAGGACCCTGTCAGGGATTTTATGTCCAGGACCATCATAATTGGGGGTAAGGTGAGGTGATATCCTCTTTGCTTAATATTTGGCCAGACTGTAGAAACCAACACACTTTTCAGTAGTGTCATTGGGTCCTGACTTTGGTGCCAGCTGCCCACTGGGCTGGATGTTGTGGAGCTCAGAGCCAGAGCTCACACAATGCAAGAGGATCTGTGGCCCCCAGGTAGGCCAAGTCAGTTCAGTCTTCATCAGCTTAGCAATAGGAGGGACCTGGCTGGGATCCCTACCTGCCCAGCACATGGGATTGGGGGATCCACACCCTCCAGGGTAGCCTGCAATGGGATTTCTGGGCCCTCATTTTCATGGGGCAGTACCCTTTGTCTGCATAACCACCATCCTTCCATTCTATGCCTGGCTCTTGAGCCCTAGATCACACCTTCCTGCCTCCATATACATACTTGTACTGAAGATGCAGGTCACTGGCTGCTTCACTGACCAGATGTGAGCCTGCTATGAGTGCCACCTGACTTTATTTCATTTACTATGGCACATAATTTGGACACACACTTTGGACACATTATTGTGGAGTCTGGCACATACCATTAGGCACTGGTGGTCTCATCATTGAGCTGTGTGATCTAGAACCCATCCTCTGCCACTTTTCACCAACAGCTTTGTGTCATCAGGGAATGTGAGGAGCTCTGGAGCACAGCTTCTTCATGGGGTACCATGGAGTAGGACCAGGCTCTATTATTTCCACCAACTCAAGCACATATGAAGGTATATGAAAGGCTCAAGCCCTTCTGTGAGCCCACTAACTTTAGACAGGAGCACACACCCAAATTGTTTGGTCTCTGCCTACCCCTCCCCACAACTCCTGCTGTTTCTGAAACACAGTCTAGACATCATGACATTCATCAGTATTTACATATACATATTTTAGCCCTGACTAGTGTGGATCAGTGGATTGACTGCCAGTCTGCAAACCAAAGGGTCACCAGTTTGATTCCCAGTCAGGGCACATGCCTGGTTTGCAGGCCAGCTCCCAAGTAGAGGGACCACAAGAGGCAACCACACATTGATGTTTCTCTCCCTCTCTTTGTCCTTTCCACTCTCTCTAAAAATAAATAAATTATATAAAAAATAAATATGCATATTTTAGAGATGGAGTTTTCAAATGGTTATAAAAATTCTAATTATTAAAAATTTCAGAGATCTCAGGGAAGATGGTGGCAGAGTAGGACAAAGGATTCCACTTCCCCCCACGCACCTGAGAAAAACCTGGCTGATCTGCAGAGGAGCACAGCAAATAGCCAACAGGGACCCAGCATATAGGAAAATAGGACTCCAGAAATTGGAGCGGACACTGAATGACCAGACAGTAAGAAGACAGCTGCAGATCAATAAGATCTGAGGGAACAGCGCAGAGGCCGCAGGCCCTCCAAGCCAGGCCGTGCCAGAGCCCTGGCCAGTCCCCCTCGATCTCTGGGAGCCAAGGGCTGGCAGCAAGGTCATCAGCTCCCTCCCTACCCAGCTGGGCACAGTTTGAAAAATGCCAGGAGAGATCTGTTTGCTTAAAGTGTCAGAGAGAGGAATGGGTACGAGGAAGCAAATGAGAGGGCTTTGATCACCCATGGGAGTCTGTGGTCACCAGCTTGGGAGAATTGAGAGTCGCCCTTGTGTTCCCCCATAGAACTGGGAAAGGTTTGTGCCCAAGTATGAGGGACCAGGGAAGCCTGGCCGGGAGTGCGCACTTGCACCCCAGCCCAGGACTGTGAATCCTAGGGAAAGTCTGCTCTCAGTGGGGAGCTGGGAAGAGGCACGGGTCTGGATCTTGGGAGAGCATTGGTGAGACCGGGTGAGTTCACCAAGAAGGGAGAAAGTCCACACCAATCGCCCCTCAGACTGCTGCAGCTAGTGTGACCAGAAAAAATAGTTTGACCAGCTAGAAACCAACAAGAGGTGTTTTTTTGTTTTTTTCTTTTTTTAACAATCGTTTATTTTTTAACTTTATTATTGCTTTATCTTTCAATACTTTTACCCTCTCTCTTCTTCTTTCTTGTTTTATTCCTTCTTCCTTTTTTTTCCAAACCTACCTCTTTTTCCTCCCTTCTGCTGCCTTTTTTCCCCTTACTTTTTGCCCCCCTTACCCCCAAGTGAGACAAAAGACTTGGAACAGCAAAAAGATCAGAGTTGAACTCAGAGAGGGGGCATCCCAACAGTAGAGACAAAGAGACAAAATTCACTTTGCTATAACAAAAACTACAAGTTACTGCATATTTGTATTTTTTCACTATTTTTCCATTATTCTTACATCTTTTATTTTAATAGTATCTTTGTATTCCTCCTCTTTCTGTGTAGTCTTCTTTACCTTGACTGGATATATTGTATCACTTGACAGGTTCCTCCTGTCCCCTCAATCATAGTGTATTGCTAATTTACTGTCCTTTACTTCCCCTTGCCCAGTTAGCACACTATTGAAGGTCCAGTACTCCCTAATCTTGGTATATCATAGATTCTGTCATATGATTGTTGCTCTAATATTATTGTAAATAATAGCTGTTACATATGATTGTAAATACTGCACAACACCCCCCCCCCAGATCTTAGCCCACTTCATTGTTGCCTGAACTATAATAATGTAGTGGTTAACTCTATTCTCTCTCACACTACACCTATTTACCATCCTTTATTCTCACCTTGCCTCAGAATCTGACCTCCCTCAACCTCACTCGACTCTAGATCCAAATCACAAACGTTCCCTCCCCAACAAGAGACTTATCTTCTTTCCATCCTTTCTAAAAAGTGGCTAGTTGGGTTGAGATTATGGTTATTGCTGTACATAGCTAGGGGATCTCCTATTGCTTCTCTACCCGCTGCTACTGTAAATATCATACAGTACTCTCCTCCTATCATAAACCACTTTGCCTTTCCCTGCAACTAATCTCACACACACACACACACACACACACACACACACACACACAAAGAGTAGGTGGGAGCAGTGATCACCAGGATATCCAACGGAAGAGGAAACCCCAAAACAAAAGAACCACCAACAGATAACAACAGAAGAAGGTGAAGGAGGGAGTAGAAATCACACAAACCTCAATCCAAGACCTATCTGGAAATACAGCTAAACAGTGGAGAAACTACCCAGGGCAGACAACTGAACAAGAGCAAGACAGAATCCTCCAAACCATATAGACACAGAAGAACTAGCTTCATTGCAACCCGCCCTCACTAGCACAGCAAGTTAAAATGGGTAATGGACAGAGGGACCATCAGTTCACCAGCTGGTGGGAAGGACCCACAAAAGAAAGACCCAGAAACAACAAAAACCCAAAGACAAACTCGGAGCCAATGTAAAGCACAGTCCAAAACCAGTGAGCTGGGGAGATTAAGGAGACTGACTACACCACTGAGTCTCACAGTTATTATACCACAGAAGTTCACACCATAAATCCAGGAAGCCAGAATAAGTCAATTTGAGAAGCTGAAGCTAACAAGAAGAGTCTCACAAACAATGGGAAGACAAAGAAACAACCCCCAATGAAAGAAATGGAGGAAGCCTCAAAAAGAATGCTAGATGAAATAGAGGCAAGTCAGCTATCAGATATTGAATTCAAAGCACTGGTTATCAGGAAGTTCAAAGAGCTCACAATGAGCTACCAGAAACTACAGGGGAGCAATAGTGAACTCACTGCAAACTATATCAACCTGAAAAAGGAAATAGAAACTATCAGCAAGGGTCAAGAATAAATGAAGAATACAATTTCAGAGCTAAAGAACACAGTGGAAGGAATAAAAAGCAGGATTGATGAAGCAGAAGATTGGATCAGCGAGTTGGAGGACAAAGTAGAAAAATCTACCAGAAAGAGCAAGAAAAGGAAAAGAGGCTCAGAAAGAATGAAGAGGGCTTAAGAGAAATGCAAGACAAAGTGAAACATAATAATATCCAAATAATAGGGATATCAGAAAGAGAAGAAGAGCAAGGGATAGAAAACATATTTGAAAGAGTAATGATGGAAAACTTCCCCAATTTGATGAGAGAAAAAGTCACACAAATCCAGGAAACACAGAGAGTCCCAATCAAGAGGAACCCAAGAGGCCCACTTCAAGACACATCATCATTAAAATGGCAAAATTTTAAGACAAAGAGAGAATCTTAAAGTCAGCAAGGAAGAAAAAGGAAGTAACATACAAGGGAGCCCCAATAAGGTTAGCTGCTGACTTCTCAATGGAAACACTCCAAGCAAGAAGAGAATGGCAAGAAATATTCCAAGTAACGAGAATCAGAGGCCTTCATCCGAGGTTACTTTACCCAGAAAAGCTCTCAATCAAGATAGAAGGCCAAATAAAAAGCTCCCAAGACAAAAGAAGTCTAAAAGGATACACATCCACCAAACCAGCCCTGCAAGAGATACTAAAAGGACTGCTTTAAGGAAAGGAAGGAAAAGAGAGAGACAATGAGAAGCACAGATATAAAAATGACAATGAATAAGTATCTATCAATAATAACCTTAACATAAATGGGTTAAATGCTCCAATCAGAAGACATAGAATAGTTGAATGGATAAGAAAGCATGACCCACACATTTACTGCCTACAAGAGATCCACCTCAGGACAAAAGACCAACACAGAGTAAAATGAAGGGCTGGAAACAAATTTTCCAAACAAGTGGAAAAAAAAAGCTGGGGTAGCAATACTCATATCAGACAAAATAGACTTCAAAAAAGGGCCATAAAGAGAGACCCAGAAGGTCACTTCATAATGCTCAAGGGAAGAATCCACCAAGAAGACATTCACATCGTAAATATATGTGCACCCAACATAGGAACACTCAAATGTATAAAGAAAATCTTAGAGGACTTCAAGAAAGATATTGACAGCAACAAAATTATAGTTGGAGATTTTAACACCCCACTGTCAAAAATGAACAAATCTTCCAAACAAAATATCAACAAAGATATTGTGACATAAAACAACACTGTAGATGAAATGGACTCAACTGATATACATATATAGAACCCTTCATCCCAAAGAAGCTAAATACACATTCTTTTCATATGCACATGGAACATTTTCAAAGACAGACCACATGATAGGACACAAAACAAGCCTCAACAAAGTTATGAAAATTGAAATCATCCCAAGCACTTTCTCTGACCACAAGGGACTGAAACTGGAAACAAACCACAAGAGAAAAGATCCAAAATATTCAAAATTATGGAGACTGAATACCATGCTATTAAACAACGAATAGGTCAAGAATGAAATTAGGTAAGAAATCAGAAAGTTTCTGTAAACAAATGAAAATGAACTCACAACAATCCCAAACTTATGGGACACAGTGAAGGCAGTCCTGAGAGGGAAGTTCATAACAATACAGGCCTTTCTAAAAAGGATAGAAACATTTCAAACAAACAACGTAACCCTACGCCTAAAGAACCCAAGGAACAACAACAGAGACATCCCAGAACAAGTAGAAGGAAGGAAATAACCAAGATCAGAGCAGAATTAAATGCCATAGAGACTAAAAGCACAATTCCAAAAATCAGTGAATCCAGGAGCTGGGTTTTTGAAAAGATAAACAAAATTGACAAGCCTTTAAGGAGGCTCATCAAGAAAAGAAGAGAGAGAACCCAAATAAACACAATCAGAAATGAAAAAGGATGGATTACAACTGAACCCACAGAAATACAAAGGATTGTAAGAAATTACTATGAAGAACTGTATGCCAAGAAATTTGAAAACTTAGGTGAAATGGACACATTTCTAGAAAAATATAATCTTCCAAAACTCAATGAAGAAGCAGAAAGCCTGAATAGACCAATAACAGCAGATGTAATTGAAGCAGTAATGAAAAAACTTTCATCACACAAAATCCCTGGCCCAGATGATTTCACAGGAGAATTCTAGAAAGCATGTAAGGAAGAGCTAACCCCTATTCTTCACAGACTATTCAAAAAAACTCAAAATGATGGAAGGCTCCCAAACTCTTCTTATGAAGCCAGCATCATCCTAATCTCAACACCAGATAAAGATACAACAAAGAAAGAAAACTTCAGGCCAATATTGCTGATGAACATAGAAGCTAAAATCCTCAACAAAATATTGGCAAACTGCATCCAACAATACATTAAATATATCATTCACCATAACCAAGCGGGATGCATCCCAGGGATGCAAGGATGGCTCAATATTCACAAGTCAGTAAATGTAATACATCACATAAACAAAAGCAAAGACATAAACCACATGATCATATCAATAGATGTGGAAAAAGCTTTTGATAAGCTACAACACCCATTTATGATAAAAACACTCAGCAAAGTGGGAATAGAGGGAGCATTCCTCAATATAATAAAGGCCATATATGAGAGACCTACAGCCAACATCATAATCCAAGGGCAAAAACTAAAAGCTTTTCCACTAAGATCAGGAACAAGACAAGGTTGTCCACCTTCACCACTTCTATTCAATACAGTATTGGAAGTTTCAGCCAAAGTAATCACAGAAGAAAAGGAAATAAAAGGCATCCAAATCGGAAAGGAGGAAACAAAACTGTCATTGTTTGCAGATGACATAATAGTGTACATGGAAAATCCTATAGACTCTACCCAAAAACTGCTCAACCTAAGAAATGAATTTGGCATAACAGCAAGATACAAAATCAATATCCAGAAATCAAAGGCATTTTGTATACTAACAATGAAACAACAGAAGCAGAAATTGAGAAAAAAATCTCATTCGATATACCAAAAAGAAAAATAAAATATCTGGGAATAAATCTAACCAAGGACATAAAAGACCTATATGCAGAAAACTACACAACACTGAAGAAAGAAATCAAGGAAGACACAAATGGAAACACACACAGTAGTCATGGACTAGAAGAATTAACATCATCAAAATGTCCATACTATCCAAAGCAATTTACAGATTCAGTGCAATACATATTAAAGTACCAGTGGCATATTTCACAGACATAGAACAAACACTTCAAAAATTTACGTGGAACTATAAACAACCCTGAATAGCAGCTGCAATTTTGAGAAAGAACAAAGTAGGAGGGATCACAATACTTGATACCAAACTGTATTACAAGGCCACTATAATCAAAACAGCCTGGTACTGGAAAAAAACAGGCACAAAGACCAATGGAACAGAACAGAGAGCCCAGAAATAAACCCAAGTCTCTATGTGTAACTGATATTTGATAAAAAGGGCAGCAACATAAAATGCATTAAAAATAGCCTCTTCAACAAATGGTATTGGGAGAACTGGACAGCCATTTGCAAAAAAAATGAAACTTGAGCACCAACTCAAATCATACACCAAAATAAATTCAAGGTGGATAAAAGACTTAAATATAAGCCATGACACCATTAAAATCCTAGAGGAGAACATTGGCAAGAAAATCTCAGATATTTCACACAGCAACATTTTTACTGATATGTCCCCTAGAGCAAGGGACATAAAGGAAAGAATTAACAAATGGGATCTCATCAAAATAAAAAGCTCGTGCATGGGTGAAGAAAAGAGTATTAAAATAAAAAGAGAACCAACTGTATGGGAAAACATATTTGCCAATGATACCTCAGACAAGCGTTTAATCTCCAAAATATACAAAGTAGTCACACGACTCCACTTTAAGACAAGCAACCCAATTAAAAAATGGGAAAAGGACTTGAACAGATGCTTCTCCAAGGAGAACATACTGAGGATCTAGAGACACATGAAAAGATGCTCAATATTGCTAGCTATCAGAGAGATGCAAATTAAAACCACAATGAGATATCACTTAACACTGGTCAGAATGGCCATCATAAACAAAGCAACAAACAAATGTTGGACAGGTTGTGGGGAAAATGGGACCCTAGTTCACTGTTGGTGGGATTGCAGACTGGTACAACCATTATGGAAAACAGTATGGAATTTTCTCAGAAAAATAAAAATGAATATGCCTTTGGACCCAGCAATTCCACTGTTAGGAGTATATCCTAAGAACCCTGAAACACCAATCCAAAAGAACCTATGCACCCCAATGTTCATAGCAGCACAATTTACAATAGCCAAGAGTTGGAAGCAACCCAGGTGCCCATCAGTAAATGAATGGATCCAAAAACTATGGTACATTTACACAATGGAATTCTATGCAGCAGAAAGAAAGAAGGAGCTCCTACCCTTTGCAACAAACAGCATGGATGGGACAGGAAAGCATTATGGTGAGTGAAATAAGCCAGGCAGTGAAATACAAATACCATATGATTTCACCTTTAACAGGAAGCTAAACAACAAACAAACAAGCAAGCAAAATAAAACCAAAGACACTGAAATAGAGAACAGGCTGACAGTGACCAGAGAGGAGAGGGGAGGGAATTTCAGGGGGAAAAGGGGAAGAATTTACAGGAACTAGTATAAAGAACACATGGACAACAACTAAGGGGGGAGGAAATGGGAGGGAGCTGGGTAGCACTGGGGGGGTGGGTTGGGATGGGAGTAAAGGACAGGAAACTGTACTTGAACAGTAATTAAATAAAAATTTAAGTAATTTATGAAAAAATATTATTGGCAAATATCTTCTCTCATTCAGTAAGTTTTCTTTTGTTTTGTCGATGATTTTGCTTGCCATGCAAACACTTTAGTTTGACATAGTCTCATTTGTTTATTTTTTCTTTTGTTCCCCTTGCAGGAGGATACATATCCAAAAAAATTATTACTCAGAGCAATGCCCAAGTGTGTACTGCTTTTGTTTTCTTCTAGTAGCTTTATGGATTGAGGTATTACATTTATGTTTTTAATCCATTTTGAGTTTATATTCTATCAGGAGTGTCAAACTCATTTTCACTAGGGGCCACATCAACCTCACTGTTGCCTTCAAAGGACCAAATATAATTTTAACTCCTTAACAGTTAAAGAGTAGTTATACCTATACCGTCCTAAAGTTATTTTTGCCCTTTGAAGGCAACTGTAAGGCTGATGTGGCCCCCGGTGAATATGAGTCTGACACCTGTTTTACATAGTGTAAAAAAGTGGTCTAGTTTCATATTTTGCTTGTGTCTGTCCAGTTTCCCCAACAATTATTGAAGACACTATCTTTATTCTATTTTATGCCCTTACTTCTTTTGTCATAAATCAGTTCACCATATAGACATGGGTTTATTTCTGGGCTCTCTGTTTCATTAATCTGATCTGTTTTTAAGCCAGGATCATGCTGTGTTGATTACTATGGCCTTGTAGAATAGTTTGATATCAGGTAGTGTGAAACATATAACTCAGTTTATCTTTCTCAAGATTGCTTTGGTTCCTTGGATCTTTTGTTGTTCCATATAAATAATGGGACTATTTTTTCTAGTTCTGTGAAATAAACCATTGGATTTTGATAGGGATTGAATTAAATCTATAGGTTGCTTTGGGTAGTATGAACATTTTAATGATGTTAAATATCCCATCCATGAGCACAGTATATGCTTCCATTTACTTGTACCTTCTTCACTTTCTTTCTTAAATGTCTTATAATTTTCTGAGTACACGTCTTTTGCCTCTTTGGTTAAATTAATTTTTATGTATTTTTTAATGAAACAGTAAATGGCCATGTTTTCTTGATTTTTCTTTCTGATAGTCTGTTAGTAGTATATAAAATGCAACTGATTTCTGAATATTAATTTTGTAGTCTCTTACTTTAGTAGTTCATTTATTAGTCCTAATAGATTTTTGATGGAGTCTGTGGGGTTAACTCTATATAGATAGTATCATGTCATCTGCAAACAGTGCAGTTTACTTCTTCTTTTTCAAATTTAATATCATTCTTTTTGTTGTTTGATTGCTGTGGCTAGAATTTTCAATACTCTGCTAAATAAGTGGAGATCCTTGTCTCATTCCTATCTTAAGGAAAATACATTTTGCTTTCCCCATTGACTATTTTAGCTTTGGGTTTGTAATATGTGGCCATAAAAATGATGAGGTATGCTCCTCCTATGCCACTTTACTGAATTTTTATCATAAATGGATGTTGGATTTTGTGAAAAAGTTTTTCGGTATTTATTGATGTGATAATATTATTTTTTATCCTTCATTTTATTTATGTGGGTTATCATATTAATTGTCTTGCAGACACTAAACCAACCTTGCACTCCAGGAGTGAATCCAAGTTGATCATGGTGCAACTTTTAATGTATTGGTTATGTCAGTTTGTGAATATTTTGTCATGGATTTTTGCATCATGTTCATCAGGGACATTAGCCTACAATTTTCTTTTTTGTGTGTAATATCTTTATATGGTCTTGGAATTTGGGTAATTCTGGCTCACTATATAGTGAGCTTGAGAGCCTTCTTTACTCCTGAATTTATCAAAATATTTTGACAAGGAAAGGTGTTCTTTTTTGAATGTTCAGTAATATTCAACTATAAAGCCATCAGGTCAGGGACTTTATAAAAAGATTATTTATTTATTTTTAGAGAGAGTGGTAGGGAGGGAGAAAGAGAGGGAAAGAAACATTAGTCAGTTGCCTCTCACATCCCCCCAACCAGGGACCTGGCCTGCAACACAGGCATGTGCCCTGACCAGGAATCAAATCTTTTGGTTTATGGGACAATGCTAAACCTACTGAACCACACCAGTTACGGTAGGTCCAGGACTTTTGTGTGTTGGGAGTATTTGTATTACTGATTCAATTTCTGGTAGATATTGGTTTGTTCAAATTTTCTATTTCTTCTTGATTTAATTTTGGAAGATTTTATTTCCCTAGGAATTTATCCATTTCTTCCAAGTTGTCCAATATGTTGGAATATAATTGTAGTATTTTCCTATAATCCTTTGTATTTCTGTGGTGTCAACTGTCACTTCTCTTTCATTTCTGATTGTATTTGGGTCCTCTCTTTTTTTCTTTACAAGTCTGGTTAAAGGGTTATCAATTTTGTTTATTTTTTTAAAAGAACAAGTTATTGGTTTCATTCATCTTTTGTACTATTTTTTAGGCTCTCTTTCATTTATTCCCACTCTGATGTTTATTATTTCCTTCCTTCTACTCATTTGAGGATTCATTTGTTTTTTTTTTCTAGTTCCTGTAGGTGTGAGTTTAGATTGTTTATTTTAGCTTTTTCTTGTTTCTTGAGGTAGGCCTGTATCACTATAAATTTCCCTTTTAGTACTGCCTTGGCTGTGTCCCATAGATTTGTTTTCATTTTATTTATATCAAGGTATCTTTTGATTTCTTTCTTCATCTTGTTGTTAACTCATTCATTGTTTTGTAGCATATTATATAGCCTCCATTTTCGTGTGTGTTTTTCTGTTTTTTTTTTCTTATTATTGATTTCTACTCTAAGATCAATTCACTCACCTTTTTGTAATGGTCTACTAGAAAGTGTAGATTTCATGATTTTGAAATTATTATCACCAAATAATTACAACCATTTCAAGTCTCAAGAAATACTAGGTGTGACAAAGCTATGGTACAGAAACATACAGCAAGTATTAGTCTAGTGGAGCAGTTCCACGCCCAGTCCATTTATGGTTGGGGAGAAGACAAGGATGTCCATTGTGATCAAAGAAGATGCTTGATATGATTTCAGTCTCCTCAAATTTATTGAGACTTGCTTTGTTGCCTAATATGAGATCTATCCTGGAAAATGTTCCATGTGCACTTGAGGAAAAGGTATATTCTTCTTCTTTGGGGTGAAATGTTCTGAAAAATGTCAAACCCATTTGATGTAATTTATCACTTAGGACCTTTTTTTCCATTTTGATTTTCTCTCTCAATGATTTATTCATTGATGTCAATGGCGTTAATGTCATGTACAAATACTGCCACTATTTGATCTCTAACTTTTTAAGCTTTATATATGTAGGTACTCCTATGTTAGTTGTGTAAATATTTACAAGGGTTATATCCTCTTGTTCAACCGATCCCTTTATCATTTAAAAATGTCCTTTGTCTTGTGTTATTTCCTTTATTAAAGCCTATTTTAACTTCTATAAGTGCTGCTACTCCAGATCTTTTTTTCATTTACATGAAATACACAGGGTTGGGCAAAAGTAGGTTTACTGTTGTTTATATGAAAAAATAATACAATAATTAATAAATAATAATACAAGAATAAACCCCATATTTCACATACTTGTTACTGTAAACCTACTTTTGCCCCACCCTGTATTTTTCCATCCCTTTACTTTCAGTCTTTGTGAGTCTTTCCATCTGAAGTAAGTCTCTTATAGGCAGCATATGTATGGGTCTTGTTTTCTTATGCACTCAGGCACACTGGGGGACCTTTCTAAAGCAGACCTTCGGGTCACTGCCCTTCTGGAGTCCTTATGGTGATATAAACTACCTTCCCTCTGATGGTAGAAAACAAGTCTCCCAGAACCAGGTAGATTTAGTTTTAAGCTTAGCTTGGCCTCTTCACAAACAGGGTGCCCTTGAGCAAGTGATCCCTGCATATTTCCACCATGGGGTAAAAAATCCCTGTAATAGGGGGTAGATGAGGTGGCTTTTAGGTATTAATAGCTTCTATCTATGTTAAGTACCTAATAAACAATTGGATGTTTAGTCAATTGGATGAATCTATAAACACACGCATTTCTGCCAGCAGAAATCTAGGTTTTGCCAGCTGTCTGTTTGCTGACTTTGGGAGACTGGTATAAGTGATAACACTTCCACGTAAAGGAGAAAAATGACTACCTACACTTATTGGTCACTGAAAACAGTTCTAAGTGATTCCCTTGCCTGGTACCATTTACTCCTCACAGCCACCCAATGGGTGGGGATGGAGGTGGCACAGCCAATTTCCAGCCATGGCTGGCAGCTCATAGTCCTGCTTTTACCCAAGATTCCATGCTGCCTCCTGCTGTGCCATCAAAAGTAAGGTCTAGGAAAAAATAAATGGGAGATAGGGAGAAATCTTCCTTACAGAATAATTCTAATTAATAAATGTAGAAAAAATGAGAGGAACAGAATGTCACTACAGAAACACCACAGTGATAACTGCTGCAGATAACAGCCAGTGCTAAACACTAAAACCCATAAGCAGAGCTTTAAGGACTACTTGGAGGTTGCTCCAAGTATCTCCCCCAAAATATTTACTAATTAACATGGTGGTTTCAACAAATGTCCAAAAATTGTCTGATATACTTCTTTTTAGTAGGTGGTAATCAATTTTCCTCCCTTTGAGAGTAGGCTAGACTCATTGACTCCAAAAAATAAAGTCTGAAAAGGAAAAACTGTAATTTCACAATGAAGAAATCTGGCTGCAGCTACCTTCCCCAAATGATTGAGGTTAACTCTCCAGTAACAAGTCATGGGGATATGCTGTGATTACAAAAGGAATTTGCCTCTGTGGTATTCTAACCCTGTTACTGTGAGAAAAGATCAGATGAACCAAAATTGAGGGACATTCTATATGCCTAGCCAGTATTCACCAAATTTGTCAAGATCATGAAGGATAAGAAAAGATCAATAAACTGTTGCAGATAGGAGGAAACTAAGAAGACCTACCAACTAAAAGCAATGAGGATCTTGAATTAGATCCAGGGACAGAAAAAGAACATTAGGAAAAACACGCAACAAATTGGTAAGAGCTGAAGAAAAGTGCTGAGGCAGTACTAACATCTTAGTTTTGGAAATGGTTATATGGTCATGAGTATATGACACTATATCTGTAGCCCTTTTGCAACTAATATTGCTTCTAAATAAAAAGTTACAAAGTAAAACCAGGTTCACACTCTGTGAAGGCGTGCATAATGCTGAGAGTGAACATTTTGGATTCAGATGAGAGAATTGACTGTACTATGGTTTTATATTTTCCGTGGGTTAAAAATTCCAAAAATACAATTTAAAAAACCCTGTTTTTCTAGGGGTTGCAGAATGCTGGGTGGAGTGGAGGAGGCCTAGATTCATTCTCAGTAGACTGCAAAGTAAAAGTCTTGAGACCTGTGGACTTTACTGGGATTGCCCATGGAAGGTGGCCTGATTAAGCAGGAGTGACTCTTGCCACTGTGCCATCAGCTTCAGAACCCACATTCCAAGCAGTAACACTTTTAAAGTGTCTTTCTGATATTCCATTTAGAATTTTGACCAGAAGGTGACCAGAAACATTTTGAGAAACTCAATGGCTACCCATCATCCAACAGCTGTTTCAGCAGCATTGTTCTCTGGGTTTTCACAGCAGCATTTACACCATTACTTTACACTTTACTACAACAACATTTTAAACAATTCTCAGAACCATGAAGCAGCCTCAAAGGGTAGGGTAGAAAGGGTAGAAAGGGCTCCCTGAAGTCAGGGGACCTAAGAAGATATAGCATGTCAATGAACAGAAGAGCTTAACATTAAGACAGCAATACTCCCAAACAGATCTACAGATTCAACACAACTCCTATCAAAATTCCAGTTTGCTCCTTTGCAGATTAACAAGATGATCCAGATGAAAATGCAAAGAATCTGGAATAGTCAAAACAATCTTGAAAGTGAAGAACAGCCATGGCCATGTGGCTCACTTGATTGAAGTGTTGCCCCATACACCAAAAAGATTGAGGGTATGATTTCAGGTCAGAGCACGTACCTAGGTTGTGGGTTTAGTCCCCAGTCAGGGAATGTGTGGGAAGCAACTCATTGATGTTTCTCTCTCATATTGATATCTTTTTCCCTTTCTCTCTTTTCCCCCTCCCCTTCCTTCCTTCTCTTTTTCCCTCCCTTCCTCTATATAAAATCAATAAAATATCCTCAGGTAAGAATTAAATGAAGGACAACAACAACAAAGTTGGAGAACTTACATTTCCTATTCTCAAACCTTACTACAAAACTATGGTCATCAATACTGTGTGGTAATGGCACAATAATGGACGCATAGAGCAACAGAATAGAATACACGGCCCTTCACATAGACCTTCACATTTATGGTCAACTGATTTTCAACAAGGATGCCCAGATAATTCAGTAGGAAAGAATAGTCTCTTTAACAAATAGTGCTGGAACAATAGGATATTCACATGCAAAACAATGAGATTGAACCCCTACCTCACACCAAATACAAAAATTAATTCAAAATGGATTAAATACCTAAATATAAAAGCCAAAATTAAAAATAACTTTTAGAAGGAAACAGAAGTAAATCTTTACGACTTGGGCTGGACAATGGTTTCTTTTGTTATAACACCAAAAGCACAAGTAACAAAAAGTAGGAAAACAGTAATTAACAAGCAAGGGGTACCACTTTTGATATCATTAAGAAATTAGACTTCCGGCAAAGATGGAGGCATGGGGAGACACACTTTGCCTCCTTGTACAACCAAAATTAAGGACAACAAAAATTTAGAAACAAAAAAACAACCGGAACTGACAGAAAATTGAACTGTATGGAAGTCCGACAACCATTCATCCAGACTGATAAACCATGCAAAAACTGGGAGCAAGACAGACCATGCAACCCAGGGCCCCAGCAATGGAAAATAAAGCTAAAAAGCACTGATTAAAAACACTTGTGGGGGTTTTCAAGATGGCGGTGGACTAGGATGGAGCAGATACCAGTTCCTAGTACAAAAGAGACAAACCTATCCGATCGGAGGAGGTGAGGCCAGCAAGCCAGCAGTTGCCAAGCATATGTGAAAATAAGAGACCAGAGACCTCATCGGTCACGGAGGAACCAGACAGTAGGGAAACAGCAGCGGTACACTAGTCTCTGGGACGGAACAGGGAGAAACAGCTGGTGCAGGGTAGGGGAACCGGCGCCCAGTGGCGAGAGCCCAATGGCTCATGGGACAGCCTTCAGCGGCCCAGACGGCTTCCTCCCTAGGATTTTTGGGCCGGGGCCTGCCAAGTGGCCCAACCAGAGGGGAGCAGAGGTGATTTCAGTCTGTGCATAGCTCGGAGGTTCAGCACCTGGTGGGAACTGTGTCTGGGAGAGTGCCTAAAGGCGCCTGGGACAGCGTTCAGCGCCCAGACGGCTCCCTCCCTGGGATTTTTCTGCCGGGCAGGCCGAGTGGCCCAGGCAAAGAGGTGTGGAAGAAACTTCAGCCTGCGAGCAAGTTGGGGAACTAGTCGCTCCACACGCAGTGTGTCTGGGCAAGTGCCTGAGGGCGCCTAGGCCAACATTCAGCGCCCAGAAAGCTCCCTCCCTAGGATTTTTGGGCCCGGACCAGCCAAGAGACCCAACCAGAGGGGAGCAGAGGAGATTTCAGCCTGCACACAGTTCTGGGTCCAGCGCCCGGCGTGGTGCTGCTACATCCCTAGGTTTTTTTTTGCCAGAGGTTGGCCAGGGGACCCAGACAAACACAGGAGCAGAAGGGATACACACCACGCAGCGTGCCATGACAAGCACACAGAGTTTCTAGGTCGGCACCCAGTCCTCAGATCGGCTCCCGGCTTCCAGTCTACCCCTCTCAGACTATCTGGAAGCCCCCGGCACTGAGGGGTCCTGGGAAAAGAGCTGAGACCCTCAACCCCCTCCCTTTCTGGCCAAGCAAGGTGGGGGGCCAGGAGAGACTTGTTTGATAGAGTTTACAGAGAGGGTGTGGAGGACAAAGGGCCCCAACCAAGGACTCTGTGGTTGCCAGCCCAGGAGAACTCAGAGGTGCAGCCTAAGGCTCTGAATCCAGTAGACACGGCAGTCTGGTCTGCTTCACACCCAACTTGGCAGCAAACCCAGGATTGGGCAGAGGGTCTGGGGCTTCCCAAATGAACGGGGGCAGGCCTGTGCTCAATCCCGAGGGAGCCAGGCAACTGGGCCTGTGCAGGTGCCTACAAGCACAACAGACCAGACTATGGCAGTAACCCCTGGGAGGGGAGCGCTGCGAGAAAGTCCTAGTTCCCCATTGTAGGGAGCTGGGGAGAGGTGCCAAGTGTCTGGATCCTGAGAAGGGCTGGCTGAAAAAATTACAACAATCGACCCTCAGCCAACTGCAACCAGAAAAACCGGTTCGGCTAGTTTGAAGCCAACAAGTGACATTTCCTTTTCTGAGGTTGTTTTTGAGAGACTATTTTTGTTTGTGTGTTTTTTGGTTTTTGGTTTTTTACTTTACTTTATTTTATTTTTATTCTTTTTTTTTTTACCTTTCTTCCTTCTCCATTCCTTTTCTTTATCTTTTTGCTTTTTTAAAGTAATCTGTTATTTCTTTTAAACTTTATTACTGTTTCATCTTTCCATACTTTTGTCCTCTTTTCCCGGATTTTGTTTTATTACTTTTTCTTTTCTTTCTAAACTTATTGCTCTTTCTTCCATTCCCCTACCATTTTTTCTTTCTTCCTTTTATTTCTTTCCTTGTCATTTCTTTCTTTTACCCACAAGAGACACAATCAACTTGAAAATATGAAAAGACCAGAGCTGGACCCATAGAAGAGGCCTCCCAAAAGTAGGGTCAGAGAGACAAATTGCACATTGTTGTAGGAGAGAAGCCACAAGTTGCTACATATTTGAGTAGGTGGAAGCAGAGAACAACAGGATAACCAAAAGAGGCTGCACCATTGAAATTCACAGGCATTCCACCACAAAAGTTCATACCATAAACCCAGGGTGTCAAAACAGATTAATCTAAGAAGCTGAGGCTAACAAGGAGAGTGTCACAAACAATGGGAAGACAAAGAAACAATCCCCAAATGAAAGGAAAGGAGGAATCCTCAGAAAGAATGTTAGATGAAGTAGAGGCAAGTCAACTATCAGATACTGAATTCAAAGCACTGGTTATCAGGAAGTTCAAAGAGCTCACAATCAGCTACCAGAAACTACAGGGAAGTTACAATGATCTCACTGTGAATTATATCAACATGAAAAAGGAAATGGAAATTATTAGCAAGGGCCAAGAGGAAATGAAGAATACAATTTCTGAATTAAAAAACACAGTGGAAAGCATTAAAAATAGGGTGGATGAAACAGAAGATCGGATTAGTGAATTGGAGGAAAAAGTAGAAAGCATCTCACAGAAAGAACAGGAAAGGGAAAAGAGGCTCAGAAAGAATGAAGAGAGATTAAGAGAAATGTAAGACAATATGAAACGTAATAATATCCAAATAATAGGAATACCAGAAGAAGAAGAAGAACAAGGGATAGAAAACATATTTGAAAGACTAATGAGAGAAAATTTCCCTAATTTAACAAAAGAAAAAGTCACACAAATCCAGGAATCACACAGAGTCCCATTCAAGAGGAACCCAAAGAGGCCCACTTCAAGACACATCATTAAAGTGGCAAAATTCCAAGACAAAGAGAGAATCTTAAAGGCAGCAAGGGAGAAAAAAGAAATAACATACAAGGACGTCCCAGTAAGGTTAGCCACTGACTTCTCAATGGAAACACTCCAACCAAGAAGAGATTGGCAAGAAATATTCCAAGTAATGAGAAACAGAGGCCTACAACCAAGGCTACTTTACCCAGCAAGGCTCTCAATCAAGACAGAAGGCCAAATAAAGAGCTTCTAAGACAAAAGAAGTCTAAAAGAATTTGCTGCCACCAAGCCAGCTCTACAAGAAATACTAAAAGGTCTGCTTTAAGGAAAGGAAAAAAAAGAGACAGACAGAGAGGAACACAGGTACAAAAATGGCAATGAATAAGTACCTATCAATAATAACCTTAAATGTAAATGGATTAAATGCTCCAATCAAAAGACACAGAATAGCGTCATGGAGAAGAAAGTATGACCCACACATATGCTGCCTACAAGAGACCCACCTCCGGACAAAAGACCATCACAGACTAAAAGTGAAAGGCTGGAAACAAATTTTCCAAGCAAATGGACAAGAAAAAAAGCGGGGGTAGCAATTCTCATATCAGACAAAATAGACTTCAAAAAAAGAGCCATAAAGAGTGACCCAGAAGGTCACTTCATAATACTCAAGGGAAGAATCCACCAAGAAGACATTAACATCATAAATATATATGTACCCAACATAGGAGCACCAAAATATATAAGGAAAATCTTAGAGGAATTCAAGAAAGATATAGACAGCAACACAATTATAGTGGGGGATTTTAACACCCCACTATCAAAAATGGACAGATCTTCCAAACAAAATATCAACAAAGACATTGCGGCATTAAACAACACCCTTGATGAAATGGACCTAACTGATATATACAGAGCTCTTCACCCCAAAGAAGCTAAATACACATTCTTTTCAAATGCACATGGAACATTCTCAAAGATAGACCACATGATAGGGCACAAAACAAGCCTCAACCAATTCAAGAATATTGAAATCATACCAAGCATTTTCTCTGACCATAAGGGACTGAAACTGGAAACCAACCCCAAAGGAAAAAACCCAAAACACCCAAAATCATGGAGACTTAATGGTATGCTATTAAACAATGAATGGGTCAAGAATGAAATTAGGGGATATATCAAAAAGTTTCTGGAAACAAATGAAAATGATCTCACAACAACCCAAAACTTATGGGATACAGCCAAGGCAGTCCTGAGAGGGAAGTTTATAGCAATACAGGCCTACCTAAAGAAAACAGAAACATTTCAAACAAATGACCTTACTCTACGCCTGCAAGAACTCGAGGAACAACAACAAAAGCAGCCCAGAAGGAAGGAAATAACTAAGACAAGAGCAGAACTAAATGAAATAGAGACTAAAAGTACAATTCTAAGGATCAATGAATCCAGGAGTTGGTTCTTTGAAAAAATAAACAAAATAGACAAGCCTTTAAGTAGGCTCATCAAGAAAAGAAGG
The DNA here is from genome assembly GCF_021234435.1 of Artibeus jamaicensis. NCBI lineage: Eukaryota > Metazoa > Chordata > Mammalia > Chiroptera > Phyllostomidae > Artibeus > Artibeus jamaicensis. The sequence goes on along the minus strand of NW_026521267.1, from coordinate 1,242,506 downwards.
GAATGGACACAAATAAACACAATCAGAAATGAAAGAGGAGAGATTACAACTGACACCACAGAAATAGAAAGGATTGTAAGAAATTACTATGAAGAACTGTATGCCAAGAAACTTGAGAACCTAGGGGAAATGGACACATTTCTAGAAAAATATAATCTCCCAAAACTCAATGAAAAAGAAGTAGAATACCTGAATAGACCAATAACAGCAAAAGAAATTGAAGCAGTAATCAAAAAACTCCCATCACACAAAAGCCCCGGACCAGATGGATTCACAGGAGAATTCTACAAAGCATTTAAGGAAGAGCTAACCCCCATTCTTCACAGACTATTCCAAAAAATCCAAAAGGATGGAAAACTCCCAAACTCCTTTTATGAAGCCAGCATCATCCTAATTCCAAAATCAGATAGAGATACAACAAAGAAAGAAAACTTCAGGCCAATATCGCTGATGAACATAGATGCTAAAATCCTCAACAAAATATTGTCAAATTGCATCCAACAATATATCCAAAAGATTATACACCATGACCAAGTGGGATTCATCCCAGGGATGCAAGGATGGTTCAACATTCGCAAAACAGTAAATGTAATTCATCACATAAACAAAAGCAAAGACAAAAACCACATGATCATATCAATAGACGCGGAAAAAGCTTTTGATAAGGTACAACACCCATTTATGATAAAAACACTCAGCAAAGTGGGAATAGAGGGAACATTCCTCAATATAATAAAGGCCATTTATGAGAGACCTACAGCCAATATCATACTCAATGGGCAAAAACTAAAAGCTTTTCCACTAAGATCAGGAACAAGACAAGGCTGTCCACTTTCACCACTTCTATTCAATATAGTATTAGAAGTTTTGGCCACAGCGATCAGGCAGGAAAAGGAAATAAAAGGCATCCAAATAGGAAAGGAGGAAACAAAACTGTCACTGTTTGCAGATGACATGATAGTGTACATGGAAAATCCTATAGACTCTACCCAAAAACTGCTCAAAATAATTAATGAATTTGGCAAAACAGCAGGATACAAAGTCAATATCCAGAAATCAAAGGCATTTTTATATACAAACAATGAATCAGCAGAAGCAGAAATCAAGGAAAAAATCCCATTCGATATAGCAAAAAGAAAAATAAAATATCTGGGAATAAACCTAACCAAAGAGGTAAAAGACCTGTATGCAGAAAACTACACAGCACTGAAGAAAGAAATCAGGGAAGACACAAACAAATGGAAACATATACCTTGTTCATGGATTGGAAGAATTAACATCATCAAAATGTCCATACTACCCAAAGCAATATACAGATTCAATGCAATACCTATTAAAGTACCAATGGCGTATTTCACAGACATAGAACAAACATTTCAAAAAGTTATATGGAATCATAAACGAGCCCGAATAGCAGCTGCTCTTTTGAGAAAGAAGAACAAAGTAGGAGGGATCACAATACATGATATCAAACTATTACAAAGGCACTGTAATCAAAACAGCCTGGTACTGGCATAAAAACAGGCACATAGACCAATGGAACAGAACAGAGAGCCCAGAAATCAACCCAACCCTCTACAGTCAATTAATATTCGACAAAGGGGGCAGTAACATCAAATGGAGTAAAGATAGCCTCTTCAGCAAATGGTGTTGGAAGAACTGGACAGATACATGCAAAAAAATGAAACTTGAGCACCAACTTACACCACACACCAAAATAAATTCAAGGTGGATAAAAGAATTAAATATAAGCCGTGACACCATTAAAGTCCTAGAGGAGAACATTGGCAAGGAAATCTCAGATATTCCACGCAGCAACATTTTTACGGATATGTCCCCTAGAGCAAGAAATATAAAGGAAAGAATAAACAAATGGGATCTCATCAAAATAAAAAGCTTCTGCATGGCTAAAGAAAACAGTATTAAACTAAAAAGACAACCAACTGTATGGGAAAACATATTTGCCAATGATACCTCAGACAAAGGTTTAATCTCCAGAATATACAAAGAACTTACATGACTCCACTCTAGGAAGACACCCAACCCAATTCAAAAATGGGAAAAGGACTTGAACAGACAGTTCTCTAAAGAGGACATACAGAATATTCAGAGAGACATGAAGAGATGCTCAATATCGTTAGCTATCAGAGATATGCAAATTAAAACCACAATGAGATACCACTTTACACCAGTCAGGATGGCTATAATAGACAAAGCAACAAACAACAAATGTTGGAGAGGGTGTGGGGAAAAGGGGACCCTAGTTCACTGTTGGTGGGATTGCAGACTGGTACAACCATTATGGAAAACAGTATGGAATTTTCTCAGAAAAATAAAAATCGACCTGCCTTTTGACCCAGCAATTCCACTGCTAGGATTATATCCTAAGAATCCTAAAACATCAATATCAAAGAACCTATGCACCACAATGTTCATAGCAGCACAATTTACAATAGCCAAGAGTTGGAAGCAACCTAGGTGCCCATCAGTAAATGAATGGATCCAAAAATTGTGGTACATATACACAATGGAATTCTATGCAGCAGAGAGAAAGAAGGAGCTACTACCTTTTGCAACAACATGGATGGAACTGGAAAGCATTATGCTGAGTGAAATAGGCAGGAGCTGAAAGACAAATACCATATGATCTCACCTTTAACAGGAAGCTAAACAACAAAACAAACAAGCAAGCAGGAAAAAAAAAAAACAAAGACACTGAAATAGAGAACAAGTGGGCAGCGACCAGAGGGGAGAGGGAAGGGAACTTAAGGGGAAAAAGGGGGAGGGATTTTGAGGAACAAGTATGAAAGACACAGAGATGAGGACTGGATGGGGGGGGGAATGGGAAGGAGGGGGGAGACCGGGCGGGGTGGGGTGTGGTGGGGTGGGATGGGAGAAATAGATAAAAAAAAAACAAAACACTTGTGGGGGTTGACGTGCTGTAAGAGACTCCAAGCCTCACAGGAGAGTTTGCTGGGGAGACCCACAGGGTCTTAGAACATACACAAGCCCACCCACCAAGGAACCAGCACCAGAAGGGCCCAATTTGCTTGTAGGAAGCAGCAGAGGGGACTGAAATCTAAGAGCAGAGCAAGCACCATTGTTACCTCTTTGATCCTGTCCCCACATACAGTGTCACAACCCAGCAACTGGGTTGACCTGCCCTGTGAATATCTAAGGCTCCACCACTCACTACCTAATAGGTGCGACTAGACCAAAAAAAAAAAAAAATGGCTCAAATGGAAGAACAAATCAAAGTCCCAGAACCAATACTTTTAAGCAACCAAGAGATAGCCAACCTATCAGATGCACAGTTCAAAATGCTGGTGATCAGGATGCTCACAGAATTGGTTGATTTTGGTCGCAAATTAGATGAAAAAAATGAAGGCTACATAAGTGAAATGAAGGAAAATGCACAGGCAACTAATAATGATGGAAAGAAAACTGGGATTCAAATCAATGGAGTGGACCAGAAGGAAGAAAGAAACAACCAAACAGAAAACAATGAGGAAACAAGAATTCGAAAAAATGAGGAGAGGCTTAGGAACCTCTAGGACATCTTTAAATGTTCCAACATCTGAATTATAGGACTATAGAAGGGGAAGAGGAACAGAAACAAGCGGAAAACTTATTTGAACAAATAATAAAGGAGAACTTCCCCGATCTGGCAAAGCAAATAGACTTCCAGGAAGTTCAGGAAGCTCAGAGAGTCCCAAAGAAGTTGGACCCAAGGAAGAACACACCAAGGCACATCATAATTATATTAGCCAAGATTAAAATGAAGGAGAGAATCCTAGAAGCAGCAAGAGAGAAGGGGACAGTCACCTACAAAGGAGTCCCCATCAGATTGTCAGCGGATTTCTCAAAAGAGACCTTACAGGCAAGAATGGGCTGGAAAGAAGTATTCCAAGTCATAAAAGGCAAGGACCTGCATCCAAGATTACTTTATCTAGCAAAACTTTCATTTAGAATGGAAGGGCAAATAAAGTGCTTCTCAGATAAGGTCAAATTAAAGGTGTTCATCAACATCCAGCCATTATTATATGATATGTTAAAGGGACTTATCTAAGAAAAAGATAAAAACATCAACAGTAAAAACACAGCAAACTCACAGTTATTAACAATCACACCTAAAATAAAAGCAAAACTAAGCAAACAACTAGAACAGGAACAGCACCACAGAAACAAAGATCACATGGAGGGTTAGAAACAGTGGAGTGGGAGGAGGAGAGAGGGGAAAAAGTACAGATAATAAGTAGCATAGATGGTAGGTAGAAAATAGACAGGGGGAGGGCAAGAATAGTTTGGGAAATGTACAAGCTAAAGAACTTATGACACATGGACGTGGACTGAAGGGGGGAATGTGGGTGGGAGGGGGTGTGCAGGGTATAGGGGAAGGAAGGGGGAATGGGACAACTGTAATGACATAATCAATAAAATATATTAAAAAAGAAAACTCATAGAATGGGAGAAAATATTTGCAAATCATGTGATAGGAGATTTATATCTAGAATATATGTGATGAAAAGACAATGCAATGGTTGGTTAGGCAAAGGATCTGAACCCACATTTCTCCAAAGAAAGTACAAATTGCCAAAATGCACATAAAAAGATGCCTAATATCACCCATCATAAGGAAAATGCAAATCAAAACCACAAGGGGGCTTCTGGTCAAGATGCTAAAGTAGGTAAACCTGGTACAGGCATCCTCCCACAACCACATCAAAATTACAACGAAACTACAGAACAACCATAATTGAGGGCTTCCTGAAATTTAGTTGAACAGAAGTCTTATAACTAAGAATATAAAGAAACCATGTCAAGACTCATAAGAGGGACAAAGACACAGAATAGGTTGGTCCTGCATTCACATGTGGCAATTAAAAACCAGGAAAGATATCTTGACTGTGGAGGTCCCTGCTGAGGAATGAGGAGCTCCAGCCCCACATTAGGTCTCTAGCACAGGGTTTCAAGGCCAGGAAGAGAAATCCATATAACTTCAGGCTGTAAAAACTAGTGGAGATTGTGGTTGAGTGAGAGGGAGGGTTCCTGGAGGCCCAGGCTTTCCTCTTAAAGGGCCCATCACAAACTTACTCAGACTCACTCTGAGCTCAAGCACTGAGACAGCAGCTTCAAATGCCAGAGACATACCAAGAGGAACTGAATGGTCTACCTTTGGGGTGAAGGCTGGAGAAGCAGCTTTCTCCCTAACAGAAGTGCTGACATAAGCCACTGTTCTCTTCTGAGCCCTTCCACTGCGGGCACATGCAGGAGTCATATCTGAGTCTCCATCAACCCAATTAACATTGTTAGCCCTGTCCTGGTGAGTCCCTGAGACCCTGCCCCACCCAAGTTTCAGGCCTTCCCAAGCCTCTTCCGGTGGCTTTTCCATACCAAAGACCTGTCTTGGCTCATGTTTCAGATCCTCTTAAATTCTCTCAGCCCTGCCTGGTGTGACTCAGTGGACTGAGCACCAGCAGCAGGACTTCATTTGCAACTAGGCTGTGAAAAGCCACCTAGCCACTTCTAAGGCCAGTACAAATACCAACCATCTGCATACCACTTTGGAGACCTTGCCAGCTGGCCCAAGATAGGGCACAGTTGTCAATTAACCTTGACCTGCACCTCCTGGAGGGCTCTAGAGCCAGTGCACCCAGTGGGCTACTTCAGACCATGCTGGAGCACTACCCAAACACCTCTATGAGAGATATACTCAACAGGCTGCTGACTCAGTAAGCCACAGAGCCCCACGGAAGCAAGTTCTGCTCTGTGGGGTCAGCCCCTACAGAGCGTCTCCTCACTGTACTCATGGCTAATCCTTATAGCTGATTAGCCTGGGGGTCAAACCTTCTCACTGACTTGCCAACACCAGCGATCAAGGCTCAACTACAACAGGAAGGTGCACACAGCCCTCATGGGACACAAGTGGAGCACCTAGCTTTGGTGACTGGGGAAGCTGCACCACTGGGCCCTACAAGAATACCTACTATGTAATGTCACCGTACCAAGACTAGAAGACATAGCAGATCTACCTAATACTTAGAAAGAAACACAGAAAGGCAGCCAAATGGGGAGACAAAGACATGTCCCAAGTGAAAAAAGAGAAGAAATTTCCAGATAAAGATCTAAATAAATGGAGTCAAGCAAACTACCAGATACAAAGTTCAAAACAATGGTTAAGGAACTTAGAACTTTAACAGCATTAAAAAAGGACATAAAAATCATAAAAAGGAACCGGTCAGAAATGAAGAATACAGTAACTCAAATGGAGAATACATTAGAAGGAAATCAACAACAGACTAGATAAAACAGAGGACTGAATAAGTAATTTGAAAAATAATGTAGCAGAAAACACCCCACCAGAGCAGCAAGAAAAAAAGAATTTTAAAAAATGAGGAGAGTTTAAGGGACCTCTGGGAAAATGTGAAGTGTAACAACATCTTTATCATAGAAGTACCAGAAGGGGAAGAGAGAGAGAAAGGAATTGAGAACCTATTCAAGAAAATAATGACTGAAAATGCCCCTAACCTGGTTAATAAAAAAAGACATGTAAGTCTAGGAACCACAGAGTCTCAAAGATGAACCCAAAGAAGCCCACACCGAGACACATCATAATTCAAATGTCAGTGGTTAAAGAAAAAGAGAGAATCGTGAAACAGCAAGAGACACAGTTACCTACAAGGGAGTTCCCATTAGAGTCAGCTGGTTTCTCAACAGAAACTTTGCAGGCAGAAGGGATTGTCATGAAATATCCAACATGATGAAAATCAGGAACCTACAATCAAGATTACTCTACCCAGCAAGGCTATCATTTAGAATTGAGGACAAATAAAAAGTTTCCTGATGGGGAGGCTCCACCAGCACAACTCCCCTGGTCGTCGCAGATGAGAAATAAAAACGCCCAATGTGTGATTTGCTTGGGGAGGAAAGGTGACCAGTCCCTCAAAGGGGGATACCTTCTTCCCTGCATTTTTATTGGGTTCAGCTCAGAGATATATAGTATGCACATAAAGCTCATCAACCAGTGCTCAAAGTGCTACTGACATCATTTACAGATACTAGTTGAAGAAACACAGGGATTTTCTCTGGTCAGGATTGGCTTTTGCTCAAGTGTCTGTTTCATAGCAATAGGGTAGAACAGGTCTCAAAGGAAACAATGTATATTCTTTCTCTGGCCAGATTCACCCCCACCCCTGGGAGCACCATCTGATCCAGTACAAGGTCTCTGGCATAGTTCCCAGGCTGAGTCAGGCAGGGAGAGCAAAGCAGCCAAAAGACTAGGATACTTTTCAGAAAGATTGAGGACTCAGGCTATGACAAAACCAAGGGGTGAGAGTCTTTCTGCCCCTTCTCCGAAGACCCCTAAGTCCTTCCCTGGTGGACCATAGCAACAAAGCCTGTCTTAGGTTGTCCCTTCTCCTTTGAAGGATCTTATCCATCATTGACTAACTTGTCATCCTCCTGGGCCAAGCAGGGGGAAGTGAGGGAGGTAGGGGCTGTGCTCCTGCAAGGAAATAATGTTCTGTCTCCTTAGTAGTTGATGTCCCCAAGGCCTTTTCACTCAGCTCTAGCCATGGGACAAAGGCCATACAGTCCCTGAAAACAGGCAGGATGGCTCCCAACAGATTTCCAGACAAGAAAGAGCTAAAGAGCTTTAACACCACCAAACCAGTATTACAAAAAATGTCCAACAATCTTCTTTAAGAAGGAACAACAATAAAAATTGAAAAATGACAATAAATACATATCTATCAACAATTACTTTAAATACAAACGGATTAAATGCTTCAATCACAGGACGTGGTATCGCTGAATGGATAAGAAAACAAGACCCTTACATATGCAGTTTAAAAGAGACACACTTCAGATTGAAACACACAGACTGAAAGTAAAGGGATGGAAAAATATTTCAAGAAAATGGAAACAAAAGTTGAGATTGCGATACTTATACAAGACAAAATAGACTTTAAAACAAAGGTTATAACAAGAGACAAAGAAGGACCTAACAATTCTACTACTAGGTATTTATCTGAAGAAACCCAAAACACTAAATCAAAAACACCTATGTGTCCATATCCATATATTCACTGTAGTATTATTTACAATAGCCAAGATATGGAGGAAACCTAAATGTCCACCAAAGAAGAAATAGTGCATATATACAATGGAATATGATTCCACCATTAAAAAAGAGTGAAATCTTGCCATCTGCAATAACATGGACAGACCTAGAGGGTATTGTCCTAAGTGACTTAAGTCAGACAAAGATAGTCAAATGCCGTATAATTTCACTTACATTCAGAATCTTAGAAAACAAAATAAAAAATTAAAACAGAAACAAACTCACAGATACAGAAACATTTTAATGGTTGCCAGAAAGAAAAGGGCGTTGGGGAGATGAATGAATATAGTGAAGAGATTAAGAAGTACAAATTGGTGCTCAACTAGGCAACACATATACTAAAATTTGAATGATACAGAGATAATGATCATGGTCCCTGTGCAAGGATGATATACAAATTCATGAAGCTTTCCATATTTTTAGCCAATACCTGAAAATAGCCTACATGCCCATCAGTAAGTGAGTAGATTTAAAAAAATGTGGTACATTTGCACAATGGAATACTGCACAGCTGTGAAAAAGGAACTTTTACACTTTGCAACAGCATGGATGGACCTGGAAAATATTATGCTAAGCAAAATAAGCCAGTCAGAGAAAGGCAAGTCCATATTATCTCACCCTTATGTGGAAGCTAGTGAACAAAATAAACTAACAAAGTAAAACCAGAGGCATGTATACATGGAACAGACTGGCAGTTCTAGAGGGGAGGAGGCAGGGAACTGGAAGAGATTAGCCAAAGAATATATATGCATGTAAACATAGGCCATGGACACACTCAACAATGTGCTAATGGGGGGAGGAGTTGGATGAAATGAGAAGAGGGGGAATGGGGGCATCTGTAATAGTGTCAACAATGGGGATGGGTGGGGTGATGGAAAGTGGTGGGAGAAAAATAGAGACAACTATACTTGAACAACAATAAAATACATAATTAAAAAAAATCTTTAGCCCTGGCTAGTGCAGATCAGTGGACTGAGTGGCAACCAAAGGGTCGTCAGTTCAATTTCCAGTCAGGGCATATGCCTGGTGTGTTTCAGGCCAGGTCCCCAGTAGGGGGTGCATGAGGGGCAACATTCATGTTTCTCATCCTCTTTCTCCCCTCCTTTCCCCCTCTCTAAAAATAAACAAAATCTTTAATAAATAACTTTTTAAAAATAAGTAAAAATTGGTAGTTATAGAACAGTCATGGGGATGTGAAGTAGAGCATAAGGAATACAGTCAATATTGTAACCATCATGTATGATGTCAATGTATGATGTCAGATGGGTACTGGATTTATCAGTGATCATTTCACAAATTATATAAATGTTCAATCACTGGGTTGTACACCTGGAACTAACATGATATTATGTGTCAACTGTAATGGAAAATTACAAAATTTCAAAAATAATTTGAAAATTATTTTTACAAAATAAAATAAGTCATGGCTGGGTGACTCAGTTGGTTATAGAATCATCCCATACACCAAAAAGGTTAGATTCAATTCCCAATCAGAAAACATACCTAGGTATTACAGGTTCCCTCCCCAGTTAGGGCATGAACAGGAGGCAACTGATCAATATTTCTCTCTAACATTGTTGTTTCTCTCTCTTCCTCTCTCTCTCCCTTCCTCGTCCCTCCCTCCCTCCTTCCTTTCCTCTTTAAAAACATCAGTAAACATATTCTCAAGTGAGGATTCCTAACTAATTAATTACAATAGTCACAATATATACATGCCCATATAATGGGAATGTATAGTGTAGCATTGGTAATATAGTCAATAATAGTGTAATAAACTCTGTATGGTACCAGATGGGTACTAGGCTTACCATTGTGATTACTTTGTACATTATATAAATGTCTAACCACTATGCTATACACCTGAAACTAATATAATACTGCATGTTGATTGTAATTAAAAAATGAATTTGATTTTATCCTCTCCTTATTGATTTTAGAGAGAGGGATGGAAGGGAGAGAGAGAAAGAAAGAAGCATTGATGCAAGAGAGAAACACTGATTGGCCACCTTGAGTACGCACCCCAACTGGACTGAACCTGTAACCCAGGCATTTGCCCTGACCAGGAATTGAACCTGTGACGCTTTGGTCTATGGGACAATGCTCCAACCAACTAAGTCACAACTTTTTTTTAAATTTAAAAATCTTTTTCAAAAATTTAAAGTAATATGTCTTTCATTAATTTATTTTTGTTTTCAAATAATAGTTATTTTGTAATAATGTTATTGGCATCAACATGTAATGAGATTATTGTTTTACTTTTTAAATAAAATAATACACATTTTTTAAAAACAGGAATGACACTTCACATCCACTAGGATGGCTATAGTCAGAAAGTCAGCAAATAACAAATGTTAGTTGGGATTTGAAAAAATCACAACCCTCATACATTGTTGGTGAGATTGTAAATGGTGTAGCTACTTAGGAAACCAATCTGGCAGTTCCTTTTAAACAGAGTTACCATTTGGCTCCGCAATTCCACTCCTAGGCATATATCTGAAAGAAATGAAAACTTCAGTCCACTCAAATCTTGTACATAATAGCCAAACAGTAAAAATAACTCAAAAGTCTATCAACTGCCCAGATCCAGGTGGCTCAGTTGGCTGGGCATCATACTGGGGAGCAAAAGGTCACCACCAGTTCAATCCAGTCAGGGCACATTCCTGGGTTGCAAATTCAGGCCCTGGACCAAGCATGTGCAAAAGGCAACCAATCCATATTTCTCTCTCACATCTATGTTTCTCTCCCTCCCTTTCCCCTGCCTTCTCTTCTAAATAAATAAATAAATAAATAAATAAATAAATAAATAAACAAAAAATGTTTAAAGTTCGTCAATTGATAAATGGATAAATAAAAAGTGGTATATTCATACAATGGAATATGAAAATGAATCACACACTGATGCATGCTACAAGAATGAACCTAGAAAACATCACACTCAGTCAAAGAAGCCAGTCACAAAAGACCACATATTATATGATCCCATTTATATGGAATATAGATAAATCTATAGAAACAGAAAGTAGATTAGTAGTTGCCTAGGGCTATGGGGATAGGGAATTTGGGTTGGGTGATAACTAAAAGGTATGGGGTTTCTTTTGGGAGTAATGAAAATGTTCTAAAAGTGATTGTGGTGTTGGCTGCACAAGTCTGAATATACCAAAGGCACTAAACTATACACTTTGAATGGGTAATCTGAATGGCATGTGAATTTTATCTCATTAATACTGTTAACAAAAATCATAGTACAAAAATTTGACAGATTACAGTAAAACATTGTATGTAAAACAGAGTACTTCCAATTGTAAAAACGGAATAAAAATGCCTTTATCTACTTCTCTCTAAAACATACTGATTATAAGAGAACAGAGGTGCACACCTTTTTCCTTTTTTATGGATAAAAAGTCAGTAGAACATAGTAAGGAATAAGTTTTTCCATCTTTTTTCTTTATTGACTCTGCACTGAAAATAAGCAGTCTTTCATTAAAAAACATATTTATTGATTATGCTATTACAGTTGTTCCATTTTCCCTCCTTTATTCTCCTTTGCCCTGCACACCGCCTCCAATGCATATTCCCCCTCTTTAGTTTATGTCCATGGTCATATATATAAGTTCTTTGGCTTCCATATTTCCTATAGTATTCTTAACCTCCCTCCATTTATTTTGTAGCTACAATTTATGCTAATTATTCCCTGTACCTTTTTCCTCTTTCTCCCCCTCCCTGTACCTGCTGATAATCCTCCATGTGATCCTCATTTCTGTGATTCTGTTCATATTCTAGTTGTTTTGCTTAGTTCGTTTTTGTTTTTTTTTACATTCAGTTGTTAATAGTTCTGAGTTTGCTGTCATTTTACTGTTCAAATTTTTTTATCTTCTTTTTCTTAGATAAGTCCCTTTAACATGTCATATAATAATGGCTGGGTGTTGATGAACTCGTTTAATTTGACCTTATCTGAGAAGCACTTTATCTGCCCTTCCATTCTAAATGAAAGCTTTGCTGGATAGAGCAATCTTGGATGCAGATCCTTGCCTTTCATGACTTAGAGTACTTCTTTCCAGCCCCTCCTTGCCTGCAAGGTCTCTTTTGAGAAATCCGCTGACAGTCTAATGGGAACTCTTTTGTAGGTGACTGTCCCCTTATCTCTTGCTGCTTTTAAGATTCTCTCCTTATATTTGATGTTGGATAATGTAATTATGATGTGCCTTGGTGTGTGGTACCTTGGGTTCAACTTCTTTGGGACTGTCTGAGCTTCTTGGATTTCCTGGAAGTGTATTTCCTTTGCCAGATTGGGGAACTTTTCCTTCTTTATTTGTTCAAATAAGTTTTCAGCTGGTGGCTGTGCCTTTCCCCCTTCTGGTACCCCTATAATTCAGATGTTGGAGCATTTAAAGATGTCCTGGAGGTTCCTAAGACTCTCCTCATTTCTTTGAATTCTTGCTTCTTGACTCTTTTCTGTTTGGCAATTATTTGCTTTCTTCTGGTCCACTCCATTGATTTGAGTCCCAGTTTCCTTTTCATCACTGTTGATTTCCTGTGCAATTCCATTCATTTCAATTAGTTTCACCTTCATATATTTGTCTAATTTGTGGCTATAATCAACCAGTTCTGTCAGGATCTTGATCACCAGTGTTTTAAACTGTGCATCTGAGAGTTTTGGTATTTCTTCATTGCTTAGATTTATAGGCTCTGGGGCTTTGAGATCTTCTTGAGCCATTTTTGGTCTGTTCTCACCCGTTAAGTATGAGGAGCGGAGCCTTGGATTCCCAGGTCGCTGGGTTGTGACAGTGTATGTGAAGGCGGGGTCAGAGCGGGGAAATGGCAGCCCCCTCTGTTGTTTCTCGAAGCTGGGTGAAGAGCAGAGCAGAGCCTCAGGTTGTTCACTGGGGCAGAGCCACTTAGGTCGCTGGATTATGAAGCTGTATGTGGAGGTGGGGTCAGAGTGGGGAAATGGCGGTGCCCTCCGCTGCCACTTGCTGCTGGGGCTGCTGGCTCTCATCCAAGCGCCCACTCCCTCACTTGTCTATCCACACACGAATGTGCGAACGTGCGACCACAGTCAACCCGCAGCCCTGCTTCCTCGCTGTTTCCCCGCGATTGCTTGCTGAGTTGCCCACCAGGTCCAACCCTGTGCCTGGATTCCGCGAGCCTGAGTCTGTCTGACAGAGTTTTCCTGTGCTACCCCTCTCTGCCAGCTGCTGGTTTCGCCCCTCTTACCAGTCAGGCTGAAGAATTTGTTGTTATCAGACTTCCGAAAAGTTCAATTTTCTGTGTTCTGGCTGTGTTTTCTGTTGCTATTATTTAGTTGTGTCTAAACTTGGTTGTGTGAGGAAGCACAGTGTCTCCACCTATGCCTCCATCTTGGCGGAAGTCCCATAATCGAAAAATTGTTCTTTAAATGAGGAAAAGAATTGCTTTTCCTTTAGAACTATCATTTCTTTTTTGAAGCATCATCTCTTGTTTTGGGTTTCTCAATATTCAGATGATAATTTACTGGGTAAAACAGTCTAGATGCACTAATCTTTGACAGGAAACTGCATTTAAATCTGTAATCAACATGAATATTTAAATTGTCTCATAATATTATAAGGGGGAGGGGAGGGGATGAAAAAAGAAACAGGTCTAGCAGCCATTTCTACACAGGGGCCTTGCATATGAACAGCACTTCAGGGAGAAGCCTGCTGGCACCAAGTTGCCTGTCTCCCACACTGTGTTTCTGCCATGTAAGCTAGCCTTTATAAAGCCTATAAGGATCCCTATTCCAACTGACAGGACTGAGACTTTCCCTGTCCAAATAAAGCTGTACAACTATATCCACTACCTATTGTATCTTCACTGACCAATCAGAGAAGCACCATTCTGACCAATCAGGACAGTGCCTTTTGGACCAATCAAACTGCAAGGAATTTAGACTGTGACATGACTTCTGTCTATATAAGTTAGCTCTCAGAGCACACTTTTCCTTTCCAATGAAGGCTGAAAACTGCATTTACCCAGCTGGAACTGAAGCACTGAAGATAACCACTAAAGATGTCTGCTGGAACAGAATGAAACAGACTAACCCAGAGCAGGTGAGCAGACTAGAGCAAAGCAAAGGTGAGCAGAGAACTAGCTAGAGAGGGGCTTGGCCCTAGGACCACTTGGCCTCCATGCTGTTCCATAGCTATGCTGCTTCATAATTAAGCTGTAGCACTATTGAGCTGTTCCAAAAACAATGTTCTCACAGAAGTACTATATCACAGTTGAGCAATTTGCACTGAATAAAGTTTCCTTCTTCACCACACCCCAAAGTAGGGATTTCTGCTGGTACTGAATTGATGCCAACAAGCATCAGCCAATGACACTCACTCATACATGTGCATGCACACACACTAATACATGACATACAACCAAACCTGGGAACCAGGGAGGAGCAGTTTCCTCCAGGCTACACACACCAGGACCCTGGCTCATGAAGAATTCTCTCCAAGAGATGAAACTCAGAATCTACATCCCAAAAATAAAAACAGAAAGGCAGAGAAGAAATAAGATGCGCAAAGAATACCCAGGATTTGTCAAGGAGCAAATGAAATTTATAAACACAGACTCATCCAAGAAGCCAAGAAACACTTATAAGTTAATGAAAGGACCTGACCAAGCACAAAAGGGAAGTAAAATAAGAAGTAAAAAGCAACAGAAATGGAGGCACCAATGAACAAACCAAGGGCAAAGCTGAAAACAAACTGACTGAGGAAAGTGAACAAAATGGAGAGGAAAAGCATGAAAAGAATGGAAGAGAAAAATATGGATGTGGAATAGAAAAGACACTCAATGTATGCATCAGTACCCCTGAAAAAGAAATGGAATAAAACAAACTTTTCAACACATAACTTTAGAAAATTTTCCATATATATTAAATCTATAAATAGAAAATACACACACACATTTTAAAAATCACATAAAGTCCAGTCTTTGCTTTTTAAAACTTTTTGATTATTTGAATGTATGACCTCTAAATTAATAACACAAATTCCAATGTCCTTGAAATCACACATAGCAGTGTAATGAATGAATCCATACAGCCACTTGAATTAACACTGCTGTCACTACTGCTCAAAGTCCACTGCATCTGCCTGACTTTTCATCATCTTCGGCTTTATTTATACTACACCTGATTTAGTGTTACATGGAGTTTCCATAGAACTGCACCTTCTCTCACCCAGAAAGGCCTTAGTAACCAGTGTGAGAATCCACTGAGCCCAATAAAACCCAATGCCTCCCACTGCCTCCCTCCTGGACAGGTAGAACTGGCCCTGACATGACACAGGTGCACCGAACACTGAGAGGGATGGGGGTTTAGTCTTTGTTCTGTTGAGGGTTTCAACTGATGAAGGCCCACCCACATTAGGGAGGGTAACTGTTTTTACTCAAAAAGTACACTGACATAAATGTTAATCCCATCTCCAAAACACCTTCACATGAACATCCAGAATAATTTTGGACCAAATATCTGGGCACCATAGTCCACCCAAGTTAAAACAGAATATCAACAATCACAACCTGAAAGAGAAGAGGCCAAATTATCTTCAATGAAAAATCATATCACACACCCAAAAATGTTTCTTTATTTCATAAAACAATGGTCTCACCCACCATCCACTTGGCAAGCTGCAAGCAGCAACACAAAACATCACCCAACATCAGCTTCTAGCCAGAAAAAAATAACTTTCAGCTATTTGTTGTCATGGAAGCAGTCCATGGGATACAAGGTCAACTTCACACTCACAATTAGAAACACATTGCAACAACTGGGTATATTGAAACAATTTCATTGGCTGGTCCAACCACTGACTAATTAAAACAAATTCTCAGAAGTAGGGGTTATGGGCAGAGAAGGCTACAAAATAGTGCTGTAGATTATTTTCCTTTAAGTCCCACATCCGGAAAACCAAAAATTATTTGTGTTCCTTATAATTACATTATTAGAAATATTTAAGACAAGAGTTTGGACCCAATGGAGAGCTCCTTTTCTTTAGTCTACAATTGAGATAATGCTATGAATTTATAAGGAAGAGCCATAGGAAACATTATTCCATCCACTCACTGCAAGAACAGAGGAGGCCAGTTATATACTAACCTGGCTACTCAATCCACCCACTGCAGGGGTGATATAGGCTAGTAATATAACAAACTGGCTATTCTACAAATGCATGGCAGAGATCCATGGCCTCTTACATAGTAAACTGGCTATTCCACTTACTAAGGAAGGAATACAGGAGTCTGATTATATAGTAAATTAGCCAATCTATCTACTTATGCAGGGATGCATTAAGCCAGCTACATACTAGAGTGGCTAATACAACCACTGACTGTAGTGAGGCAGTGGGCAGTTACATAGTAAATTAACTATTCTATCCACTAACTGCAAGTATGTCAAGGAACCTGGCTATTCCACACAGTCACTGCAGATATACAGTAGGCCAGTATACATATATAGTGAATAGTCCACTCACTGCAGGGATGCAGCAGAACAGTCACATAGGAAACTGGTAATTCCACCCACTGACTACAGGGATGCAATGGGCATGTTACACAGTAAGCTGGCTATTTCATCCAATCACTGCAGAGATGCAGTAGGCCCTTATAAACAAGCCATTCCACTCACTGCTTGGATACAGTAGTCATGTTACATAATAAATCAACTATTCTATCTACTCACTACAGGAATTCTGTTAGCTGGTAACAAAAGAAAGTGAGTATTCCATCCACTAACTGCCAGGATACGGTAGGCAGGTTACATAGAAAGCTGGCTATTCTACCCTCTTGCTGCAGGGATGAAGTAAGCAGGTTATACAGTAAACTAACTGTTCCATCCACTCACTGCAGGGATGCAGTTAGGCCAGTTAAACAGTAAATTGGCTATTCCATAGAGTAACTGCTCAGATGCAACAGGCAGGTAACATTGCAAATTGGTATTCCATCAACTAACTGCAGGGATGCAATAAACTATTAACATAAAGTGGCTCTGTCATCTATCTACTTACTGCAGGGATGCAGTAAGAAGACTATAGAGTAAATGGACTATTCCCTCCACTAATTATAGGCATGCAGAGGGCTTGTTATGGAATAAACTGATTGGGGATCCTATAGGCCAGTTACATAATGAACTGCTGTTCCATCCACTCACTGCAGGGGTGTAGTCAGGCCAGCTGTCCACATTGTATAACATTTCCTCTAAAGACCCATGGGAGAAATCTCTCAACTACCCATTGTAAAAGTTATCACAGAGATTCAATGATTCGCATAAGTGGGGATGATCTGCCATTTGCTTTGGTTGCCAGATCTTATGTCTCTATTTTGTTTCCTGACCTTGTATCCAGAATTAAAACTGTTTTCCTGTACTTACTGTCTTGGCCCAATTTCCTGTTTGAAGTATCCTATTAATTTGAAGTTCTTGTATCATATCTTTCTTAAGTATTCCAAAATTCTCTTTGGATAGAGATGGAATGTCAATATAAAATGGAAACATTTTATAAGCAAACACAAAATCATAATGTTTTAGAATGGCAAGGAACCTCAGAAATAGATTACATAACTCAATCCCCCATTTTAAAGATGAAAAACAAGACAAGAAAGGCTAAGAAATCAAATGAAGCCCAAGGTCACATAGGTTGAATCACAAAACCAAAACTAAAGGAACTTGACTCGTGAACCATCTGTAACACTCCAGTTCTATTCCATTCCGAGTTTAGAGTGGAGTTCCAACCTTGTCATCACTTCAGACTATCCACAAATTATCTTTGGAACTAGCATTGCCTCTGGCCAACTATTAACCTTAATTTTAGCCAGATTTTTTGACTGGCTGATTTTTCAAAAAGGCTGCTTAAAGAATCTGCATCTGAGCCCTAAGTTTCAATTATTTCTGCTAATATTACCAAATATAGAGTGTTAAAAGATTTATGAAACAATAGGTACAGCATGATACTATTCAGTGTAATAAAAACAAATGTTTCTACTAGTATAGAAAGCAAGATGGACTTCTGGCCAAGATGGAGGAGTGCCTCCATCCACAGCCACACTGTGCCTCCTTGCACAACCAAAAGAAGGACAATTTAAAAACAAAAAAACAACCGGAACTGGGACTTCCAGCCAAGATGGAGACATAGGTAGACACACTGTGCCTCCTCACACAACCAAAATAAGGGCAACAATAATACAGAAACAAAAAACAACCAGTACTGACAGAAAATTCAACTGTATGGAAATTTGACAACCAAGGAGTTAAAGTGGACACATTCATCCAGACTGGCAGGAGGGGCAGAGTTGGATGGCTGGACAGAGACAGGTTGCAGGAAAGCAGTGGCTGGCAGACCTCGGGCATGCAAGGCAGCAGCTGGGGGACCCCAGGTGCACAGGTGGTGCCTGGCGGACCCAGCAAGGTGGCAGATTGTGGAAAGGCTTGGCACACAAGGTAGCTTGTAGAATCGGGCAGTCCCACATTCATGCCCAGATAAATCAGATGAAACTGGAGAGTGAGACAGACTGCACAACATGGGGTCCCAGTGTGGGTAAATAAAGCCTCAAAACACTAATTGAAAACACTTGTAGGAGTTGAAGTGCCAGGAGAAACTCCCAAGCCTCACAGGAGAGTTTGTTGGAGAGAACCACAGGGTTCTAGAACATACACAAACCCACCCACATGGGAATCAGCACCAGAAGGGCCCAATTTGCTTGTGGGAAGCAGGGGAAGTAACTGAAATCCAGCAGAGAGTGGAGCAGGTACCACTGTTCCCTCTTGGACCCCTCCCCATATAGAGTGTCACAATGCAGATACTGGGTTGCTTGACCCAGGTGAACATCTAAGGTTCTGCCCCTCACTATGTAACAGGTGTGTCAAGATGAAAAAAAAATACTTCAAATGAAAGAACAGGTCAAAGCACCAGAAAAAATACAACTAATTGATGAAAAGATAGCCAACCTATCAGATGCACAGTTTAAAACACTAGTAATCAGGATGTTCACAGAATTGGTTGAATTTGGTTGCAAATTAGAGGAACAAATGAAGGCTAGACTAAGTGAAACAAAGGAAAATGTACAGGGAACCAATAGTGATGGGAAGGAAACTGGGACTCAAATCAGTGGAGTGGACCAGAAGGAAGAAGGAAGTATCCAATCAGAAAAGAATGAAGAAATAAGAATTCAAAAAAATGAGGAGAGGCTTAGGAACTTCCAGACCATCTTTAAACATTCCAACATCCAAATAATAGGGCTGCTAGAGGGAGAAGAGGAAGGGCAACAAATGAAAAAGATATTTGAACAAATAATAAAGGAGAATTTCTTCAAACTGGCAAAGGAAATAGACTTCCAGGAAGTGTAGGAAACCGCTTCATATGGCTTGGAAATGTAGCCCAGCACTCACATGGAAAACCAGTGGGGAGCAAGTGGCACACAGGATCATGCCCATGGAGAGATTTTCCCCTGGGGAATCAGGCCTGCATTGTACCTAGACTGCTATGAGACTTGCTTTTGCTAAAATTCCCTCACTCTGAATTGAGGCAGAAAGGGCTTACTGCAACTTCCTAAAATATGAGCTAAATCTCCCAAGTATGGAGTGTGACCGATTCAACCACTTTTCCCCTTGGTCTGTAACATCCTTCTCTTTGAAGTAATTAGAAACATTCTTTCCTTTTCTATCTGTAAAAGGCAGTCCCCTGCAGTGAACCTGTGCATAGTAAATGAGGACTACCCTCCACGTAATGTACCCAGAGAAGCAATAAAAGCCTAGCCAGGCAGGGACTGGGCTCGCTGGCCCTCTCACCTTCTCTCTCTCTCTCTCTCTCTCTCTCTCTCTCTCTCTCTCTCTCTCTCTCTCTCAGAGAGTGGCCAGGATATCCCTTTTTCTCCACAGGACTTCTGTTGTCCGTGTGTATTTGTTCATGAGCAGCCACAACATACACAGATCCTGCTGGCCAGAATATGCCAAAAGGAAGTCCAGGAAGCTCAGAGAGTCCCAAAGAAGTTGAACTCAAGGAGGAACACGCCCAGGAACATCATAATTACATTACCCAAGATTAAAAATAGAAGAGAATCCTAGAAGCAGCAAGAGGTAAGGGGGTAGTTACCTACAAAGGAGTTTCCATAAGATAGTCAGCTGACTTCTCCAAAGAGACCTTACAAGCAAGAAGGGGCTGGAAAGAGGTATTCCAAGTTATGAAAGGCAAGGACCTATATTTAAGATTGCTCTATCCAGCAAAGCTTTCATTTAGAATGCAAGGGCAGATAAAGCGCTTCTCAGATAAGGTCAAGTTAAAGAAGTTCATCATCACCAAACCTTTATTATATGAAACGTTATCTAAGAAAAAGATAAAAAAACATGTACAGTAAAATGACAGCAAACTCACAATTATTAACAACCACACCTAAAACAAAAACAAAAACAAAATAAGTGAACAACTAGGACAGGAACAGAACCACAGAAATGGAGATCACATGGAGGGTTATCAACAGAGGAGTGGGAGGGTGAGAGAGGGGTAAAAGATACAGAGAATAAGTAGCATGTATGGTAGGTAAAAAATAGGAGGACCTTAAGAATAGTGTAGGAGATGTAGAAGCCAAAGAACTTATATGTATGGCCCATGGACATGAACTAAATAAAGTGGGGGGGGTAATGTGGGTGGGAGAAGGTGTGCAGGGTGGAGGGGAATAAAGGCAAGAAAACAGGACAACTGTAAAAGCATAATCAATAAAATATATATTTTAAATCAATAAAATATATTCCAAAAAAAAAGATGTAGAACACAAAATATTTGTAGCACTTATAGTGTTATTGCTAAATGATGAGATTACTTCTAATGTTTTCCTTTTGGCTTATTTGTATTTTTAAATATTCCCTCCAATAATCATAAGGTCTTGCATAACTGTTCAAAAGACAAAAATAATAAATAAAAGCACTGTAATTTATTTAGTATATATTGGCAGGTTAACCCAATCTGATGAGTCATGATACAAATTCATGAGGTTATTTCTGATGCTGGGGGTGTGGCATTGCAGGATTTTTATTGGGAGCCCACTTCATCTGAGCTCTGACCCTCGTGAGGCTTGTTTCTGGTCAGTTACAAGAAAACATGTAACTTTTGCAGAAAAAGAGACAGGGAGTTAATTTTCAACACAAATTAGTGAGAATAAAGAACTCGAATTCCAATTTTCCTTTTTTAAAATGAACTTCCTGTCCAAAATAGGCAAACATCCTTCCATTTACAGACTGTGGCTTCTTTAAGAGAAAGGTTTCCACCTATAGCCACCACAGTAGACAGTCAAAACTCAGATCACTCACTAAGGATCAGCAAACCAGTTTTGTTAGTGAAAGGTCATTTCTGTAATCTCTGGGCCCATCACTGGCCTTTTCAGGATGTAAACACACATAAATTCTAATGAGAGCCCTAAGATGTTGGGGTATGTCTTACTCTAGGGAAATGCCCTTGAATGTGCAAAGCTGTACCCTTGTCATCTGCTACACAGACAATAAAAATGATGTTGCAAGGAAGAGCTCTGCCATCAGCAGGGAATTCCGGGAGAGTCACTGCCTCCTGGCCAGCTTCCCTGGCAAAGTCACCCCAAGCCTTTGTTGCAATAACTGTTTTAGTCATTTGGGGCCACTTCTTTGTACATTGTTTTGCATACTTGACCCCTGGTTGGTATTCCAACAAATGTGTCCTTTTCACCATCTCTCTTTTAGGGAAGAAAAAGTGCTCCAGAATAGGTTTGGAGAAGCAATAAATATTACTCATAGCAATTATTAAACACTTTTTAATGCCCTGTGAAAATACTCTAAATTAATATCAACAAAAAGCAATTATCCAAGTCAAATTTTTGAAAAAAAATCTTGCAAACTGACTTCAGGCCTGCAAGTATGTCCTTTCCTTGCTAGTTTTCAATGTCCCTTAGTATAGTAAAAAAGACAAAATGCTCCATGGTCAGGAGCAAAAGAATAAATAAAACTTGCAGAAGGGGCTAGCCAAGTCTGTGATATACCTATTACACTGAAAACTACCACTGATATTGGAGAAGCATATTTACTATGTTAGAGCTGTTGAAAAACTTACAAATATGATGAATCAAACAGAAAAACCACAAAACTGCACATGCAATATACTTCCTAAAAATGTGTATACAGCCCTGGCCAGTGTGGCTCAGTTGTTTGGGCATTCTCTGATGGAAAAACTGTAAGGTTGCAGGTTCAATTCCCTGTCAGAACATATGCCTGGGCTGTCGGTTCATCCCAGGCAAGGGATCATACTAGAGTCAATTGATGGGTGTTTCTCACATCCATGATTCTCCCACTTTTTCTCCTTCCCTTCTCTCTAGAATCAATAAAAATAAGTAAATAAATAAAATAAAAATGTGTATATATACTTAGGAGCAGAAAAATATCTGAAAAGGTATGTATCTACTTTTAATATAGATAAAAGTAATAGAGATACCAACGACTTTTCTTTTTTTTTGTGAATGAGAAATAAACTCATTTCACAGAAGAGGAGAGAATAGGAATGTGTTTATTAAAAACTGTCAGTATGGATCAAGAAAAAATCTTTTCAGAATTTTTTTGTTACTTTTTCTTTTATATTTCTTTGAAGAGTTACCACATACCAAATATTGTTTTTTTTGTTTTTCAGATTTAAAAATTTTTTTATTGATTATGCTGTTACAGTTGTTCTATTCCCCCCTTCATTCCCTTCCACCCTACCCCCTCGTCCCCACCATTACCCCCCTTTAGTTTACGACCATGTGTCTCAAGTTCTTTAGATTCTATATTTCCCATGCTATTCTTGCTTCCCCCCATCTATTTTCTATCTACTGTCTATGCTACTTATTTTCTGTACCTTCTCCCCCCTTCTCCTCCTCCCACTCCCCTGTTGCTAACCCTCCTTGAGATCTTTATTTCTATGTTTCCACTCCTGATCTCGCTGTCCTTTTAGTTTGCTTTCGTTTTAGGTGTGGTTGTTAATAACTGTGAGTTTGTTGTCCTTTCACTGTTCATGTTTCTTTAACTTCTTTTTCTTCCATAAGTCCCTTTAACATTTCATATAATAAGGGCTTGATGATGATGAACTCCTTGAATTTGATCTTATCTGAGAAGCACTTTATCTGTCCTTCCATTCTAAATGAAAGTTTTGCTGGATAGAGCAATCTTGGTTGTAGGTCTTTGGATTTCATGACTTGGAATACCTCTTTCCAGCCCCCTCTTGCCTGTAAGGTCTCTTTTGAGAAATCTGCTGACAGTCTGATGGGGACTCCTTTGTAGGTGACTGTCCCCTTATCTCTTGCTGCTTCTAGGATTCTCTCCTTCATTTTAATCTTGGCTAATGTAATTCTGATGTGCCTTGGTGTGTTCCTTCTTGGGTCCAACTTCTTTGGTACTCTCTGAGCTTCCTGGATTTCCTGGAAGTCTATTGCCTTTGCCAGATTGGGGAAATTCTCCTTTATTATTTGTTCAAATAAGTTTTCCACTGGTGGCTGTTCCTTTCCCCCTTCTGGTACCCCTATAATTCAGATGTTGGAGCGTTTAAAGATGTCCTGGAGGTTCCTAAGACTCTCCTCATTTCTTTGAATTCTTGCTTCTTGACTCTTTTCTGTTTGCCCATTATTTGCTTTCTTCTGGTCCACTCCATTGATTTGAGTCCCAGTTTCCTTTTCATTGCTATTGGTTTCCTGTGCAATTCCATTCATTTCAATTAGTTTCACCTTCATATATTTGTCTAATTTGTGGCTATAATCAACCAGTTCTGTGAGGATCCTGATCACCAGTGTTTTAAACTGTGTGTCTGAGAGTTTTGCTATTTCTTCATTGTTTAGATTTATAGGCTCTGGGGCTTTGAGATCTTCTTGAGCCATTTTTGGTCTGTTTGTGCCCTTTAAGTGTGAGGAACGGAGCCTTGGACTCCCAGGTCACTGGGTTGTGATGCTGTATGTGGGGGCGTGGTCAGAGCGGGGAAATGTCGGCCCCCTCTGCTGTTTTGCACCACTGGGTAGGAGCAGAGCCTTAGATGGTTCACCGGGGCGGGCCACTCAGAGTCGCTGGGTTATGACACTGCATGTGGAGGTGGGGTCAGAGCAGGGAAATGGTGGCGCCCTCCCTGCCGCTTGCTGTGGGAACCCTCTGGGTCACGGTCCAATCGCCCACTCCCTCGCTTGTCTACCCACGCACAAATGTGCAACCACAGTCAACCCGCAGCCCTGCTCCCTTGCTGTTTCCCCGCAGTCGCTGGCTTGGTCGCTCACTAGGTCCAAACTTGCGCCTGGATTCCACGCTCCTGAGTCCATCTGACCGAGTTTTCCTGTGCAACCCTGCTCCACCAGCTGCTGGTTTCACCCCTTACCAGTCAGACTGAAGAATTTG
The DNA here is from genome assembly GCF_021234435.1 of Artibeus jamaicensis. Lineage (NCBI taxonomy): Eukaryota > Metazoa > Chordata > Mammalia > Chiroptera > Phyllostomidae > Artibeus > Artibeus jamaicensis. The sequence continues at coordinate 1,218,012 of NW_026521267.1, read as the reverse complement.
TTGTTAACAGACTTCCGAAAAGTTCAATTTTCTGTCTTCTGGCTGTGTTTTCTGTTGCTAATATTTAGTTGTCTCTAAACTTGGTTGTGTGAGAAGGCACAGATATCCACCTATGCCTCCATCTTGGCGAAGTCCCTCTTTTTTGTATTGTATACTTTTCTACCATAAAAATAAATTTTTGCAAAATATGAAAAGTATTAATTACTTAATCTGTGAATTTTTAACTAAGTAAAGTTGTTCAAGAAAGGTGTGGAAACCCCAAAGATGGAGACTTCTTTTCAGGGTTCTGATTCCTTCTGCTTTAAGCATCTCCAATGATTTTCTCCTAATCACTGCCTAACCAAACAAAATAAAATAAAAATTAATTAAATTAAAAAAATTCCAATCCCCTGAAGATGACTGAGTTCACCAGCTTCCAACACATAAAATACCCAGGCCTGGTTTCAGTACCCTTTTCTCTCACACACTACTGCAGAAAAACAAAGGTTGAGGGAGGGAAGAGTAGGAAGCCCCAACTCCAAAAAATTCCGCCAGGATCCAGGGCTCAGGAAATGCAGGGAGCAGTGGACCTCTGCAAGGCCAGGTTCCTTGGGCAGAGAGCCTGGGGGCTCGGCCCCCAGCAGACCGACCACTAGGGAAATGAACTGGGTTGGAGGGAGAGGGCAATGACTTTCGAGAAGCTCTTCGGCAAGAAGGCAGTGAGTGGATCACCAATGGGATGCGGGGGTGAACAGGGGTAACATGCTCAGCTTCAATACATTAGTACTAGGCACCAGCCCTGCTTGCCTCTTTTGTGGGAGAGGTGCATCCCTTTGCTATTACTTCTCAGGAGCCTGTGGTGCAAGGGCTCTTTTCTTTTAGCGGGGCAGTGGGGACGGGTATTCCAGGCAAGAGTACTGTCCTCCAGAAGCCACCCTCACCTTGTGGTCACACTCATGACAGTGCTGCTGTGTGGAGAACCCAAGTCCCACTAGGTGTTAGCTCCCAGTGTGCAGCAGCGCAAAGAAATACTGGCGGGGCCATGGCCATGTTTCGGTCCTTGACCAGCGTGAAGTGCAAATGCCCACTGAAGCTCTTTCGTACCTTCTCCAGGTTGGCCAGGCCCACAGTCCCGTGCACACTGATCTGCTTTGGTTTTTCTGTCTGCCAGCAGCTACACCATCAAGCCAGCTGGAAAGGAGGGAGAGAAAAATGGAGATATACGAACACCAAAGACACTGAGGCACCTCTGGCACCAGGGACGGCAGCAACGTGGGCTACCGTTGGCCAAGCCCTGTGCCCTGTGCCTTGGGGGTGGGGCACTAGGGAGGAGAAGGACCCTGGAAGAGACTGGCCTTAGGGTTCCAGGGCCTTCCAGAGATGAAGGACCACAGGGTGTGACCTTAATCCTTGGAACTGGGCCATGACTTCAGGTTTTACAGGTGAGAACCTGAAATGACAAGCCTCGGGGCTGACCCAAGCTGGCCAAGCTTGGCAGAAGTGGGAGATGACTGGAGGGACCTGGATCACTTGAAAATCAAAGCTGTAGTCCTGTTTGCCCTACCCCTCCTGGGCAAACAGGGGAAAGACGCCCCTCTCCAAACCCCCACTGACTTCTGAGAGTTCTGGGATCTGCCTCCCTCACCTGCCCAAGGTTCCCAGGTGCCCTTTAGGCCAGAGTCCTGTGTGTTCTGGAGTGTGGCTATTAAGAGAAACCAAGGACACACTTGAAAGGCAGTCACCAACACCTGCCTAATGGTTTGACTCCAATTGAGGTCCAGGGTAGCTCTGAAAATACCAGCTAAGAAAGTAAATGTTTATACTGAGAAAGTGCCCACCTGTCTGCAATCTTGAGGCTGGCCTGACAGACACTACCAGTGAACAGGAGACAACTTTCTTCAGGGCATGCCATCGTCACAATGATTCCTCCTCTGAGTGACCACTGCTTCTTTACTCACAGAGAAAACTTGTTCCCTAAATCATGGGCCTCAGACACTTCGCCCTTTAAGCCATGAAGGATGACACACCCCTCTTTAGAGGAGAATCTGAATCTGAGTTTCAGATAAGGGGTTTCTGGAAAGAACTGGGGCCTGCATCCCTCACCTGCTCAAGGTCACCAGGTGCTCCTAGGCCAGAGTCCCATGGCTTAACACATCTGCTTAATCAAGGTGGTTCCCAAGGAAACAGGGTCTGGGCCCACTTTGCACACATCCTTGCCTTGTTGAGTCTGTGGGAACACTGTTTCATTTAAGTTTCACCCACACCCCCTCTTTTGGCAAACCACATAGGAACATTTTTTTTCCTTTGGGGAAAGAACCCTGTCTTTGCCTGGTTCCTCATTGCAGTGGGTCAGTAAACCCAATTTAGTGCAACTACAGGTTTGCCCCTGGTGGCCTGATGGGCTGCATAGGTTCCCAACTTACAGGGAGGTCAAAATTGCCAGCAGATGTCATAAATGTCCAGTTGCAGAAGTTTTTCTGATGTGATGTTTCCAAGTTATATTCTTACCTAGACCCTCTTCCAGCATCAGACTTCTCAGAAGGCAATAATTTGGAATGCCCTCTATGCCCCACATTTGCACATACCTATCTGCTCCAGATCTTGAATTCTTTCCTGTACTTACCATTCCCTCAGTATTTATGCCAACAAGATGGAATTTTGGTTACTGATGACAGAACTGGAAGTATCTGGGATGCTGCCAAGCTTGGCTGGAGGATCTTCAGACTGATGCAGTCTAAGGGTTATCTGGCAATTCAGATAAGAGAAGAGTTATAAAAAATGATTGTGCCCTATGGCTGATTGTACTACTTTGTGGCATAGATTTCAAGGAAAGACTTCAAAAAATGTACAGAGGTGTTTTCTGCTGTGCTAACAGTTATACTTATAACTGGCTAAATTCAAGGGGTGGAAATTAATGGTATTGATCCTTACTGTGCCTTGTATTAACTCCTAATCCCTACAAATAGCCTCCTATGACCCTCACTTGAGGATGCAGAAGTATAAGTGTAGAGAAGTTAAAATGCTTCCTTCCCTGAGTTCCACACATCTAGTAAAGGAAACCACTAAAATTCACCCCCAGGTCATATCCTGTTCCCCTGCATGAGCCCCACATAATTTTCTTTACTCTAAGTTAATATCATAAACTATCATGTTGCTAAAGGGAATGATATTTTTCATAACTAAGGAGGTATAAAGGACAATACAGTAATGATAAATGAAAAGATAGAAATAAGAAAGATGTGGTGTAGAAATGACAGTAATATTTTTAAGTTTATTTCATTTAAATACACATGTGACAACTGTGTTGGAAACAGGTTTATTTTAAAACATAACTATGGGTTATTACTGAATGGCAGAATTGTCAAGAGGAATTATTATTTTCCTTATACTTTTGATTTCCTGTTTTTCTATACTTCTTTTATAATTAGAATAAATGTAATAAAAATTGGGGGCCAAGACTAAAGGTTGCCGACTTAAGAACCATGTGTCCTTTCTTACTGGAATTGGCTTTCAGTTTTTTCTTTCTTACTCTAATTTGAATAAAATATAAATTTCTATCCACCCATCATAGCTATTCTTCCTTTATGAAATGTTTCATGATTCTCCCACCCAGATGTAATTTCTCCCTCCTGAAAACTCCATGGTCCTTTCACCTCTATTATATTATTTAGTGCAGTCTCGATTCTTCATAATGCATGTGGTTGAAGCAGTGAGGAGCCTTTTCACCATTGTGTCCTCTCACTTTCCCTTGGCCACTAATATCACTGGAATGAATAAACGAGCCTCATGAGCATCTCAGCCATTTTCAGGTAAATAATTTTTAGATGGTTTCAAGTTCTGTGAAAAAAAGCAAGTTGAGTAGCTAGTGATAGGAGATGATATTTGAATTGAAATTAAAAAAATGAGTGAATAGATCTGGGGAAATGGCAAGTGCAAAAGCCCTGAGGTAGGTGCTCATTTGAACAGTTCACAGAACAGAAAGTCCAGTGTAGGTGGAGCAAAGAGAATACCTGAGATTACCAAAACATGCCACTCCCCAAAATGCCAATTCAACATATATTATTTTAAGCCAAAGGCCACTGAGAAAGAGCAGAAGCAGGAAAAGCTCTAAAACCAGGATACAAGTTTTCCTTTTGTAAAGGAAATTTACATTTCACACATATAAATATAAATATAAATGGAAATTTCCATTTGTAGACATGTTTTTCTCTCCCAACTTAAGTTTACCTATAAAACTGTAGTACTAATAGCAATAACTAATTGTAATAACAACTATGGTGTCAGATGGGTAGAGAATGATCACTTCATCAGGTATATGAATGTCAAACACTATGTTGTACACCTGAAACTAATATCATATGCCAACTGTAATTGAAAAATACATTTAAAAAATTAAATGTAGAGACTTCCAGCCAAGATGGAGGCATAGGTGGAAATACTGTGCCTCCTTGCACAATTAAAATTAAGGATGACAAAGATTTAGAAAGAAAAAATACAACCAGAATAGACAGAAAATTGAACTGTACAAAAGTCCCACAACCATTCAACCAGACTGGTAAGAGGGGTGGAGTCGGCCAGCAAAGAGGGATTGCAGCAGGAAAAGGCTTGGCTGCCAGACCCGGAATTACAAGCAGCGGCTGGTAGACTCCAGGCATGGGGAGGAAATGAGCAGAGTTGGCTGACCACAGTCACACATTTGCATGCAGGTGAAGTAGGCAAAAACGGGCAGTGAGACAGACCACACAACCCAGGGCCCCGGTGACAGAAAATAAAGCCTAAAAACACCAATTGAAAAGGTGCCAGGAGAGACTCCCAGCCTCACAGGAGAGTTCACTGGAGAGACACACAGGGCCCTAGAACGTACATAAGCCCACCCACCTGGGAACCAGCACCAGAAGGGCCCAATTTGCTTGTGGGAAGCAGCAGAGGGGACTGAAATCCAAGAGAGAGCAGAACAAGTGCCACTGTTGCCTTCTCAAAGAGTAGAAAGAAAGAAACAACCAAGCAGAAAACAATGAAGAAACAAGAATTCAAAAAAATGATGAGAGGCTTAGGAACATTCAGGACATCTTTAAACATTCCAACATCTGAATTATAGGGGTACCAGAAGGGGGAAAGGAACAGCCACCAGTGGAAAACTTATTTGAACAAATAATAAAGGAGAACTTCCCCAATCTGGCAAAAAAAAAAAAAAAAAAAAAAAAGACTTCCAGGAAATCCAGAAAGCTAAGAGAGTCCCAAAGAAGTTGGACCCAAGAAGGAACACACCAAGGCACATCATCATTACATTAGCCAAGATTAAAATGAAGGAGAGAATCCTAGAAGCAGCAAGAGATAAGGGGACAGTCACCTACAAAGGAGTCCCCATCAGACTGTCAGCAGATTTCTCAAAAGAGACCTTACAGGCAAGAAGGGGCTGGAAAGAGGTATTCCAAGTCATGAAATCCAAAAACCTACAACCAAGATTGCTCTATCCAGCAAAACTTTCATTTAGAATGGAAGGACAGATAAAGTGCTTCTCAGATAAGACCAAATTCAAGGAGTTCATCATCACCAAGCCCTTATTATATGAACCAAAGGGTCACAGTTCAATTCCCAGTCAGGGCACAAGTCTAGGTTGTAGGCCAGGTCCCCAGCAGGGGGTATGAGAGAGGCAACCACACACTCATGTTTCTCTCCCTCTCTCCTTCCCTTACCCTCTACAAATAAATAAATAAAATATTTTGAATAATAAAAAAGAATACATAATTTTACTTTCTTCCTGCTGCAGAATCCTGAGCAGAACAATTCCTCAAGACAGCCAGGATAGACCAAAGTATGCCTCTAACTCTTTTCTGATTTGGAGTTTTTAGACTGTGCTGTGACTCCCAATGAGCTTTCCCCAGGGCCTTTATGGCCAACCAATACCTTTTTGGGGAACCTGGTATGCCACACTATAATTACAAATACATTATTAACCGATATCTCCTGAGACTTGCTATATGACAATTTCCTGCTGTCTGTTTACTCCCGGATGAATGTATAAAATTTCTCATCAGGAAGAAATGAGAATGAGGTCTGGGACTTGTGATCCACACCCCTGCCAGAAACTTTCTCTCTGCACCATGGAACTGTGCTCAGCACCTCTTTTCCTTTTGCTCCCCCTCATTCCCAAAAATAGGGTCACCTGGTTTCTACCTGCAGGCCCTGGGCTGGGGGCCTCCCTTGCTCACTCTCACCAGCAAGCCAAGGTCTACGCTCACTGATATCACACCTGTTGTTGCTCAGGGTCATATTTTGGTCCATGGCTTTAGTCTTCTTCCCAGTAACCCTGGTCTCATCTCAGCCTCTGTAGTTTTTACAAGAGTCCTTACAGGTTGGTACAACCACTGCAACAAACTAGCAGTATTCACTAAAGCTAAACAAACACCTAACCTCTGACCCAGCAATTCTATGCCAAAGAAAATATTCCATAGAACTGAATGTCTATGCTGACCTAAAGTCATGTACAAAAATGTTCATAACAACCCTATTCAAAAGTCCCAAACTAGAAACCATGCAAATGCCCATCAGCACTGAAGTGGACAAATACAGTATAGTATATTCCCATAGTTAAAAAGTCTGCAGTCATGAGAATGATCAGTCACACCCAACAAAGCAGAAATGATGAGGCTGGTGAGGCACTGGAGAGGCAACCCTGTAGGATTCGGTTTACATGAGGTTCAAGGATAGGCAGATCTAAGGATATGGGTGGCACCTGAATGGAAGATACAACTTGGGGGCAGGGGAGAAGCTGTGAGTTAGCAGGGTCTGGAAAAGCTCTTTACCGTTGTGTAGTGTATACAAGTTAAAGTTCATCATATGAACATTTAGAGCCACTCTGAGTGGGGAGCACCTATACGGGCATGGAGGAGTCAAACTCAGGATGAGCTGGGGTTGTACTGTGTAGCCTTCTACCATCTTCCACCCAAGATTATCTTGTGTCCTTGCTATCCTTCCTACCCCACAGGGTTCCACATATTCTCTAGGTCAGTGGCTTCCTCACTGCTCCCCAAATCAGGGGCCAATGACCCACAGGCCCACTGGGCCTGCATTCTCCCCTAAGTTCCAAAGAGCTTTCTCAAGAGTGGGTCCTCCAGTGTTTCATTTCCTGTAGATCTAGTCTCCCCTTTGTTCATCCTCAGCTGCTCCTTTGGGTCCTCTGACTGGTAGTGCTATGGGGTTTCCTTATGAGCTCCCCTGTCCCAGTACGCTCTCCAGAATCATCTTTCACAGACCACAGACTGGGTAGAGCCCAGAACTGTCCCTTTAAACCACCACTCAACCAGGCAAGCTTCCTGAGCCAGTCTCAGCCCCTCCCTGGAAAGTCCTTGGGCTGGGCCTGGGCAAAGGGGACTTGAGGAGGTGGCAGGTAAAGGTGGATGGGCATTCTGATATGTTAACTCAAAAGGGACCCAGCAGGAGAGGGAGAGGTCAGAGCTGAGGTCAATGAGAGGGCTGGGGCAGAGGGAAGTAGTGGGTAGGGGAGCCCCAGAATTGTGGAGCTCAGGGCTGCCTGTGGGGGTGTGAGGGACTGTAAAGACACAAAGCCAGCCTTCCCCATCTGGTTCTGGCCTTCTGCTGTCCTCTTCAGTGGAAGGCATCCCAGTCCCTCATCCTCAGGCAATCACTTACTGGAGGGGGGCATGTGAAGTTCTTGATGACTGCTGACTTAGAACTGCACCGGAGTGGGCCTCTACTTAACTATAGAGGGGCAGCAAACTGAAGCCTCAGCCCAATGTGGCCCTGTTTTTGTATGGCACTCATTCTAGGAATACTTTTTACATTTTTAAATGATTAAAAACATAAAAAACATGAGTAGTAATTCACATGTGAAAATTATGTGAAGTTCAAATTTCAGTGTTCATACATCAAGTGTGATTGGAACAGTCAAACTCACTGGTTTACCTTCTGTCTATGCTGCCTTCATATGTCCACGGCAGAGTGAGCACTGTGACAAGGGACCATGTGGCCTACAAGTCCTCAATTATTTACTCTCTGGCCTTTACAGATCTGGTCTGATCTGGAGTGTGCACTTCTCAGGGAAGGGCTCCCATGTGTCCAGCACTGCTTTGGATTCCAGGTTCAAGGGCTGTACAGTGAATAAAGTAGATCCAGATCCCATTGCTTCTATGTGCACCATGCCAGGTAAGGGTGGGTTAGGGAGTGGGAAAGTGACTGGCCTAGACAGAAAGATTCTTGAAGCCTCTTTTAAAATTCCCTAGATCACATCAGTAAAATGCTTGTTAAAACCACAATGAAGTACTGGTACTCTGCTCTTTGAAGGGTTAAGGTGAAAATAACTGACACTACTAAATGCTGGTGAGGATGTGAGACATTGCTAATGGAAATGTAAAATGGTGTGGCCATATTGGAAAACAGTTTGGCAGATTCTTCTAAAATAGTTAAACATGTACTTACCATATGACCCAGACATTGTACTTTTAGATATTCATCCAAGAGAAATAAAAACATATGTTCAAAAAAAGGCTTGTGCAAAAATGTTCATAGAAGACTTGTCATTAAAACTCCAAAATGGAAATTTTAAAGCCCCACCTAGAGGAAAATGCTGAAACAATGTGTAATATATCAAAATACTGGATTATTACTCAACAATAAATGAACTACTAACATGCACTTCAACATGGGTAAATCTTACAAACATTATGCTAAGCTGAGAGCCAGATACAAAAGGGCACATAATGTGATTCCATTTATTTGAAATTCCAGAGCTGGCAATGTGTTATGATGGAAATCAGAGCAGTGGTTGCCATGTCCAAGAGTCAGTGGACTCTCAAGGGACTTTCTGGGGTGACAGAATAGGGGTGTGGGCTACATGGTATATTTGTTAAAATTGTTTGAACTATATATTTGAATTATGCATTGTACCTTATGAAACTACCTCAATGAAAATATTCTTTCTTTATTTATTTATTTATTTATTTTAAACTTTTTTATTGATTATGCCATTACATTTGTTCTATTCCCCCCTCCGTTCCCCTCCACCCGGCAAACCCCTCCCCCACCATTTCCCCCTTTAGTTCATGAACACGTGTCTCAAATTCTTTAGATTCTGTATTTCCCCTACTATTCTTACCCCCCTATCTATTTTCTATCTACTGTCTATGCTACTTATTTTCTGTACCTTCTCCCCCCTTCTCCTTCTCTCACTCCCCTGTTGCTAACCCTCCATGTGATCTTCATTTCTATGGTTCTGCTCCTGATCTAGCTGTCCTCTTAGTTTGCTTTTGTTTTAGGTGTGGTTGTTAATAACTGTGAGTTTGCTGTCCTTTCACTGTTCATCTTTTTTATCTTCCTTTTCTTAGGTAAGTCCCTTTAACATTTCATATAATAAGGGCTTGGTGATGATGAACTCCTTGAATTTGGTCTTATCTGAGAAGCACTTTATCTGTCCTTCCATTCTAAATGAAAACTTTGCTGGATAGAGCAATCTTGGTTGTAGGTCTTTGGTTTTCATGACTTGGAATACCTCTTTCCAGTCCCTTCTTGCCTGTAAGGTCTCTTGAGAAATCAGCTGACAGTCTGATGGGAACTCCTTTGTAGGTGACTGTCCCCTTATCTCTTGCTGCTTCTAGGATTCTCTCCTTCATTTGAATCTCGGCTAGTGTAATGATGATGTGCCTTGGTGTGTTTCTTCTTGGATCCAACTTCTTTGGGACTCTCTGAGCTTCCTGGATTTCCTGGAAGTCTATTTCCTCTGCAGCGAATTCCTCTGAGTCTGAGTCTTTCCTCTGAGTCTTACAGGGAATTCCTCTCAGTTCCCAGTTGGGACATGAGCCAGGGTTGCAGGCCAGGTCCCCAGTTGGGGGCATGAGAGAGGCAACTTATTGATGTGAGCATCCATGTTTCTTTCCCTCTTTCTTGCTCCCTTCCCCTCTCTAAAAATAAATAGATAAATAAATAAATCTTTAACAAAAGTGACTAAGTCAGAAGTAAGAAAGCCAGAGAAATCTAAAGTAGCAGACATAGCCTCCAGAAAACAGGCAGCCTTTGCTAATCTAGGCTTTCAGGAAGCAACAAGGCCCTTGTGTCCATCCACAAAGGAGGTTCAGGAGGACTTCTGGAACAAAGCCTATTTGCTTTGTCTGACCCTTAACCTCACTGCTTGGCTTGGGCAGAGTCCTGGCCAGGCACTCTTATTAATAAAATGTGTGAAAATTCAGGGGTTGGGAAGGAAGGTCAGTGTTCCCAATTCCAGGGTTTTCAGTTTTCCCTTTCTTTTACACATTTCATTATTCAAGAGGTAGTTGAGGGCCCTTCCCCATGCACCTAGCACCTGCAGGACCCAGGGATTCACCTGGAAGGCACAGAGCTGACTCCTCCTTCAGGTAGGGAATCTTCTCCCAGCCTGGTGGTCTTTGCAGATCTTCTCTCTGCAAATACCAGAACGACTGAAAAAGTCTATGGTTTGAAAGAAGATTATATAATTTCAGAATGGAACAAAATGGAAACCTACTGTTTTAGGCTATTGCTTCCCTGGAATTCTACTCCTCATTTTTAAAATTGCCTTATTGAGATATAATTTAAATACCATAAATTTACCCACTGACAATACATGATTCAGTGTTTTTTGGTAGTTTAAAGTTGCATAACCACCACCATAATGTAAGTTTAGAACCTTCTCATCACCCCCTAAAAAACCCTGCATCTGGACTAATTAGCACTTACTTCCAATTCTCTCACTCACCCAGCACTCGGCAACCACCAATCCACTTGCTGTCTCTAGACTTACCTGTTTTGGACACCTCATATAAATGTAATAATGCAATATAAGACCTTTTGTGTCTGGCTTCATTCATTTAGCCTAATGTTTTCAAGATTCATCCATGTTGTAGCATGTGTGAGTACTTCACTCCTTTTTATTCCAAAATAATATTCCAATGTATGAGGAGTCATTTAAAAAAATCCTTTGAAATATCTTTATCCCCAGAAAGCTGAAAATTCTGGTTTATATTCAAATTTCTCCTTGTTACTTTGGAGTAAGTCTTTGCAAGCTTTTAAGCTTTGGCCTATTGATTTTCAAAACCATTTGACCCTAAGCCATCCACTGGGTGGGTCTGGAGGAACAATGCAGCCATACCTGTTGAAGTTATATCCACCTCCTGCCTTTGAAGTTATGTTCTATGCTGCAGGAATGCAGCTCTAGGACTCTTCTGATCTTCAGAGAGGCTTTTCAAGATAGGAAGTCTTACAGGGAAATGTCTGCTTCTAAACCATGTAAATCTTGAGGTAGATACTAAGACTTACAGGGCTGCACTTTATCCACCAATCAACACTGAAAAGCTTACTTTTCAGATCAGAGGCTGTGAAAATGATAATGGAGCAGTTAGGCCCAAAGCCAGTTATTTCTCTTCACTGTATAACTATTTCTCTAAGTATTACAAAGTTCATTATTACTACAATGATTGATTCTTTAGTGGAGAGAACTACTTTTGATGAACAGCTGTGTGTAAAGGTCTGATATAATGAGGAAAAATTTGTCTGGAGACACTTTAACTTTGGAGGCAACGTGGCACACAGTTTGGGATTTGAAAGCCTCTAGACCTAGATCTGAGTGGGCCCTCAGTGTTAGGTGGATGAATGATTGTTGCTAGTTATTCACTGAAAGGAATCACAGAGGAGCAGTAACCCTTGGTAATTGCTAAACCTTTACTATAAATGGAACACAAGAGATTCAGCTTATCTTGTGTACACTACATTCACCAGAGAACAACTGTGAATCTGGGATCACACTTGTACTACAGACACTGGAAGGCTGAGTCAGTGTCCTGTGGAGTTTGAGGAGGAAGAGAGCAGTTTCAAGAGGGCAGTTCTAGAGACTGTAGAGCTGGCTGATCTATGAGGGCTTGCGTCTCCTGACAATGCTTGGCTGCACATGGTACATGACAGCAATACATTCACTGGGGCTCACAATACAGTGGCCACATAAGCACTCAGCACTCCACGACAGACATGCCACTCACACAGCACAGCCATAAATATTTTATAGCAGTTCATGTTCACATTCAGCCTTCCTTGAAGAGATGGGGCACATGAAGGCCATTAAGAGGTATTTCCCCTAACCCCTTCATCTATTCATAATGTCAACTCCATCAGTTAACTATAAGCCATCCGAGGAAAAGAAAAAGACCTCTGTATTACTTCACATGTCCACACCCAAGGAGGAACAAACATGTTTAAGTCCAGAGTTCACAGCAACCTGCCCAACACACTATCTCTGTCTCAGAGGGCATGATGGTTCCAACTTGGCTCACCTTGAGAGCTGCCAGGACAGCCTGCACAACCACCCCACTGATTCTGGGGGAGAAAGTAGAGGTCCGCCTTGGAGAAGTGAGGGTAGACAGGGCCAAGGACCCAAAACAAGACTCCAGTCACGGGGATAAATATCACAGCTGCCAAATCCTACAGACGGGGACAGTGCAACTACATTATCTTGACCTTGGTATGTACCCTTTCTCTGTCTGGTTCACTGCCCACCTGGAGCTGAGGCAGGTAAGAGGAGGTGTTGGGTCTGAGCTAAGTTCCACTCCTCTGCCCCTCTCGGGGCATGTCTGCAAGGCTGCAGGGAGGAGTCTTGGCCTGAGCTATCGCCTCCTCCCAACATATCAAAGGATTCAAAAGGGTCTGTTCTTGCAGAGACAAAGCTGCTGTTGTGAGAACAGTAGGCAGCTCAGCTACTACAAGGCCCTACTCTTCTGTCTATTCAGGGAATCAATGTAATGAAAAATGGCTCCCAGAGCCCAGCTGGTCTCAACATCATTGATTTTCTGAGTCAGCTGGAAAAAACAAAAGGATGGGCAGAGGAGAACATGCATACTGGTGAAAGGACAGGCTGGTTGGGAGGCAGGAGGCAGTGTTCTGACCCCTCAGGTCATGAAAGGCACAGGGGAAGTCAAGAAGTGAATCCTTACCTTCAGTACTTTGTTTCTCGGGAAGCCAAATTCTCGGAGCAGCAAGCTGATGTAGGTGAGATCCATGCACATGAAGGGGTTGCTCTGTGGTTGTGTCACCACTATCTGGCACACTGGGTGTGAGACAGCTGGTTCCCAGTCAGGTTCCCACTCCTGAATGGTAGCGATTAGATGCACACAGACCTGACTCCATCCATTCCAGGCATCCACTCTACCAGGCTCTGTGCTAGCTCTAGGTCCTCATTGCTCATTTAAACAAGCCTGCAGCTCAGAACAGGGCAGTGACCCACCAAGAGCACATCAAGAGGCAGGGTCTTGAGGCCAGACTGGTTTCCACAGGGCAGGACCTCCCTCTCTGTGTCATGGGTAGAAGGCCACATCTCTACACCCATGACCCTGGATGCTTCTCCCAGGTACAGACCTGGGCTTCCTGAGGAATGAAAACACCATAAAAGCTGGCTCAGAACAGTGTACTCTTATTCTCAAGGGGGATGGACAAACCCACCAATAGCCTATTCTGCTAAGTACCTTTTCCTATTGAAAAGTCATCGACACCCAGTGTCCATGAGACAAACCCAAAAGTAACAAGAAAGCTTACAAGCCATTTTTGTGAGTGAGGAAGGACTTTCTATGGAGAAACATACAAAGATAACTCTTTCAACCTGCAATTGGGAATGACATCCAAAGATCATGAAATCTATGATGAGACTTCACTTCATATCCTGTTTGGCTGGATATGCCAAAACATATGGGGTGAATATGAGATGATGAGGAAAGAGACACAGATCAGAGCTGCAGGATCAACCACCTGTGACCCCATGGAGAAAAAGTTTCTTCATCCCCCATATGCCAGGCTCTGCTGTGCAGGGGTCTCTGGCTTCTTTAGGTTCTGGTGACAATTTTGAATTTACTGGGATACTTTGAGGGGAAATCACTCTTAGGGTTTCCCCTGAAAATCAGTCTAAGTCATTGTGAAAAGATGTAAGGAAAAGTGAAATCAAGGGAGTCCATTCCTCATAACTCAAGGACTTTTTATAGCTCAGGACAGAGATGGCCCCCTTCTCCACCACCTGTGGCCACACAGGATGTGACGGACCCGTGGCCTGGGCCCAGCATGGTGACCCCAAGTATACTCTCAACTCTGTACTCTCACACCTCTGAATGCTCATCTGGTTGAGAAAATCAAGAACAAAATCCAGAAATTCTGGACTACTGCCTGTCACAAGCACCATAGCATGTCTGTCACAGCTGGGACACTGTACCTGCCTCAAGCTCCAGCCATTCTCACTCAGGTAAGTGCAGTAGCCACTCACCATAGTTGGCCACAATCTCAAAGTCTCCGATGACTAGGCTGCCTTCTTTCTCCGCATCTGTGAGACAAGACCAAGTGTCTGGTCTATACCACCACTATAGGAATCTTGATGCCACTGAGTTCCCAAGGCTAGCACATGGAGAGCCTGGAGAGGCACAGGCCTATGTTTAAGGTCTGGCTGTAAGCAGGGCTGTGGACCCCCACACACTGACCATGGTTTCTGAGGTGCCTGAAACAACTTGGGGTAGGCAGGTGTTCCACAGAGAACCACATGGAGATGGTTGGCACATCAGGGATCTAATATGGGATACCAGAGGAAGCTCACCAGGATCCCTGGACCCCAATTTTTAACTTTAAATAAAGAAAAGTAACTAGAAATGTTTCCCAAGGCTCAGCAATAGTATTCTGGTATCAATTTCCTGAGTGTGAAAAAGAAAATCTCATTTAAAAAAAGTGAGGAGCTGTTTGTTAGGTCTTAAAACAAATGGGCAGAACCTTTATGTAGCTCTCCAGGAGGGTGCAGCCCTAGACCTCTGTGTCATTCCCTGGGATGGAGGCACCAATAGCTGTGTCCCCAATTATTAAAGACAGCAACTGGTTTCTTCAATGTTCTTCCAAACCTCAATGTTCAATAGAGGGTCCTCAAGTGTCTCCCACCTGAGACTTATGAGGCAGCTACTCAATGTGTTGAAAGGAAATCAGCCTCTACCAGCCCTGTGCTGAACTCTGAACATGCAGCATCTTACTCCATCCTATCAACCACCTGGAAGGTGAGGCCTGCACTCTCCTTATGTCACAGATCAAGAAACTGTGGCCTAATAGCCAGTTTGGCAAGTTCACAAGACTGGCCATTAACTTCTTGCTTGGAAGGAAAACACATGACCCAGAGTTAAGGGACTGGATGACCTACAGCCCATGCCTGGATAAGTTTCCCATGCTCATTCTCCAAAACCTGATCTACCATCTAAATACAGCTCTATCCAATTCTCTCCATGGCCCACAGGGCCACTCCTTGCTCTCCAGACCTCGTTTCCCTTCACTCTCCCTTTTCTTATCAGTCATACTAGCTCCTCCTTGTTCCTTAAACACAGCAGCTGCCTCAAGGCCTTTGCATGTGCTACTTCTACAGCTTTCAATCTGTGTGGTTCATTCTGAATCTTTTCATATCAGATCTCAAATATTCCCTGGTTGTCTTATCTAAAACTACAATCTCTCCCTTGGCACCCCATCTCCTCCTATTTTATTTTTTATTCAAAGCACTTTCACATGTGTTTTACGGTCTGACTCCTTCTATTCCACCTGGCCACAGATCCTGTCTGCACTGGGCACTGCTGCTGTGTGCCCAGTGGCTGGGCCAGGGCCTGACAAATGGCATGTGCACAAGTGGCTGGGTCAGTAACCTGCACATGGTCAGTGGATAATAAAAAACATATTTGGTCTTTGTTCCTGGTTTCTGATACAGAGTTTTAAAATTTCTTGTAAGATCCTCAAGTGATGGGGGTGAGAGTTTCATCTTCTGCTATTCATAATAAGCCCCTTTTAAGCAGACCTTAGCTTATACTAATGAGGTGACTCCTGGTTCCTAGATGGCTACAGAATGACAGATGGTTGTTACAAGAACCTACCAGGTGAAATGAGGGTTGGAACTTCCCCACCCCAACATCCAGGGAAGAGGGG
The DNA here is from genome assembly GCF_021234435.1 of Artibeus jamaicensis. Lineage (NCBI taxonomy): Eukaryota > Metazoa > Chordata > Mammalia > Chiroptera > Phyllostomidae > Artibeus > Artibeus jamaicensis. The sequence continues at coordinate 1,202,094 of NW_026521267.1, read as the reverse complement.
TGAGGAACTAAGGATTGAATTAATCACAAATGGACAAGGATTTAATCAAATATTTGGAGAATTGGCACAGAAAATCCACACATTTGGTGTCAGAAGATTAGAAACAACTCTATCATCAAAGGCAGACAAACACCATGCTCATGTGTCCAGCCTGAGAAAAATATTTCAATATTTCTTTTAGATGACATTCACAATGTACACAGCAACAAAGACCATGTGGGGTGAGAGAGCCAGGCTGGTGAGAAACCAACACAGGGCTTCAGGGACTCTAAAGCCTGGATGAGCCTCCTTTGTCCTAAAGGAGGGAGAATGAGAAGCCATTTCTCCCTTTGTTCAGAAACAAGCTTGCTGATTGTCTTAGAGACTTGGGATGTTCAGGTGCTTTCTTACTGGAGGCTTGGTGGGAAATCTGGTCCTTTAGAAGTATTTAGCAATAGACAAGGAAGCCCTGTACAGAGACCTCACAGGAGTTGGCAGATCCCAGTGGGCTGCTCAGAGTCCTGATTTGGTTCAAAGAGTGCCTCCATTTCATGGACAAGTACAAGATTGTCTGTAAAGGAGGTTTGATGACAGTTTTCATGCTTCTAAGAGATCCTTGGAGAGGGGAGGCTGCCATTTTTAACCCTTATAAGCTGCCAATGAAGGATAAATCCACAGTATCTGCCTTTAGTGCTGAAATTCTGTGTTATTTCAGCATGTTCCCACTCTCCTTTGAAACTGGAAGACAAACAAGGGCTGACCAACTCCTTTCCACCCTCTACTGAAATAAAAAGATAAAAAGGAAAAGAAAAGCACATTGTCACTGTAAGACTAGGGCACTGCATGGACCTGAGAGACACGATGATACTGAGGGGAGGCTTAGAGGACAGAGTATTTTAGGCTAATACTAAAGGCATGGAAGGTTAAAGGTGAGACCTGAGTCCTGGAAGTGTTCCAGATCAGCTGTGGAAGGAAAAGCCTTTATCATAGAAGCTGTAACAGAGCCTCATCTGCTCTGGAAACATGGCCACTCCCGGCCCTCATTCACTGAGGGGCTTCAGGGTTCAAGACCACACACCTAGTGCTGTTCAATGAATTGTCACAAGGACTCTAATAGAAAGGGAACCATTGTTACCCAATTTTATGGATGACTGAGGCAGGGCCATGATGGTGTGAGTGCTACCATGCCACGAATCTGTGCTACTCCACAAAACCTAAGGCTCCATACTTAGCAAAGGCAATAAAGTGGTTGGCCTCCAAGGCTGGCCCCACCATGCCACCCCTTGAGGATGTTCATGCTGGTCTCCCACCAAGAAGTAGGTCCCTGTCCCCATCCTGGATTCCAGCCTGGGCCTGCTTTCACCAACAGAAGGTACAGGAGCCATGATGTCCTGTGACTCAGGTAGTCTTCCTTCCTTTGAGCTGCCAGGGAGAAGCGCAAGCTGCTCTTCTGGGAAGAGGCCATGTTGAGGAATGCCAGGGTGCAGATGTGCAGCCCATCCACCCTAAATGCCACCACATGGGACCCCAGAGATTTCAGTAGACGTGTCACTTAGATGAAGCCTATGGAATCTTGAGATACAACAATAAAAATGACTGCTGTTTGCATCCACTTAATTTGGTGGGTAATGGATCTGTTGTGAAACAATAGATAACACAACAGGGAGACTCATTCTCTGGGGTACATCCCTCTTAGTGGGTGTCATGGCCCCATTTGTCCCAATCAGGCACTTGTGTGGCCTGTCAAGAAGACCAGTAGCATGGAAAACAGTATGGAATTTTCTCAGAAAAATAAAAATCGACCTGCCTTTTGACCCAGCAATTCCACTGCTGGGATTATATCCTAAGAATCCTAAAACATCAATTTCAAAGAACCTATGCACCACAATGTTCATAGCAGCACAATTTACAATAGCCAAGAGTTGGAAGCAACCTAGGTGCCCATCAGTAAATGAATGGATCAAAAATTGTGGTACATATACACAATGGAATTCTATGCTGCAGAGAGAAAGAAGGAGCTACTACCTTTTGCAACAACATGGATGGAACTGGAAAGCATTATGCTGAGTGAAATAGGCCAGGTGCTGAAAGACAAATACCATATGATCTCACCTT